>NC_072837.1:908125-1226250 GCF_027744805.1 Dunckerocampus dactyliophorus
CAACGAGCTCGAGCTTTGTTTTGTCTCTGCAAGAGCAGTTAAGACAAAGGAAAAAAATGATTTTACAGACACAGAAATGAAACTTTCGCCCATGTCTGTTTGATGCATTGTATTTTGGTCGTAAAAAGGCCCCTAAAATGGGGGCTTTAATGTGGATGTTTGTGCGGCACGCTCTCGTTTAGAGACCGACGGAGCTGACTCATAAAAGCACCCTCTCTTCTCCTCTGGGACAGTAAAAGCCAGCAGCGATTCCAGACTGGAACTGTTTTGGAAATAGAAATAAAAGGGGGTCCGATAAGAGCGAGGGAAGGCAGTTGGAGTCCGTCCAGAAAACATCCCACTCTCTTTGCAGGACTACCCCTCGTACACAAGCTTTGGCCAAAACCAGTACGCCCAGTATTATTCCGCCTCCACGTACGGGACGTATATGACCTCCAGTGGTGTGGATGGGACCGGCTCCACTGCAGCCTACCAGCTGCAAGACCCCGCCCCTGCTATGACGGGCCAGGCTGCAGAACTCCATCCAGGTTGGTGGTGGTTTCACTTTCTGCACCGCTCTTTGGGTCCATGTCAGTGGTTCTCAATTGTTTTCTGTTATGCCCCCACTGGGGGACAGAAATGTTTTCGCCTCCCCCCAGATTTGAAATATCATTGATTTGAATACCAAGTGATAATATACGCTTGTAATGTACTGAACTCCAAACTGAAACCAGCGAAATGCAACAAAATGCATGCAAGCGTTTGCAAATGGAATGCTGAGTACAACAAATTCACACATGTTGGCAGGTCTGCACTAATGTTCAAAGTCCTCCCAGCCTCCCACGCACCCCACTATTTGAGAAGCACTGGAATTTTAGCCTAAAGCAAAAAATGGACCAGAATTCCCAGTAGGGGTGCCCTGATCCGAATTCAGGATCGGGATCGGCTGCCGATCTGCTCTATTTTGAAGATCGGATAATATTGGCTACCACCACGAGATCGGGCCCATCGGGTTGCCGTGTAGCGTTCGGAACTCTGAGCCACACTGCAACAAAAGTGATGTATTGTAAATGACAGCACAAGTTGACCTATGACCGTATCAGATGATTAGTCCTACCCCAAAACTATTTTGCACGCACATTTTTTCCAATGTTCTAGCTTTCATTGGATGGACTTTTATTGGGTCTTTTATTGGATTAGGGACGTGACACACAGAGGTCGCTGGTCATGCCGTGTTGTAAAAAAGTACATTCAGCAGTACTTTGCTGGCATTATTTGAAATGCTTTGAAGAGCTATTTTTATGACCGTATTCAATTCCACAAATTCATGTTTGTAACAAACATTATTATTATTTAAAAAAATAAATTAAAAAAAGGGATCGGATTGGATCAGTTCAGCAAGACTATAAAAAAATGGGATTAGAAGCCAGAACATCCCTGATTGCCAGACACTCCTAATGCTTTTGCAAAAAGGGTCTTACTTCCTGTCTGTGCGGCGCATGCATCCCAATACTTTTGCCCATCTAGTCCACGTGCAGACATCTCTGTGGTGTATCTTGGCTGTAGTTGCGCAACAGTGATTTGAAGAGCTCGGACGACGTGTCATGTCCTGCTTGAACTCCCTGAGTCTTCTTTGCGTCCTCTCCCCCCCTCTGATGGAGACATAACAATGCGGGGCAAATGCGTGTCTGGATCCAGTTTCCACAGGGTGGTGCTTGTAACGCATGTAGCGTTAGCAGCGTGGGATTACAAAATGCAGCGGCATGCTACTCGTTTGTTTCTAACCTCAGGGGACTTTGATGCGGTGCAGAGGCCCTCCACGCCCATCAAGGACCTGGATGATCGAGCCTGTCGGAGTGGCGGGTCCAAGTCGCGAGGCAGGAGCCGCAAGAACAACCCCTCTCCTCCCCCAGACAGTGACCTGGAGGTAACACACCAAGAAGAATAAGAATAAAAAAACAAAGCAAAGAGCACTTATTAGTGTTTTACATGCTTTATGGGGGGGACTGCTGATGCCTCATGTCTTTGCAGAGGGTTTTTGTGTGGGATCTGGATGAGACCATCATTGTCTTCCATTCCTTGCTCACGGGCTCCTACGCACAGAAATACGGCAAGGTGAGTCAGCCACACGTCGTTGCTGGAAAATAAACAGAATCAGCACACAGCTCCTACGACTGGCCTGGGTGTCAATCACGCACTTCATCTTTGTCCTTCCAAATGTATTCGTATCATTTCGACATACGTAAGAATTGTGCCGTGTGCACTTCCTCTCAGCTGTGATGTGATGTCATGTGATCATACAACAAGATGTTCCAAGCATTCCTTCCTACATTCTCACTGCCCTTCTCATTTAAAGCAAGTTATGGTCAAGTATAATCATCCAAGGCACGGGAAATCATCATGTTCCTATACATTGACAGCTCTGAGGGCAGCCATGACTGCCATGTGACCCTTAATGAAGTTTTAGGGTTTGTGCGATACTATGTGAAAATGTCTCCCTTGTGGCAAAGAACCAATGCTGCAAATGACGCAAGCTATACGGTACAGTACATTCCCTGCCTGGCGTATTTGTGCACTGCCTTTCTCCGCTTTACGTTGGAAACAATTAGATGTTCGTGCGCTGGCGCTATCTGCAGGGCAGAGAGTGCTGGAGGAGTCCTGCAGTTATGAATAGCTAGCAATAGCGAGTCTCAGCATTTGAAGCTTTGACAAAATGTGATGTTGCGTAACTGCACATTTTGTAATACTGTTTTTTTTGGGGGGGGTGTTTGGCATTCACGGGGGTCTTGGAGGGTAAACCCCGCCCATCACTTCCTGTGATTGTGTCAAGGTATCTTCCATGGTGACACTGAGGGTTGGGGAGCTGAGTTCCTTTGAGAGAACCAAAGCTGAATACCGAAGGACGATAAGACAAGTCAAGTCTTGGCTAAAGAGTGAGTTGTAAACAAACGCACCAGTCACATGACGCGTCCTCCTGATAAAAGGCCACTTATCATCTCCTGCTGAGCGTTGGCCAAGAATTTGCACGAATGCGCCGGAATATTTGCCTTAAAATAAGAGCGTTAGCCCCTTGCCCCCGGCACCCCCGCTCCTTCGCATGAGCTATAGCGGCAGCTGCGTCTGTTCGCACCTCTCCCAAAATAGTGTTTACACTGTTGGCATAGCAACCGCGGGACCCTGAGTCGCCTCTCTCACAGACCACAACTAATATTGTTTGGCCTTTTGAGGATAAATAGAGGAGCCTCGTTCTCACACGCTCACAATGCATGTTTGCAAAGCAACTTCTCACTCCCCTAGAAATGGAACGAGAATGCTGAGAAATGATGCTCATTAGAGGGTGCGAATGTGCCCCCTAGTGGTTGTGAGCAGCACAGGCATGGCATCCGATCACGGGGCCCAAACTTTTCACAGGCACGTACCTCATCAGCCATGTACCCCCGACTCCTGCACACTTAAAAAGACAAACCATTTTGAACTTTCATTCCATTCAAATATGAAGCTTGACTAATTGGTTAACTTGGAGATGAATAAAGTATGTAAGTATCGGTCCTACATCTTTTATTTCAGCCCACTATGACAATGGGCGTACCCCCCTTTGGGAAGCTAGGATGTAACCGAGCCGATACACAGCAAGTCCTGCACACCACACGTGTGACATACGCCTTTGCCTTAAACACGGAACCCAGCAACGCAGGATATTGGGGCAGCTGTGCACTTTCACACAGCAGTGTGGCATCCCACAGGTCCATAAGCTAAGAAGCCTCGTTTGTCAGACAGCAACAATTGCTTTCAACACAACAGTGTTGGGAGAAGACCGAAAGGAGTGTTGCATGTTGGGTCGGGCATTTGGATTTGTTTTGAATGTTTCTGGAAAACATTTTTATTTGGGCTGTCAAAATAGCGCGTTAACTAATTGATTTCATGAATGACATTTCCAGCATAATGAACGCATTCACACCGTGTCAAGCAGATGGATACACAGCAGATATGAGGCACAGTAGCGTGCCCCCCCACAGTCTGCCACATCAACAGCAGTGCAATTCCAACAGCATCAACTCCAACCCACAAACACGTCTAAGTACAAGTTGCTGCATTTAAGTGTGCTCGGAAATCCCACTACACTCAAAACAGTGAATTCAACTTCAAAACTACATGGTGTCTTTGAACGCACCTCCTCATGGCTCATAACAACACGGCTAACGTGAGTGAAATGACTTAAATGCCCTGTTGGTTTGGAGCTGTTCACATACGAATCTGTCATTTATCTTTTTGTTCATAAAACAAAAAAATGTTGCAAATGATGATTCATTCATTTGAAAACTGTGATTAATCGTATTAAAATTTGGTATGGTTTGACAGCCCTAAATTTTACAAGTGGATGGCAAATGAAGAATGTTGAAATGTGATGTGCAAACTTTACAACAGCAATTCCAATTGTTTCCTATGGGAACGTGTTTTCTAGATGGTTTGTACGCCAGTACAGCACACTCACTTGCTCGAGGTCAGTGACCTCATGCCTTCAAAAAAAAGTCTCTCCAATGGTGTTTCCATGCCAACGGGCTCTGTTTAACCGAGGAAATGTTCCTGCACCTGATAAAAGTATGTGTCCAGGCATGCGAGTCTGTCCCTCACCGTCTCCATCCCCCACAGGAGGAGTAGCTCACCCCTCCCCTCATTTCGGGGAGGGTTTCAGCAGCCTTTCGGGTTGTATCGGTTTGTCTCCTTGCATGCGATTGTTGTTAAAGGGTATCTCAGCATGGAATAGATTTACTTTAGGATCAAATGTTTGCACAATGTTGCTCTATGCAGAGCATAACAGAAAAATGTCAGTGAAAGCAACATTTCTCCAGATCCTCACTAAAATGCCTTCATGGGTGCAAGTGGCACCGCTGAAAGTCTGTTTAATCACAAAGAAAGCCTAAATACCTACAACAATGTTTGTGGCGCACAAAGAGCATCGGTGTGGCCAGTGCTCACAGGGGATGAAGACATGTTGTAAAACATTCTCCCAACTGGGAATGCGTGTGTGTGTGTGTGTGTGTGTGTGTGTGTGTGTGCCTCTCTCACCCACTTTCACTCTGCTGTTCGCTGGGTCTATTCTATTCTGGTGCAACAACAGCGTCAGCGAATCGCTCTGCGGGCTGTCGACCCCCGCTGACCTATGGTACATGATGGTTTTTGCAGCTGAGCCTCACACACACACACACGCGTGCGCACACCCCACCAGGCCAGAAGGAATGTTGACGGGAGAGAACAAGTGCAACGCGTCTGTCCGCATGTGTACAGTAATGATGACTGTTTGTTTCTAAATCATTTTTGATCTGGTGGTGGTGGTGTTTATGCTCGCGCAGGACCCCCCCATGGCCGTCACGCTGGGTCTGAGGATGGAAGAGATGATTTTCAACCTGGCGGACTCGCACTTATTCTTTAACGACCTGGAGGTGAGACTCCAGGGCAGCAGCAGCGGGATGTCAGTGGCACTGCTGCCCTCTGCTGGTAAAATGTTGCGTAACACGTTTGGCATCATGTTGTGTGTTTACAGGAGTGTGATCAGGTACACATTGATGACGTGTCATCAGATGACAACGGGCAGGACTTAAGGTGACAACTGCAATGTGATTTAACATGAATGCGATGCTTTAATAAGATGTTTCTTTCATGAAATGACCAAACTAGCTAGCGAGGCTTCTTGAGACGTCATCTGTACTTCTTCACAGAAGTACAGATGACGTCTCAGGAAGCTTTTCCCTCGATGGACAACTCCTGTACGCCTGAGAGCCTACACAGACAAACTAGCTAGCTGTCATTTTGTTATAGCGCTCACTCAGTTCAATGTTTTTCTTGTTCCGGCAAAGCAGATCCTCCAAATAAAACATGTTATTGTTGTGATCGACAGTACTTACAGTTTTGCAACTGATGGCTTCCATGCAGCTGCGACCAGCGCCAACCTGTGCCTCGCTACGGGCGTCCGCGGCGGCGTCGACTGGATGAGGAAGCTGGCCTTCCGCTACCGACGGGTCAAAGAGTTGTATAGCACGTACAAAAACAATGTAGGGGGTAAGCCAATAGGATGAGTGAGGGATGGGGGGTGCGGGAGGCCTTAGCTTACACTCAACTGACCACCGCATTAGCTACACCTGCACAAGCTGAGTGGACATACTGTACATATACATGATTTTGTTCATATTGGAGATTTTGGCCTTACCTCTGCATTGACAAATGACGCCCCCCACCCCCGATGTCCTAATGAGTCCATGCTGCCCTGCAGGTCTGCTGGGTCCTGCAAAGAGGGATGCTTGGCTGCAGCTCCGAGCCGAGGTAGAGGCTCTCACCGACTCCTGGCTCACTCACGCCCTCAAGTCGCTGTCCATCATCAGCTCCAGGTGTCTCTCATAGTCTGCATTGAAATCGTTCCCCCACGTCTAAAGTGCTCTCGCTTACTTTGCTGCTGTTCCCCTGGCAGGAGTAACTGCGTCAACGTGCTGGTGACCACGACGCAGCTCATACCGGCGCTCGCTAAGGTTCTCCTCTACAGTCTCGGTTCTGTGTTCCCCATTGAGAACATCTACAGTGCGACAAAAATAGGCAAGACACACACGCACACACGTGCACGCAAGCACAGTAGTTTTTGCAACCTGTTGATGGAGCAGTGGTCCCTATGGAAACAACTTCACATCATACCATATTGAGACAATACAGAAGAGACAGTTGACATTTTCTAGCTTTAGCACCCAATCCAAACTATCGAAACCCGAAGACCTCATGCTTGTGGACGTGGCAATTGTTAATCCATATTCATTTGGCATATATGGAAAGAGCAATCAAATGTCACATTCTGTATTGATAGATATTGTAGAATCTAACTGAATACTTATGGAGGCATGCCAACATTAAAGTTGATGTTTTCTAATTGAAGCACACGAACAACAAAGTGAAACCCTGTGAAAGCCATTTTTCATCCCCAGGCAAAGAGAGCTGTTTTGAGCGTATAGTCTCCCGCTTCGGCGCTAACATTACATATGTTGTGATTGGTGATGGCAAGGATGAAGAGCATGCAGCAGGCCAGGTAAATGACCTTTTGAGCTTTTTTTTTGACCCCCTCCCCCTTTCCCTCCTTCTTGTTTATTTGCAGGAAAAGAGAGTTGCTTTGAGCGCATAATGCAAAGGTTTGGCAGGAAAGTAGTGTATGTTGTAGTGGGGGACGGTGTGGAAGAGGAGCAGGCGGCCAAAAAGGTAAATGGACCTTACTGTGGCCCCGCCCACTGGGTGCAGTGTGAGCTTTATGATTGGATGAAGGCTGCCTGTCTTTGCTGTAGAGGTGTACTGATACTTTAGTCCTTTTTGCTTCATTTCCCCTCACTTGCTGTGGTTTGTTGTCAGTCTTGTGCAACTAAAACTCAATGGTTGTATTTTTGAACAATCTGGTTTGTGGGTCCTGCTTTAAGTTAGTGTTATAGTTTTGCTCTGTATGTGCAAAAATGCAGTTTTCTCCAGTTAGAGTTAGTGGGTGTCGGGATTGTTGGTGTGAGTGCTGAATTGCTTTCATGCCAAGAATGTTTCAGCAGGATTATGTTCAAATATACATTTCACATGGTCAGGTCTCCCCCCCCCCCCAGAATTTATTGAAACATAACTTAAAACGGGCAAAATCTGTAGAATAAAAAAGGTGGAAAATGAGGATTTGGGCTTTAGCCGAGGTCTGCATCCCATTTAGAGATCACTTGGCAAGAAAGCAAACATTTCCCCAAACGCTTACGGAGCTTTTAGGACCGCATGGACTTTGTTTGCAGTGTTTGTTGCAGAGTTTACATCCAGCATCAGCTTGTTCTTCAGTGTTTGTGTACTCTCCCCAGCATAACATGCCCTTCTGGAGGATATCCAGCCACTCGGACCTGCTGGCGTTACATCAAGCACTGGAGTTTGAGTACCTGTAAAAGTGTTCAACATGGACTTGTGGCAGCGGACGCGCGCACCCGCTTTTGTAGAACTACTTAAGACACTATACACTGCAATTGTTTTGAACATCTGGATTTACAAACTGAATGGTCTTAAAGAGCAACAAGGACTGAGGAGCTCCACGTGGACGACGGCATCCGCACCTGGCTGGTCTCTGTACAGGCAGCATGTAGGGACAAGCTGCTTTTTTGTGTTTCCTTTCTAACAAGTCTGAAGCAGACGTTTGTGTAAATTATTTGCAATAAAGTGAAGGGCAGAAGTGTGGGTGGTGTGTCAATGGAGTTGTGTTTTTGGGGTGGGTGGGGGTTGAGGATGTGCATCATGTGTTGTGCCTTAGTGTTTTCATGTCTGTTCTTTTCAGAAGTGTAAATATTAAAAAAAAGCACTAAACTCCTTCCAAGTCACCTTTGCATTTTCTCTTGAAAATTCTAATCATATTTCAAAACACACGACAGCTCCGTCAGTCATGAACACATGAGACTAATTCACCCTTTCAATAGTTTATTCTCATTTCTTGGCCTTGAAGTATTCCTCAATGACATCCTTGGCTTGAGACTCCTTGCCATAGTCCTGTGGCGGGAATTTAAAAGGTCCAAATTAGAGAAACCACACTTTGACCACCCCAACGAACATTTCACAACCTGCCTAACATGACTGCAGCCACTTCATGTGGCTCGCTCCACTACAGCCCCATTAGAATTGCTATTCAGTGTTTGTCAAGACGTCCACTAACGGGTTTCAAAACGCATGAAGAGGACAGCTCAAACAACAGCTAAAGATAGACTGAAAGTGTGTGACGAAGGAATTAAGAGGCTGCTCAATTGTGACGCTGAAGATGACGACTTTAGTGGTTTCAGTTCCCAGGAGGAGGATGGCAACGAATGACACTTGCAGTTTAACTTGTCATTTTACACGCACTGTTTGGCAAAAAGCATTTATTTAATCGACTGGTTTAAAAAGCAAAACCCTCTATTACATATCCCATGTTGCGGCATATAGATAGGTGTGGCTTGTATATGTACAATTCTCTCCTCCCCCCCCCTTAAATTTAGTGGGTGTGGCTTACATACACCAGTGCACTCTATAGTAGCTAACTGGATAACAAGTTGTAGTGCTGTTAAGAGGTAAGCAAACAAAGCATGTTGCCACTTTCAGGGGCCCCAGCCACCACAGTTGAGATGACGGGGTTCGTACCATGGCGCTCCTCTAGCCAGTTGTGAAAACAGCTGTGTGGCATGTAGCACAACAACTGGACTTGACTGGCAGAAGAAAGGCTGACATCCCTTGGTATACCCATACTGGGGATGTTAAGACCACGTCAAGGTCTCAAGATTAAAACGTGACAAGATTTCTCGTTAAGAGGAAAAAATGGTCGTATGGGCACTCGGCCCGGGATGACACATTGATCACACCAACATTAAAAATTAATTAATTTTAGCAGCCTCGACACATTGATATCTGCATACGTGTCCGTTTCTCGTCTCTTGCCTCCAAACGGGCAGGAAGAGGGTGCACTCTGTGCATTGGATTCAGCACCTTGGCATGAACAAATTGAGCTCTTGTGGATGGGGGGGGGGTCTCTAGCCTACACAGTGCACAAGAGTAACGTAGTAGAAATGAAATAAGTGGATTGCAATGTGTCATTTTCATTAAGTAATGTTAAAACCTCATCTTGTGTACCGTCTCAAGTACTCCCCAGTGAGGAACCCTAAAAGGACTCAGCTAAGCACTTTTGGTCTTGAAGGGAAAACCACACTTTTGGGGAATTTTGCCCATCCACAACATCTCGTTTCTGTGCATTTTAAAAGATCTTAAAACAGGCAGGTAATGAGTGCACTGGCATAAAAACACTTCCACAAGCCAACAAGGTTTTATGGTTTTCTATCCATGCTGTGAGACATTCAATACTTCAACATGCAATACTTCAGATATTTTGGTCCTTTTAAGCATTAGCGGAACTTCCTTCATGGGTGCATCCATTTCACGTAGCAACATAGCGTTACACCTAGCGTCCTGGCACATTGTGCGAGGGCGTGGAGAAGCTAGTAGGTAGCCAGTGTGGTGTGGCCAAGTGTCTCTATGCCAGTAACAAGTTCTTTGGCATAACAATGTTAGTAATAATGTCGCTGTAGCTTGGTTAATATGCAGGTCACATGATGTAAATGAAGCGTTGTCTGTGCTTTTGGAGTTTTTCAGAAGAGGTGCATCTCATTGTGTGCATGCTCAGCTACTTTTTAGCCGTTTTCAGAATGCAAAAAACGAGAGATGTGTCACAAGGATTGTGGATGGGCAAAAAAAATAAATAGTGGTTTTCCTTTAAGCCTAAAAATGGACCAGTAGCGACCAAATTAGTCAGACACTGCTGTCATCATTTCTCATATTCATAAAAAAAGGCGGTGGTGTTTGCTTACCTTGACGACAACGCAGCTGCAGCCCACCACCTTACGGGGTTTGCCCTCACGGTCAATCTTGCACAGACCAACCCACTCGCCAAGCTTCTTATTGTCGTCAACCTGAGTTAGACAGCACTCATTGTAATTCTCGTTCCATGAACGATGTCGTAGATAATTGGTACTAGAAAGCAGTACAGGTACTCTTGGCTGTATCTCAGACACTAATTGGGTAACAGTGGCAATCTCATCACAAGCTTTCAGTAGAGGGAGCCAAATTTATCATCAGGGATACAGCAGTATATCAAACTAGAGCAGACAGGACACCTCTTCCCATTTCTTTACCAATGAGGTTTCAATTCTATTCTCACCTTGATTAGGTTGATCTGATGCTCGGCACAGAGGGCCTCCACCAGCTTGACGTACATGGGCTCGTCGCAGTTGGCGGCAAGGACACACAGATGGGCCTGGCGCCTGAATTGAACAAGTGCACTGCTTTAACTCCCATGGGATGACATGTACACCGTATACATATACAAGCCCTTAGACAAAGAAGTAGCATATCTCAGACAAGAATTGGGTAACAATGGCAATTTCCTCAGGGTGTTCAGAAGAGGGAGCCAAGGTATCGTCATTGATACTTTGAGGAGAAGGGTAATCTAAAAAGGAGACCTACTTGTCCAGGGCTTTAGCAGCCTCGCGGATGCCACGGGCGAGGCCATCGTGAATTAGTGCGGTCTTGAGCACTTCAGGGAGAGCGGTGTTGACATCCATCACACCTCCGGCAGCAATGCTGTTGGAGAAAGTAGACAACTTAAGAAAAAGTACACCATAAGGGGCACCAGTTCTAACATTTGGGGCTGGAATGGAGCCGCTAGCTTGTCAGAACACAAATGTCACTCATTGGAGAGTGAAGGGGTATCCGACAAAAGATTCAAGTCATCACTCAAGCATGTGGGAGCTCAGCAGATCAGAGATTTATCAGAGATTTGGCATTACTTGAATACTGTACAGTATCGAGGAAAAGGCTTCTTGAGACGTCATCTGTACTTCTGTGAAGAAAGTGTCGGACGTTTCGCTCCTCATCCGAAGAGCTTCGTCAGCGAACTAATAATACCAGCACTTATTAGTTCGCTGACGAAGCTCTTCGGAACTAATAATACCAGCACTTATTAGTTCGCTGACGAAGCTCTTCGGATGAGGAGCGAAACGTCCGACACTTTCTTCACAGAAGTACAGATGACGTCTCAAGAAGCCTTTTCCTCGATGGACAACTCCTGTACGACTGAGAGCCTACACAGATACTGTACAGTATGTGTATTGAAACAGGCTAACAGTCTCAAATGGATGTTGTACATTTACCTGGCAGCACGAGATTCATTTTGTTTTACTATTCTATAAGACAGTTTTTATATGAACACATTTGACTTCTGTTCTACAGTATAGCACTTTGTTCAAGCAAAGTTCTATTATACTGAATGAGGCTGCATAAAATGTAAGCTAATCGGCTAACTCATGAACTACCTCGTTCATATGCGCCATGCAGTCGCCTCCTTTGTAGAAAAAGGACATCGTTTCAATCGGAACCAACTTAACCTCCAAGTTGTCACTATTAAGCACTCCCATAACGGCTTAGCTGACACAAATACTATAGCATTCGAGAAGCCACTTTGTTGTGCTTACCCTTCCTCGGCCATTGTAGATGAGGATGGATGGCGGACCTAAACTTCTGCAATAAACAACAGACACGACATAGCAGTTATTTTCCACCATAAATATGTTGTTTCGGTGAAGTATTAATGTCGGATGTTATATGAATCCGGTGGATTGTTGGCGCAAGCATAGAAACGCACCCTTTCCTCCTTTCGGACAGCGGGTAAAGAGGACGTCATCAGTGTGCGACATTGCTTTAACGCTGCAAGGCCCCCAAATGATGGCGTCCTAGGATTGCCTGTTGAAATTTCAGTTCATGTTTTACGTGTTTTATTTATGACTTTGGAGCCAACTGTTTGTTAAATGCTTGGCCGACCACGTGTTCACTATATTTGTTGTAATTAAGTAATTTAGTAAACAAATGGTCCGGGGCAGACCTAGGACACGCTGGAGGGATTATTCAAGTCACAGTATGTCTCACAAACTGGCCTGGGAACGCCTTGGTGTCCTCCGGGTAGAGCTGCAGGAGGTGGCCGGGAGCCGGGAAGTCTGGCCTTCCCTACTGAGACTGCTGCCCCCTGCGACCCGAACCCGGATAAACGGAGGACAACGGATGGATAAACAAATGTTTCATAGTACACTGACAATACTTTCTACCTGTACAAAATAAAGACAATGAAATGTATACATAGTGAGCAGTAATGAAACTACCCATGGCCTTTGGGAGTGTTCATAAAATATTAAATATTATACTGTATATATAATATATATTTTATTTATAGAAAATGTAATATCTGTAAAATATGTATATTTAGTAAATGTTGTAATGCACTGTAAACATTGCATCACAATGTTATTTATTGTAAGCAAGTCTTGTAGGCAAAGGTCCAGTCGTTTTTAATCATTTTGTTTATTTTCTTTTTCAAGTATTTATTTTCAGATTCCAGCTGTTATCCTGACAGAAAAATAAAACAAGTTAAGTTGATTTTAGAGCATCTGACAGCAACAGAACAAACACAACAACGACAAAATAAACAGACCAAGTAGTTGACAATGAAGAAATAAAGTGGAATGCAGAGGCTGGTCAGAGTTTGAGAAACGCCTCCAATTGGCCGTCCTCGACTGCACTTTCGAATGCCTCATAATCCTGAATGGAAAACAACAAGTGCATGAAAAACATTTAGATATAAAATAAAAGTATACATGAATGACACTTTGTACAACCACATTGTAGGAAGGCTGTGTCCCATTTGAAGAAATGAGTTATCCATCCATCTATTTTCTATGCCGCTTATCCTCACTAGGAGGGGTATGCTGGAGCCTATCCCAGCTGACTTCGGGTGAGAGGCGGACCTATGGACCATTTAGAGTTGCCAATGAACCTAACATGCATGTTTTTTAATGTGGGAGGAAACCGGAGTACCCGGACAAAACAACAAAAAAAAAAGAATACAAACATAAAACGGCCATCTTTTTTTTAGATTGAAGTTTGGAATTTCAATAGATGGCTACATTAAGACAGCACATGCTGAACCAGCATCCTTTCTGGCACAGAAGCAATGAAGTCGTTTCGGGGTGTGGTATCAAGTCTTCAAATATTGACTTAGTCCATGTTCCCACACACAGCCGTGACTACCAGACAGGAAGGGCGTTACTTTGCGAGCAAACTGCTAAATCAAAACACCTGCATACGGTAAAAAAAAGCCATATCAGCATTTACGTATCTTACCCAGGGGCGTCGCCAGGAATTCTGGGCCCCATAGATAGCTGTTGTCACCACACCTGTATTTTTTTTACCCGTCTAACTTCCCCTCCCCCCATACGGCACCCCTGGTCTTACCCCACAGTAGACGTCCCCGTTGCAGATTTGAGGGGGCAGCGCGGTGGGGTTGTTCGCTCTGCTCCTCATTAACTCTTTATCTGCAGCATCCTGGGCAATGTCCACTTGCTCAAAGGAGATGTTCTTGGACTCCAGGACATCAAACACTCTGGACTGCTGTTTCTTCATCTGCACCAAAGGAGGCGGCAAGATCCGTGAATAAAAGTTTCTAGCAAGAAGTGTGCAGATCAAGTGTGGAATACTGTACCACAAGGTTACTGCTCACGCTGGAATAATACACAATGACGGACATGGCTGCAGGTACCAGGGTGTGTTGTGCTGCTTGGCTGAGCAAGTAAACAAGGTAAGCAGGTTTGGACGGGACATACCTGAGTGCAGGGACACGCCCACTTATCTGACTAGTCGTGGCATGCTGGCGCACACACACGTGCACACACATGTAAGTGGATGCATAAGAAAGTGCTTTAGTATTAACTACAGATGCACAATATCTTTTTTTCAAACCGATACCTGATTTGATCTACTTTGTAAAGTTTTAATTGAACTGTAGTTTGTGCAAACCTGGAAGAAGGACGGACTCAAACAAATTTGGATTTGACCAACTGTACCCGTTGATGATCAAATATCATGACACTACCACGACCACATCACTGCTATCAGCAGAACCAGAGTAAAGAGCGGAGGGAGCCACCTGCTGTGGCCCAGCAAGGTGCACTGTAGTCGGGCACATGCTCCGAGCAGCCTGTGTGACGCCACGAAGGAGGTCTCTGGCAAACCTTTTGCACTTTTCAAACGCCGTGGTACCTTATCAGGGGGCTGATAAGGTTTTTTGTTTGCTTGATGGTTGTTTTTTTTGTCCCTCATCGCGGAGCATTTGGAGCAACTAGCACGCAAAATGTCTTCCTCTGCTAGTGACTGTTTACAAGTAAGCTCAGGTGACGTTACAACAGGCCGTTAACATCACAGGCAGTGAGCGCTTGATTTGCTCACCAGCACAGTAGGGGAACCACAGTGTAGCGTTTTTTCTTTTTTTTAAATAATGTTATCCACTTTATCTGTATGATGTCGTAATTCCCGTACACCCCTAGTATTAACATACAGTATCTTATGTGGCAATGTCAAGCACGCCCTGTAGGAAAGACACATTTATTGGTTGGCACGTACAACTGCAGCGACAACAAACAACACGATGCAACAATATACAAAGCAAAGCAAAGATATCACTGACATGCATGGAATCATCTGCTTCATGACTGACGTTCTCTTTCTGGAAAAACAAATACAAAATATGAGCAAAACGTGTTTCATTTCAATCTCGCTCAAGAGGGAAAAATATGTCAAACCACTTCCAGGTTTGTTTAACAACCTCACTGAAGCACATGTCAGCATTTGGACTATTCATTAGGTACACCCTCACAAGCTAACACGATGGACTATTCATTGGTAGTGTCCCTGGCTTATAGAGGACCTCTGAATCATGTTTTTGATGTAGGTCCTAAAAAAACTGCAAAGTGCACCTGTCATATAGAGGATCTTTGACCAGAGTTTTTGCTGCAGATTCTTAAAAACACCAGGGTACTGTCATGTAGAGGATCTTTGAAAAGTGTTTTTAAAGTAAGTAAAAATAAAAAACAGCAAAGTGTCCCTGGCTTATGGAGTATCTCTGAATAGTGTTTTTGATGTCGGTCCTCAAAAACTGCAGAGTGCTCCTGTCATATAGAGGATCTTTGACCAGGGTTTTTGCTGCAGATTCCTAAACACACCAGGGTACTGTCATATAGAGGATCTTTGATAAATGTTTTTAAAGTTGGTCTTAAAAAAACAGCAGAGTGTCCATGGCTTATAGAAGATCTATGACTATAATTTTTGAAACACGACCTCAAAAACAGCAGTTTGTTTCTATCATATAGAGGATCTTTCACCAGCGTTTTACAGCATATTGCTAATAACGGCAGACGGCTGTCATATAGAGGATCTTTGACTAGCGTTTGTGTAGCAGGTCCTAAAAAAACAGAATTCCCGTCACGTAGAGGATCTTTGAACGGACTATATTGTAAAAATGTGAAGGTATGTGAATGTGAAGGCTTGCAATGACACGACATCGATGAATAGGAATAGTAGGCACAAACGTGTTCTGGATGGCATCACATGCCACACGTGTACCTAATGAAGTGTCCGTTGTGTACTGAGTGTAAACAAGGCCTCATCGTTTGCGTCATGTCGCCACATGATGTCCACGTTTTTAGAGAACAAGTGGTTCGAGCTCGTAACACACTCGGCCCGCCAGGTCCTCTGGGACTTCCTCCACGGAGTTCTCCAAGTCCACATCAGCAGCCTTGTCCTCCTCCTGCAGGCGGCGTGCTCCTCGCTCTTTCACGGGCGGGTTCCGGTCTCTTGAGGGAGAGAAATGGAGACGGTGACGTGGGTGTGGTGTCATTTTGAGTTCCAAAATCTCTCTTCCCCTTACCCGCCGTCGAGCGCTCTGTTGCCTCGTTCGTCCGACTGCGGTTTCATGGCTCCTCCGAACCTGTTACTGAACTGAACCACGGTGCCTGACAGGATGAGCAAACGGGGAAAAAAGACACCAAAGTCATGAAAACAACATGAATACACCTACTAGGCAGCAGGAAGGTAAATGAATGAATGGATGAACCAACCTCAGACAGTATGAGGCATTCATTGCAAGACAGCTGTTTTTTTTTATTTCCATCCATCCATCCATTTTCTATACCGCTTCTTAGAAAAATAATCATCATAAATACATTAATAAAAATCATTACTGGATCATTACTATCATTATTTTATGTTTTTGTTATTTTTTTTATTATTTATTCATAAGAATAACAATAATATTTTATTAAAAAAATATATATTAACCATTATTACTATCATTTTTTTTTTAATATTTTTACCACAATCATTGAAAATTTCATAAAATTCTATACAAATAAAAAAAAACTGAAAAAATTTGTTTTGATAAAATTACAATATTTATTATTTGTATTTATTATTTATGAATAAGAATAACAATAAATGCTAATATTTGATAAAACATGTAAATAAAACAGAATGCTTATAATTGTTGTAAAATACATGACACACAATTCATTTGATTTGTAACGTTGCAGTAACTTATTCACGAGACACGTTTGCAGTGTTTGTCCAGTGGATCCCTGCAGGATTGCATTTCAGCATTCACAACCCTGCAAATTTGCAGCTTTTTGGTCAAAGAAAATATTTTTCCAAATTTTTTTTTTCTTCAAAAATATCTTTTTTTCCTCCACGGAAAAGACATCACGTTCACCGTAAGTCGGTAGTCATTTTTACGTCCATGATAATGGCGGGAAAATGTACAGTATACAAGTACCCCTGCTAAAAAATCTCCCCCAGTTTGTACGTTTATGTATTCATGCTTCACTGATAATGGTGAAGCATGAAAGTACGCACTGTGTTCGGCAGTTCTTGAACGCACCATAGTTGTGTGCTGCAAAACGTCTCAAAGACTCGTGGTTTTCCACCAGCTGTGGGTGGTCCCGAAAGGCAAATAGGGAGGATGTGCGGTACAGTATAGAGTTTACGTATGTACTGCATATGAAAGCTTCCCTTACCAGCATGCTGCCTCCTCCTCCTCCACACCAGATAACCCACGATGAGAAGCAGCAGCAGCAGCAGCACCAGCCCAATCACAAGTCCTGAGACCACCGACGAAGACGATGTTGCTGCGGGGGTGGCAACATTAGTTTGAGTGGCGGACACGAAGCTCTGCTTGATCTCTTTGGATCTTACCGACAACACTGACATACAGCGACTGGGAGGGAGTGGACCAAAAAACCCTGGAGGAGATGTTGACAGCGTAGATGCAGACGTAGGCTCCCTGGTGTTTGTCTTCTATCTCGGGGAATTCAAAGTAGGCCAGGTAGAAGACAGAGTGTCCAAACGCCGGCTTTGTGACGGAGCTGTTTGTGTTTGTGTTCTTCAGGTAGAAGAAGCCTTTGGAGTACAAGGAGTGGGCAGAGCACGTGATGGAGAAGCTGCTCCCTCGCGTGACTGACACCTCTTGCGGGCTGTAGACCACCATCACCTGGAAGGTCGTCATGGTGATGAACGGCTTCTCCAGCGACACTAGGGATTAGAGACGGAGGTTATGTACTGGATTTGTCCGCAGAAGGGCAAACAGACGCAGCACCTTTGACGGTGATCTCCACTGGATTCCCTTGAGGGTAGTAGATGAAGTTATTTGACAGCTTCTTCTGATACTCGCAGAAGTACGAGCCCTGGTGGCTGAAGTTGACTTTGTGGAGCATGAAGGTCGCAGCCTCGTTCTCGGAATACTTCTGGATTTTAAACAAGCCTTGGCTTTTCTTCAAGAGGAAGGTGCCGCCCATGTGCTCCGTCAGGATGCTGCAGGTGAACTCCAGGCTGTCGCCCCAGTTGACCTCCACAGATGGACTCACCGTCACCTGAGGCTTCTCCAGAGAACCTAGCAGATATCAGTACCAACAGATTGATTGCCTCAGAGGTGCCACAACAGCGCATTGGAAGTGTGCTGTCCCAAATCTAGCCTTGATGCTGGAATTTATCACCGCACACAGCAGCGACGCCGTACTTCACAACCTGATTGGCTTCGGTTGCCCTGTTGCATGATGCAGCTTTTCTCCAAACGTGAAATCTCATCACGTTTTCATCTGGCGACACTCCTGGCATACTTACTACACATAACTAGTCCCTTTTCCCTGTACTGCATCCTTGGCAAGTCAAGTGCCCAAACAAAGCAGCCTGCGCGCTGCTGACTCACTCTGCATGCATTGTTCTACTGTGTGACTGCTAAATAACCCGCCATGGGGCCAAAGAAAGTGCCAGCACTTCAATAAAAGAGGTGACAAAGGACTATTTAATATATTTCACATTTGCAAAATATCTTTTTTGTTGATATCTGGAACAAATGAATTGGATTACCATTATTTCCTTTGGCAAATAATGCCTCCATTTTTGTATGTTTCAGTTTTTGTCACACCTTTTGAAACAAATTAGTAACAAAACCCAAGGTAACACTGAATAACGGATTCTACGCATCGGTACTTTTTTGCCAGAGCCAACAATACAGCAACTCTAGCCAATAAGACACCAGTATGGAAACAGGAGTTCAACCCCCCCCCACCCCCACCCCCACTAAAATGAAAAATAACACCACCACCACAATCCAGGTGTCTTACCCAAGCAGATAACACCAGCGTCCTCACTGTGTCCGCAGTTATTTTCCCCAAATCCCTGATGGCGGCAATGCGTGATGGCCGCCTCCTCGCCCGCGCACTCCACATTATCCAGCCAGATGGGGCCAGTGCCTCTGCCAAAGTGGGCGCTGATGGGGGCGGACACGGCGTGGCCGCAGCCCAGCTGCCTGCACACCACGTCGCCATTGACCATCTCCCACTGGTCGTCACACACGGTCCCCCACTCGCCCTGATAGAAGATCTCCACCCGGCCGGAGCATCCACTCCAGCCGCCGACCAACCTCACCTTGGCTGCACGTGGAGACACAAAACTCTTTAATACGACTTCTCTCAACTTCACATGCGTGGCTGGAAATGGATGACTGATATCTTGTAAGGCAACATATGCATGATTAGTACCAATATTAGTATCAACCTCACTCTTTGCTTTTGAAAAAATATCAAAATATTTCATATATTTCTTCATTGCTTACAATTACTTCATAAAAAATCCTTGTAAAGATTCATGACTTTAATCCTTAATTAATATTTGGACTATTTTTCATTTCTGCAGCTTTTTAAACAAATATTTTCAGACTGTTTCCACTTTCTTCTTGTAGATTTTCATCTCGTAATGGCTTTATTCCCACAACATATTTATAGTCGGAACATTAGAATTTTTCCGCAAAAAAATTCCAAATAAAAATAATAACATTTCCAAAAATATTTTTCCAAAAATACTTTATACAGTTTGATTTTTTCCCAAATATTATGACTTAAAAAATAATGCCTTTATGCTAGTAGAAAGGTGTTATTTTTCCTCATGATATTCCAACATGAGTTTGTTAGCTTTGTTAGATTACAACTTGTTTCTCTTAGTATTTTGACTTTATTCTTGTAAAATTACTGCTGACTTTTCCACTTTTGCTGATTTGAAAAAAACGTTTTCTTGTTAAATTATATTTTAAAAAAACAATAAAAAAAACAGCTACAGGCCACAAATTCCCCGTGGGCCGCACTTTGGACACCCCTGCCTTACAGTCAACGACATTTGCAGGTTGTGGTCAAATGCCTTGGAACACATGCTAGCATGTACTGTATTACATACAGTGCCTGAAGTTACCGTCGGTGTTTTGTAAATTAGCGAATGAGCTGTGTGAGAAATTTCAAGTCAACCTGACTCATGGCGCCACCGAGTGGTGTATTTGTCAGAAAAATAGCAGCACAGGCAACCCGGTAGGGGTGCATGTTCTGACAAAACAAAACGACCCACATTCTAATAATGGCGTCTTTTGAATGTCGGTGAATCTATCAGACAAAAAATGTCAAAAGGATCCAATTTCTACTGTTAGAATGTGAATAAAAAGCAGCAAACCTGCACAGGAAACACCAGCATCACGTTCGTGCCCGCACGTCGACTTGTTGAAGCCTCCACGTGAGCACTGCTGAAGAGCCGTGCCGTTGGCAAAACACAAGTCGTCCGCCTCCACCACGGGTCCGTTGCCCCGGCCGTAATGCGCCCCGCCGGGAGCGCTCACGACTCGGCCACATTCGAGATGCTCGCACACCGCTTGAGCTTTGCTCAGGTCCCAGGTGGCGTCGCACACCGAGTGCCAAACATCGCCATGCTGGACCTCCACTCTGCCCGTGCACCCGACATCGCTGTTCACCAAACGAACCCCCAGGCTGTCTGTGGAGTGAGAAAACAAAAGCAGCGAGACAAGTTTATACAGTAGCGCCGCCTGGTGGTTGTGAGCGGCATAGGTGATTATTCAGAGCAATCTGATTGGATGATTAGTAAGCGCTTTGAGGCAATGCTGGGGCATCATTACTGTGTCATCTGCACTTTCCTGTTTGGCCTTCTAGCAGAAAACAGTCTAGTCCAATTGGTGGCCCATGACTGACATGCCAACATGCCAGAGCTCACATCGGGGATCTTGGACGAGCGTCTTTGGCAGCGGATCCTTAAAAACAGCAGAACGAGGCTGCTGGCGGGAAATATCCCACGTTGAGCACACAAAGGTCTGACCTCTAAATGTTCTAGTTACCAAAAACCTAGCAACAAGCTACAGTGTTCCCTCGTTTATCGCGGGGGATAGGTTCCCAAAATATTGTCATGACAGGAAGGAAGGACATTCATCCAGCTCGTCATACCTGTGCAGATGACGCCAGCAATGGACGTGGCGTTACACCTTCTGTCCAGGAATGGAGTACGGCGGCACTGGGCCAACGTGGACTCCATGCCCTTGCACTCCATCTGGTCGATCCAGGTGTGTCCCGAGCCGTGGCCGTACTCCTCCATCGTGGTGATCTGGTGAGCTTTGCCGCAGTGCAGCTGTTGGCACACCACGGTGGCGCCTATCATGTCCCACACTTCACCGCACACGTTGCCCCACTGGCCTTTTTCGTAGAACTCCACTCTCCCGACGCAACGGTGGGGTCCACCCGCCAGCCTCACGTTGCCTGCGGACGGGATGCACGCACATGCAGGCGTGATGATGCGCTTTGGGGTGAGGTCGTTTACCTGAGCATACGACAGACGCGTCCTCGATGAGATCGTGGCCGCTGCGGTCGTAATCCCTCAGCGTGCACCGGGTGAGGGAATTCTCCCTGCCAGCGCAGCTGACCTTGTATCCTCGTACGTCGCCGCTGCGCCCGAATGAGCCCGAAGTCTTGACGGGGTCGCCGCAGTTCATCTCTCTGCACACCACCGCCGCTTCGTTCATCCCCCAGTTGACGTTAAAGACCGACGACCATCTGCCTTCGTTGTGGAACACCTCCACCCGCCCCGAACACTGGTCGGTGCCATTTATCAGTCGGATGGTGGCTGGGGGAGCAAGGAGTCCATCAGGACTGTGGTTGGAAATACTACACACTATAGCAGCTCACTTCTTTTTACACTTGGAATGAAGTTAATGTCAAGCTGTGCTGTGCAGGTTGTCTTAAAGGCTGTGGGGGCTTCTGGCTTAAATGCCCATATGGCCCGGAGCTACAAAGGAACAGTGCCCATCATCCACACACGTCTTTCTCTTTTAAATGCATTCTAAAGACATAAAAACAGCTAAAAAGAGGTGGCTAAGAATGCATGTAATGGGACGTGCCGACCCCACCTACTCCAAAACGCTACAACACTCCATTTCCATCATGTGACCTGCATATTCACCACGCTACAGCGACGTTGCTTAACGCTGTTACGCCCAATAACTACGTTGCTGGCGTAGTGACACCTTGCCTCGCCAAACCACGTGGCTAGCTACTAGCCGGCTAGCAACTAGTTGCACCACACACTTGTTCATAACGCTTCAGGTCACCACCTGCTCCACTGCTGCCGAGTTTGGAAAAGTCAACGCTAGGTGTGGCGTTCCTTTCTATGTCGCTACGTGAAATCAATGCGCCCAGGAAGGAAGTTCCGCTAATGCTTAAAATGAGGGAAATACAGCAAAATAGTGTAAATATTCCATGTAATGATGAATGTCTGCTACTACCCGCTCTCAGCATGGATCGTTTTAATAGCGGGCGGAATAGGTGAGGCCCATTACGTGCATTCATGAGCTGCCTCTTTTTAGCTGTTGTTATAGCTCTACAACGCATGGAGAAGGGAAAGACGTGTGGTCATTTTTCATATAAGGATTGTGATGGTGGGCACTTTTCCTTGAATGCAGTGGATCAGCATCCCAAATCCCTGTTCACCTGAACACACCACGCCAGCGTCCTCAGCGTGACCACAGTTATTATCTCCAAAGGGGGAACGCGTGCAGTGGGCCAGCGACGACTCGTTGCCCACACATTCCACGTCATCCAGCCAGATATCTCCGGTGCCTTCGCCGAAGAAGCCGCCGTGTTTGGCCGTCATGGCCGTCCCGCAGTCCATAGCTCGGCACACTACCTGGGCGTCCCTGATGTCCCAGGAGTCGTCGCACACTGTCCCCCACTGGCCGTCGTGGAAGATTTCCACCCTGCCGGAGCACCGGTCCGTGCCGTTGACGAGCTTTAACGATGGAGTACCTGAGGATGTTACCAAAGCACAATACATCGATGAGCCACGGCTACTTGAGCCACGCCTCTCTGCAGAGAGGATGGCAGAGGACGGCAGACGGAGTGTAGCGTCCACACACCAGTCTGACGCTCTTTCATGACTTGATCCAACACTATGTATGTACCTCCAACTCACAAACACGTCTCCAGTTCATCCTCGGAAAGACACTTGGCGTTGGCGGACGCTCCAAACATCACACATCATCTTTAATGTGCGCGTCCGCGTGGTCTAAACAAACTAACTCATTCAAACAATAAGTGCATATTCTCATCACTCACTAATGTACCTCTTAGTGCGCCTAATCTACTATGTTGGGTAATAGGAATGTAAAGGTGGCTATAGGGGTGTTATTTCATTTCTGGAGGGCTCTACTAATGTTAAAAACCGTATTTAGAAGACCATAAACAGGCTTTCTATGCCGTAACTATGAAAATATTCCATTTATCCTACTATGTGGAAATTCACTTATGGCGGTCGGGTCTGGAAACATCCATCCATCCATTTTCTATGCTGCTTCTCCTAATTAGGGTTGCGGGGGCATGCTGGAGCCTATCCCAGATGACTTTGGGCGACAGGCGGGGTACACCCTGGAAACAACTAACCGATAAACGAGTGACGCCTGCGCTTCGTTTTACACTTCCAATGACGGTTAAGAATGTCCGAAGGTTACCTGCGCATGAAAGCGACACCCCTCTGCATGTGTCGGAGGTTCCCTCGACGGAACACTGGGAGAACGAGGTGGCATCTCTCGGGCACGCGCCCCTGAGTGCAGCGAGATCGCTGTCGCCAAAGTACTCAGCGGTTTTGGAAAGAGGTCCGCAGCCGAGTTCCTCGCACACCATTTTGGCCTCTTTGGTGCCCCAGTTGTGATTGCACAGTTTGCCCCAGTTGCCGTTGTGGAAGACCTCCAGTCGGCCTGAGCAGTGCGTCGTCCCGTTGGTCAATCGGAGTGTTTCTGGGAAAAAAAGAATATAGAACAACCGGAAGCTTGTATTTAAACAACCAGAAAAACACTCGGAGAGCGCAGACCTCCTCCAAGCGTCATAGTTACCCTCCCCTTACATTTATTCTATCTACATATTCAGATTGCCAATGTTAGCATGCTAGCACTGCTAACACCTAGCATAAGAGTGGTAAATGTTTATAAAAGTGTCTAGCTATTAAAATGGCTAAAAATGCTACTATGCTAATGTTAGCATGATAGCATGTAGAATAGTATGTCTAGCTATGGAAATGGCTAAAAATGATAGCAATGCTGGTGTGCTAACGTTAGTATGCTAACACCGAGCATGATAGCGCTAAGCGTTTATACTGTGTATGTGTCTACCCATGAAAATAACTAAAAATGCAAGTAAACATTGGCATGCTAACACCTTTTTCCAGTATCAATATAGCTAGTCTGAATGTGCTGAACGTGTTGAACGGTTGGATGTTGGAATGGCTAGGATGGGTTGAGAAACGTGGCAGCAGTTGCAGGTAATAAAAACCAGTTGTAAGGAAAAGGGTGAATTTTGGGAAGATTTTCAATTGAGTTTTGAATGAGCAACCGGAAGCTTGCATTTACACAACTAAAAATGCATGGCTGCAGATGACCATAATGTATACCAGTCGTCACCTGAACATATCACACCAGCATCCTCATTATGGTTGCAGTCATGCTCCCCGAAGCCTCTGTGCGGGCAGTCTACCAGGGCCTTCTCGTGGCCGGTGCACTCCAGCTCGTCTAACCACATCTGATCGCTGCCGGCGCCAAAGAAGGCGTGGTACTTGGCAGCCAGCGGAGCCCCGCAGTTCATCTCACGGCAGGTGACAGCCGCCTCCTGTAGCCCCCATTTGTCATCGCACACCGTCCCCCACTGGTCCTGGTAGAAGATCTCCACTCGTCCCGAGCACCTGTTTGTCCCGTTGACCAGCCGAAGAGGTTGGCTGTCTGCGCGGGCGAAAGCAAGCACACGGTGAAACGCATGCGCATCAACAACCAATCGACACGGCCGACTCACTGGAGCAGTGGACGCTGGCGACGACGCAGTCCCCCTTCATGGATTCATGCGAGCACTGAGAGATGGAGCTCTCGTTCCCCGAGCACTTGCTATTGACCCCGGAGGCTTCACGCAGTTCTCCAAAATCCAGAATATCCGTGGAAGCGAGAGGCTTTCCGCAGCCGATCTCCCGGCAGACCACCTCAGCTTCGACCTGGCTCCACTCGCTGCTGCACACCTTGCTCCAGTGGCCCCCCAGGTAGATCTCCAGTCGGCCGCTACACCGGTTGTTTCCGTGGCTAACTCTCACGTGATCTGCAAACGAGTCAAAGACTTTTTTATTATACTGTGACGTAACATTGCAAGTTCATTCCTGTCAAATTACAAATGATTTTTCTTGAAAATTATGATTATTTTTGCGATAAAAGGCTGTTTACTTTTATCTTCATCAAATTATGACCATTTCGTCATAAAACGGATTTGTTATTTTTCACAATATTCGACGTTATGCTGATTTTTCTTCTTTTTGTGGCAAAAATGGTGATTCCAACTTATTTCTCCTAACATTCCATCCTTCATTGTGTGAAATAGTGACTTCTTCAAATATTACAACTTTATTCTCGTATTGTTTGTTCGTGTTTTCCCTCCTAATACGCTCAAGCATTTCCCCATCAAATTACAGCACTTCTGTTTGTAGAACTCCCACTTCATTCACATTGTATATTCTATTTTTTCTTGTAAAATTGGAATTTCAGTATTGTATTGACTGTTTTTGTAGCATAAAATGAAAACTTGACTTAATAATTGAGTTAATGAGACTCGGTTCTCACAGTATCGTTTTCATTTCAGTGCGGCCCCAGTAAATATGTTTCTAATATGTACAGTATTTTACATTTAATACAGAGTAGTGGTTCAACCACCAATGTGTACAAATGAGCCACAATCGTTGAAATTCAATCTGGCACGAGCCCTGTGAAGTGCGTCCAGCACCAGCGTGTGATCAGCAGCATGATGAGCTTTACAAAGTCAAGTGAGTCAAGACACACCAGAGCAGACCACACCGACATCTTCACTGTGCCCGCAGTTGTTCTCCCCAAAGGGCCTGTGCGGGCACTTGAGGATGGACAGCTCCTTCCCGGTGCATTCCACATCGTCCAGCCAGATCTGGTCCTTTCCCTCCCCGAAATAGGCGCTCTTTTTGGACGCCAGGGTGGAGCCGCACTGCAGTTCCTGGCACACCACGTCGGAGTTGATGTGGCTCCAGTGGTCGTCACACACCGTCCCCCAGACGCCGCCGTGGAAGACCTCCAGCCTGCCGGAGCATCGCGACGACCCGCCTCCGACCAGTCTGACTTCACGGTCACATTCTGGCCAACAAGAACAAAGAACACAAGGAACAAGCATCTGTTAGGTGAAGGCTTCTGAAATATTCAAACTGATTTTGTTTTTGGCAAAACACTGACCTGAACTCAGCAACAGACTGAGAAGACCTAAGACAAAAACAGACAGCAAAGTGAGACGTATTCTTCATCTTCCTAACGGGATGTGAATGTCACCTGTGCAATCCATTGGGGGGGTTCTTCCTAATATTTAAAGACCTCATTCAGTTACGCTACATGAGGTGTGCCAAAGATAATATTTCTATCTGTATTTAATATTTGCAGTTGTTACTAATAGTATACTCTAAGACATTTTTTAATCATGATTTATTATTTGTACCGATACGTTATTTTATTATCATTCAATTATTGATTCTTTAATACAGTAATTGTAATGGGATTATATTATGGATCAATATATCATGTTAGTAAATATTTATATTGAATTCAATTCACATTGACATTGGATGAATGTGTATAGATGTAACGTTTCCAAACAACAAGCGTGTTTTGAGGAAGGACAGAAGGACAACTTACCAACTGACAGATGAACAAGCAGCTTTTTGAAGCTCATCATGTGCCTTCAACGTAGCCACACTTGGGGGGGAAGAAAGCAGAACGTGAAAGAGACGGTAAGGTTTTATTTCCACTGATGGGAAACGTAAGGGCATAAATCATACCTGTCGCATCCACTGGCGCCCGCGTAAACATGCAGTCGCTTGTTCCCAATAAGAGTCTGGACCCGCGCTGCTAACAGGACGCATGTTGACATTAGGATCAATCATTAAGAGCACAGGATGAGAGGAGATGATTTGACCCGATATCTGCACTACAGCATGTAAATGAACCGCAGATGAAGTGTGATGACAGCACGGCGGTGAGAGAAGCTGGCTTTCATTTCGAGACGTGAAAAGGAGGCAACCTTAGCCTTGTGGGCATCTTTTATTTGCAAAACAGCTTTTTAATGGAAGCAGCAAGTTGAACTCCTCTATTGATTCCCGGGTAAATCATTGCAGACTTGCGTGTGTGCAACATTTTGATGGGAAGTGAGGACCCGTGCGGGACAAGAGGGCAAGCGGGACTCCAGTATATGCCAGCGTCCAGTCAAAGGGCACATTTGTCTGCAAAGTGTTGCGAAATCTTCCAAAGAAACCTGCTTGTTGACTAATCTTCCAATAAAGTCACTTGTTTATCGGGATCGGTAGGAGTCAACATCACTGAACGGATTCTCTTTGGAGTTCGATCATCCAAAACCTGTTTCTGACTTTCTAAGTGTGATTTTTACCATTATTGGTGCACACGTAGGATTTTATGACTTGTTTCAGGCCCGCAGCTCTCATTTGTTTCAGGTGGCTTCAACCTCAAATTTACAGTGCGGGAGGTGTGGGTAACCTCCCGAACCTCCATCGAGGTCCCGACAGGACCCAAAAATGGCAACAGGTGGCCTCAAGTGTACGTTGATCTTATTGGATTTGATTGTTCGTCGGGCATCACAAACAAAGAAAACACGAGTCCCTTCTCGTACACGTAGAAACTTTAATTGGCTTTGAAACACTGATGGAGGAAGAATGTGATGATTTCACCTGACAAACGTAAAAAGTCACATGGTGTTTCTGATCACATGGCACAGCACGCAGGAAAGAAGAACAGACACAACATTAGGTACACTTGCACGATCTAATGTGGCCCCACCAAAACAGACCACCACCACGTATCCTACTGGACATAGCATTTCCATTAGCAAGTGGGGGGGAAGCACAAACGGGTGGTGCCTCTAGTGGTGAAGCTGGTAAACGACGCTACACGAGGCTAGCTAACACTTCTCTACGCTGGTCTGCAGGATGTGATGCGAACTGGGGATGTGCGGCTCCACACTGAAACGTCCATACTTCCCAAACCAGCGCTTCAGGCTCTAAAATCCATTCTCAAGTCCAAATAGCGATACTTTTGATCCTTGAGTCACTTGAGGTAACGTTTGTTGAAAGGCTGACCGATCGTATTAATCATTTCTTTTAATGGTTTTATTATTTTACTCATTTTCTTATCTTATTGTTTAAAATACCATTTTCACATTCCATACGATTCTGTTAACGTTTTTTCTGTTGTTGTATATTAGCTTGGCTATACACCTCAATAAACTTCAGGGTTTTAAATAAATAAATAACTTCAATTAATTCTTCAATTATTAATTTATTTGAATTAATCATTTTTAAAGTACTTTATTTATTTATATGAATTTAATAAATTTATCGTGTAGTTTTTTTTAGAATTTAATATAGAATTTTACATCCTTTTAAATGTTAATTTTTATAAATGTAATTAATTTTAATAATTACTTAATAATTTTTAATTTATTTTATATTACTATATAATAACTTTCTATTTTGTAAAACTTAATATATAATTTGTATTTATTTAAAATTTGTATTTTAATAAATGTAATTAACTAATAGAATTTGATCATGTTTGTATTTATTTCAATTAATTATTTAAATGAGTCATTTATTGAATGAATACATTAATTAAATGTCTTGTACTGTTTATGCTGTGATAAGGAATACACCACTTTTTACAATTTACCATACACATTAGGTGATTTTGAATTTGAAGTATCGCCGTCGGATCGGTATCGCCTGAGTATCATTCAGTATTGGATCAGAAACAAAATCAGCGGTATCGCACATCACAAATGTAAACCTCCCTTTTTTGGTCAGAAAGTTTTATATTGAAGTCTGACGAGGATGTAGAAGGCAAAATCCCGTGTTTGGCATCACGCTGGCGTACACAGTGAGAGGTCGCAGGAGGAGGTCGCTGTGTTGTCGCCTAACATTCAAAATCCTGCATTTAAAAACAAAAACAAACAAAAAACACTCCTTAGCATTTCTCCATTTGAAGGCAGATAAACGGTGGTGTGACCCTGCTGCATGTCACCCCGGGAGAAAGTGCATCGGATACTTGATACTGTCTTATGTATGTCTTCTATACGTATGTCTTATGCTTATGTGTTACACCACACCGATGCTAACTAAAACCACATTAATCCAACTGATTGGTCGTGCTTTCTTAAGGGCAACGAACCAGATTTGGTAACCCTAACCATCAAAATGTACACCAGGGGTGTCCAAAGTGCGGCCCAGGGGCCATTTGCGGCCCTCGGCTGTGATTTTATCGGTCTACAAATGTAATTTAACAAGGAAACTTTTTAAAAAATTAAACAAAAACAGCAGCAAAAATGGGAAAATCAATTAAAAGGAAATAAAAGCCACAATTTCACAAGAATAAAGTAACAGAATGAGGAAAAATGTCATTTTAGTAGCTTGAAGTTGAAATGTTAAAGAAAAAAGTTTTTTTTATGTAAAAACAATGAAAAAGGTTCTTTTTGGAAGAAGGGGGAAAATTTATAACATCGGAATAAAATCAAAATATCAGAAGAAGAAAAGAAATTGAAATATTTGGAAAACTATACCAAAAAATCAATAGCAGAAATTTTACCAGAGTAAAGTCAAAATATTCAGAAAAAAACAAGTTTTCTTATGAGAAAAAAGTTGCAATTTTAAGAGAATAAACTTGTAAAATGAGCATCAATATCCTTTTAGTAACAATGTTGAAATAACAAAAAATACATTATTGCTTTTAAAAGATATAAAGTTAGAATTACGAGAAGAAAATGTACAAATGGAAAGCTGAAATGAAACAGTTGGAAAATTTAAAAAATCAGCAGAAATGGAAAAAGCAGCTGTAATTTGACGGGAATAAAGTCTAAATATTAGTCATAATCGAATGAAGAACAAAAATCCCAATTCTACAAGAATAAACTTGTATTATTATAGAGAAAAAAAACATTATTTTTGTAGCATTTCATCTATATTACGAAGGTGAAATGCAGTTTTTTCTTGAGTTCCATACAGTATAGCTTCTTAGCATATCTCAATGTGTTACTTTACTAAATATCAAAGTGGCCCTTGCATCCTTTCATTTTCCAGTATGTGGCCCTCGCTGGAAAAAGTTTGGACACCCCTGCTGTAAACAGTCATGACGGTGGAGTAAAAGTGCTCATCAAAAGAAGTGCACTGTGTGTACGGCGTGTCCTTACTAAACATTAGACATCCTGTAGATGATGCTTTCAAAAGTGGATAAGCTCCCTAAATGAACAAGTAATGAAGCATGTAAAATATCTACATTCAATTCAGTCATTCAAAAAAAGAACTTTAAAAGAAAGTCTTGCTACGTCACGGGTCAAACATGGCGCCCTCCCCCCGTCGCAGTTTTTCAAAAACTAATAACGATCGTTGTTTCCTGGTCGAATACTTCCCATTATGAGTAGAAAAAGGAATAGTTTTCTCATATGCTTATCTTTAAAAGGCACGTTTTGGAATGTACATCATCATCATCATCATCATCATCATACAGGCGTCCCTCGCAATATCACGCTTCCACTATCGCTCCCTCACTACATCGCGGTTTTCCAGGAATGAATTCATGAGTAAATGATGGCTGTTTCCTGGGAGAATATGTCTGTTACGTGTCAAAACATGGAACATACAAGCTACTTCATATGCAGCATTCTGCTCACTAGGGGGCAGTAATGACAACAATGATCAGGCATGACCTTACATGACCTTAGCACTGCATGAAGTCATGAAGTCAGCCATGGCATGTCCCACATGAGAGTGAAAACAACCTTCTCCTCCAATTCCGTGTGGAAGTGGTATGTTTTCACCTTATTAAGGACCTGTCCACACGGAAACGTTCCTGTGATTATTTTTTTGGCCAGTTGAAAAAAATTCATGTCCACCCTGTGGCGGATTAGTAAATAGTTGCATCCAGACGGGAACGGATCATTGGGTGGAAAGGATGTAATACACAAGGCACACCTCTGTGTGGTGCTGTAAACGTGACACACATACGGAACCACGTGACACACCGACTATACAAGAAGAAAGTCTGTCATCTTCAGCTTCTCAAGGCTCGTCTAGAGGCCTGGGAAGGCCTTGGTGTCCTCCCGGTGGAGCTGGAGGAGGCGGCCCGGGTCAGGAAAGTCTGGACTTCCCTACGGAGACCGCTGCCCCCGCCTCCCGGATGAGCGGAAGAAAATGGATGGATGGATGGATGGACGGATGGATTGAAATTTGACGCGAACTGGTGAGCTCGCTAGCTTGTTAGTTCACAATAGTGAATTTCCCCGCGGTGGGATAAATAAAGTACAAATACAATGTGGTATAACGAAAGAATAATAGGAGTGTAAAGGTGACTATAGGGGTTATTTATTTAATGTCTACAGGGCTCTAATCATTTTAAAAAACGTATTTACAAAGTCTTGCTATGCTCTAACTACAAAAATATTCCATTTAATAACATTGAATCCTTTATCGCAGAAATTCATTTATCGTGTGGAACCAAATCAGCGCCATAAACGAGGGACGGCTGTATTAGCAATAGCCATAACCCGAGTGTACGTACCCAAGGTTGAATGTGACCACTGAATTCATCTCCTTATTTGTTGGAAGGGTTTTGTGATTGTAATGTTCATGTAGGGGGTGTTGATGCTATGTCATGCGTACAACAAATGACGTTTGCTCACCTTGACGGAGGGTCCAGGACGGATGCCCAGGAATGCAAACACGGTGTTGTTCTCTTTAGACTGGAAGAAGTCCTCATAGTCCTGTGAGGAAGGGGAGAGAGGTGTTGGCAAAGTAAGATCAAAACGTCCTTGATGAAAGGTGCTTCAGGTTTTACGGTAAGTCAATGTTGTTACGGGGAGTAATGGTGGATTTACTTCAACCAGTGAGAGTGACGCCACATAATCTGCCCGGGCGGCCATGAAAACGGGATTACGACAGGATTACAGAGGTGGCGTGTGTCAACTCTGGAGTTGAGTGTGAGCGAACTCACCAGCCCGCCAGTCAAAAGGTAGTTTAATCTCCAAATAACCAAAATAGACTTGACCTAGTTTGTGCCATCACCGTCCCTCTGGAAGAGTCATGTGCATAAAAGGCACAATGGAAGCTTTTAGAATCTCTTCATATTTGTCTTGTCATCCCTTTTTTCATACTGCGTGTAGCGCTTTAGGAGATAAAAACGCTTAAAACCAGAGCAGAGAGAGAGTTGAAGTGGTCATTAATAAATTCATTAATTAAGTAGGGGATCACAAATAAATTGTTAATTAATTTCAAAAGCAAACTTCAAAAGGTGGTTCGACAAAAAGAAATAAAAAGTAAAAACAAGCATATGACTAAATCAACCAAAAAGCAAAACATTTACATATAAAAAAAAGCTAAATTAATGCTGGCGATTCACCAAAAATAAATTGATGAATTAAAAAAAAAAAAAAAGAATGAATAAACACTACACTTTTTAAACCTATCTTCAATATTTTTGTGAACATCCTCAACAACAAAAAAAACCACACAGAAAGTCGCCCATAAAAAAACAAACGCATGTAAAAAGAAAACCTTCCTGGACGTTGAAGCTCCAAAGAAGCAGTCCTACCCCACAGTAGCGATCCTCATTGAAGATCTGCGGAGGCAGCGGGTTGCCCTTGGCCGGCTGCTTGTCCCGAGGGATGTGCCGGTACATCCAGAGCCTCTGCTCCTCCAGCATGGTGATGTCTACTTCCTGGAAGCGGATACGATTGGCCTCGAGGAAACCCACCACTGATTGCTGGTGCTTTTTCACCTGGAGGTGGAAATAGGAAAGATTGCGAATGCATCGTGACCCAAAACAAGGGTAGTGGAACCTGCTTATGTTGCCAGCTCATCCAACTCATTAGTACTGGCCCACTATGTTATTATTATTTTTTAAACGCATTTCAAAATATTTATATTAATAAAATAGGTTTTATTTAATTTAAAAATAATAATAACATTTATTTATTTAATGTAATTAATTTAATATAATTTGTTTTAAATAAGCAAAATAGAATACAATAAAATTAATTAAAACTACTTAATCTTGTAAAAATATATATATTAATAAAATTAAATGCAATTTAATAAAAAAAAGTTTAATGTATTTATTTCAGGTAATTTAATTTAAAATGTTAAAAATAACCTAGAAGATACTAAAATTGCCAAACAGTCTACTTAGTCTTGTAAAAATATTTATATTAATAAACTAAAATTAAATGTAATACTAATGTAATTTATTTATTTAATGTAATTCATTTAAAATGTTAAAAATAAACAAAATAGAATATAATAATATTGCCACACAGCCTATTTAATCTTGTGAAAATGTTTATAATAAAATAAAATGTAATGATAATAATTATTTAATTAATGTATTTAATGTAATTCTTTTTTTAATTAAAAATAAGCAAAATAAAATAAAAAAAAATGCCAAACAGTCTTTGACTACAAGGTGAAAGTAAATGCACAGAATAAATCAACAAAAGTAAAACAAACATTTGAATAAAAAAAAAGTTTCAAACAGTCATAACTAGGTGGTTTTCTGCTGTAATAAGATTACATGGGCTTGTGTATACTGTATTTTTGGGATGCTGATGGCCACAATGGAGCTATTGTTTGCCAGTCGGGGTCGTGCGGTACTCTCTCACACGCAAACAAGCCTGACCCTAAAGTGCAAGTGCAATAACAACACATTGCCTTCTCTTCCAGCCGAGTGAAAGACTGATGTGAAATTCAACACTCGTTCATGAAATATCAAAATAGTATCCCTCAAACTGCAGCCCTGCATGCACATCAATTGTTTGACAGCACTCTGTGAAATGAAGGGATTAACTCGGACTAATCCTTTCATTACAAGAAAGAAACGGGGACAAAACGGGGCTGCTGAGGACAAACAGAGCAGTGGTTCTCAACTGGTTTGGCTGCGGGACACACCAGCAGCCTTTCAATGACAATTGCGGACATTTTTCGACTGAAATATCTATATTTAATGAAAAGACTGCAGTTTGAACGTGAGATACAAAGACACAGAAGTTCCATTATAGAGTCTTAAAACTGCACAAACAAAGAATGTAGATAACCAAGAAGCACGTTCCACTTAAACACTTGATATATAATAAGCATACAGGCAGGCTCAACCAGAGACAGGCCCGGCACATTCTACAACTTAATGGCTGTAGACAACAAACAAACATTGGTCTTCTTCAAACGGCACTACAGAGCGTTGTTGCCACCTTAAGGGGTATTGATAGACGTCACCCCATTGCATAGAAAATCCCCTTCAGACTAAAAGCACAAGATTATTTTCGGGGTGGGTTTTGCCCAGCCAAAATAGGTTGACCCACCAGCTGAGAATCATTAAAATAGAGGATGCCCTGGGAAAACCTCTTCAGGTTTGTCAAGCATGTTCATGGTGAGCACTTCAACTTAATAAAGTGCCTTAAAAGTCAAATAGAAACTTGAGGGAAAGTACGATGATAACCATAGAACCTCAAATGAAATTTACTGCGATGTGACGTGGAATAGCTCAGTAGAATGTGGCTAAGTGGAGTGTGTTTAACGTGCTCATGTGAAAGACTGTAATGTAATCCCACTGTCATCATTGTTTTGAAGTTTTTCCTGTACAAGCGGTTCATTTCTTTTGACACTGTTCGATATCAAGCGTGGCATAACCTAATTTGCGCTTCATCTATTGGGCACGGATGATTTCCGCCCCACTAATCTGCTTCTGTAAGGCTTGCAACAGATGATTTCATGTTTTATTTCTCTCTCCTACATACATGTCTCTTACCAACCTTTTCTTTTCCCACACATTTCATTTCCAATCAGCTGAGGGCCTCAACCCCCCCCAACCAGTCACCAGGCATTCAGAGCCAAATGCAATCACAAGCTCAGCACTGGCGGAACTGACCCAAATGGAGAACTTATTCAGGCGTGCAATACCGTAATGTGTGGTCCAGTGATACAAGTGCATATATGCGAGTTCAAACTCTTCCTTTGTCAATGACATCAAAGACTATATGTTGGCAAAGGTGATGATATCCAAGTAAACCATACTATAAATTAATTTATTCACGTGCAGGCAAGGTAAAATAATTCCGTTGTAGTTAAAAGCAGGCTATATATATATATATATATATGTACATACACATATATATATATAAATATAAATAAATAAATTTTTTGCAATATTAGGCTCATATGATCACAGTTAGTCATCATTTTGACTGCATGTGCAGTGGCTCAATTAACAAGTGAACATGAGTTGCTGACAATAATTTAACTTACGTTTATTTCCGCACTCTAACAAGCGCGTTTGCGCACCACATTCAAAAGTTCCAAAGAAAAAACACCCAAATTAGTGACAGCACGGACAACACTCACCGCCACAGATCCACTTGATGAGGCGACGTAAACCTTGATGACCATTTTAAACCCACATTACGGTCACAGCGTGGATGAATTTTGCCGACAGTTTCGCCCAACAAAGCAGTGAAAGTGGTGTATTTTTAGGACAACGTGTTAAATGATCGAGAAAAATAAGCGAGTCGACTATTTTAACTATACGAGTGCGCTGCTGCTGACTATCAGCAGCCGTCTTTCTCGCGCGAGCGAGATTGAATACACTTCCGGTATTCATTTTCAAAATAAAACCTCAGAACGTCATTTTCATCTTTTTTCTCCTTTAACGCGTCGTATATTTAGGGTTTCTACACATTTATCAATTTTGAATATTTCATACTAGTTTTATTTGAGATATTGTTTGACTGATATACAAGCCTAATGAAACTGGACATCATGAAATTGCACACATCTTTACTGTGAAAGTTATTTTTTTTAACGTCTGCTGCTTTGACGTACCTTTATGTCAATCTCAGGTTTAGGTTAGAAGGGGGCAGACATTACGATGGACGCGCATATTCGACTCCCAGCCAATGCAACGATATATTTTTCATTTTCTGGTCTTATGAACAGTCATTTAATGTTGCCTCACTGGCATACGAACAGATGTGATAGCTAGTTCATTCATTTATTATGTAACATCAATGCGTTAGTGTGTGTAGGCGAACTGTAATCACGTCGTGTATTGCCAAGACGAACTGCTGACGTCATAGAAGCGGTTCCTATGCAAATACAGCGCAGCAGCAGGAATGTCCGTCCTGCTTGGTTTCACTCCTTGCAACTTGGTTCTACCGGGTCGGACTTGGCAGGTCCACACTCCCACTCGAGTCGGAACTCTGCGTGGTGATGACTTTTAACAAACAAACGTCGTGGAGGATGAAGCTGGGGGTGGGGTGGGAGGCTAAACTACTAGCTAGCTCGTAAGCAGCGCTTAGCGGAAGTTCGTCCATTCTCAACGTTGCAGACTTACTGTTATTTTGTCAAAGGTCTTGTCAGCAACGGCCATTTATGAGGAACCCATCTGCAAGTGAAAGTGCAGGAGACGACGCCAAACGGTAAGACACGTCTCACCTGTTGATTGTCGGGTTAATGCCTCGGGGCTAGCGATTGTAAAAGTGTAGTACGCCATTAGCAAGTTAGCTTTCCGTTATCGACCTTAATTGTGGCAAGTGACATTGAAGTTTAAGAATACAAAATATAGGGAATATAGGTTCTTCTATTTGTGTGTGGTGATGTGAGCAGCCATCTGTGCCAACAATGCACCTGTCAAGAGCAGACGGTGCGGGTTTATCTTAATCCTGTCAAAGATAGGCTAGATCACCTTGCTAACAAACACATGGCAGCTAAAAGCATACATTTGTGGAAGTCACGACACTACTGGAAAAAAAAGATTTTAAAGGATTATTTCTGCATTGACGGTTGATGCACAGCAGTGATTTCCAAGCACTGTTCTTTATGTATTTCCTCTTTGTTGATTGGTCTTTGTGGGCTTCTGTTGCCATAGACACACACACACACACACACACACACACACCAAGTGTTTTATTGTCTGGATGATTAGAAGGGGCCAGATGACAGCCTGACCTTATGGTACCATTAAAAACGAGTGTTAGGTTGTTGTTATACATTAATACACCGCTCTGTATCATTAGTTTTATGCAAGATGTATTTGTTGTTGATTAACATGCCTTTTTCCATAAGAGCAATCTTGCATTTTGTGCTGCACTTGTATTATTATTATTAATTATTATTATTATTATTTAGCCTGGTGGAAACTTCTAGCTTATTGTGGTGTTGCTTAGGAACCAAACCATGTTGCACAATAAGGAAGTCAGTTGCTTAGTCCCAATGTGGAGTCCAGTTTACCTGTCAATGGATTTTAATGTCAGTCTCGTGTGGTGATGGTAAATTTGATTCCTTTTACTGACTCGCATTTTTAGTGGATCACTCACTGAAGTGAATCGAGTACACAATTCACTCAAATCAGGTGTCACAACGCGAATGCGCCAAAAAAAAACCCACACACAGAGAGACTCATGCAAATATTTACGCACTAAGCAAACTCCTCATTGAGATGATTGGCCCATAGGAGCGTTACGTTTGGATGTGGCAGATCTGCCCCTTAAACAAGTACAAGAAAATGAAAACCTAACAAAGCTCCTTTCTGCAAAGGAGGATGGTTTCACCACGGGAATCCACAGTATTATACCACAAAGCCAACAAATTCTGTTCATAAAATGATGTTATAATAGCCAAATACAATCAAAAGTATGTTTTTCAGCCTAACCTGTGAAAGGTAATCCCGTGAGATCTTGTTTGGACTGTAAACCATCCATCTTATCTAAGGTCAGGTAACACAGGCAGCAGCCTTGGCAGAGAAGCCCAGACTTCCCTCTCCCCAGCTACTTGGTCCAGTTCCTCCCGGCGGATCCCGAGGCGTTCCCAGGCCAGTTGAGAGACATGGTCTCTCCACTGTGTCCTGGGTCTTCTTCCCCGAGGCCTGCTCTGGTTGGATGTGCCCTGAACACCTCCCCAGGGAGACAAAGGGCAGCCCTGGTGCGGTTCAACTCTCACAGGAAACGAGTCCGACTTCTGCCGGCAAGGCGGACCAAGCTCTTACACCAGTCATACAGGGAGCGAAACGCCTGAATTAGGTGGTTTGGTACCCCATACTCCCAGAGTACTCCCCACAGGATTCCGTGAAGCACACGGTCAAACGCCTGCTCCAAGTCCACAAAACACATGTGGACTGGTTGGGTAAACTCCCATGCACCCTCAAGGACCCTGCCGAGAGCGTAGAGTTGGTCCACAGTTCCACGACCAGGACGAAAACCACCCTGCTCCTCCTGAACCCAAGATTCAACTATCTGGCGGATCCTCCTCTCCAGAACCCCTGAATCGGAGAGCGATCCCACGGTAGTTGGAACACACCTCCCGGTCTCCCTTCTAAGAAGACGGTAAACTTGTTGGTACAATTCCATGCAGAACATCAATTACTGTAGGCATCCTCCCATTTCTCTCTGGACGCATCCAATACGGCCGTGACGTAGACTTACGATTGAGCGCGCAATGCGGCGTCTAGGGCACCCGAGAAACTCGCACATGTGCAACAAGTCCACCGACGTGGTTTGTCAGTGAGTCTAGGTTTGCGAGTACCTGGGCTCTTTGAGTGCTCGCCTCGGCGTTAGCGAGCAGCTCAGACAGGAACAGGAAGTCGAAAGGAGAGATTTGAGGCAGTTAGCAGATCTGTTGATTTTGATGTTGATCTGTGAGATAATACGGTTATACAAATGCAGTTAGAGTAACACTTAGACAATTATTGCCATGTTACCTGGTTTCCTTTTTCATTTAGGTGACGGCAGCAGGGTAGGTGAACGAGTTAACTGAGACAAATACCCGCGGGTCCCGCTTCAGTGGAAGAACTTGCAAGTTTTGAACGACTCTGTCAGTACTCGACCATCTCTTCTGGTGAATGAAATGCAGTCTAACCTGTGTGCACATTAAAAGTCCATGCCTGTTCTGTCTCTCTGTCTCCTGGCGGTGCTGCTTCTCATGATACAGAAACAATGGAGTCTAAATGTGACCCCATCGCAGACGACTGGAGTGACAATCAGAGCCGACGGTCCCTGAGCAGCGTGCACAAGAAGGGTCGAGCATCCTCCACTAAGAAACAGAAACACAACAAGAACTTCCGAGACCGGATCCAGGATGAAAAAGACATTTCAAAGAATGAAATCTACCCTTTGGATCCAGACCGTGACCAAATGTCGGACGGAGATGGGGGTCGAGGGAGCAAGGGCCCCTCTTACTCGGACGACTACGAGAATGAGTCGCTGTCGGAGCGTTCGCTCTCACCGTTTTCGCGGGATCGGACTCTGTCCCCTACCCCACCCACGGGGGTACGGAGAAACCAGATTCCTAGCAGTTCGCCCTATAACACAGGTGGGTCAAGCAAAGACTCAATGGAATTTAAATAATCTGTTCCGGGGTCAAACTGTCACCATCATAAACCTTTTTTAAACCGTACAGCCAATGTTTGAAAGTTCCTAAATGTCATACATGTGTAAAAAGAAGTTAACCACCATTAATGCTAACATTCATACATACAAATATTGACTGCGATGGACAAAAAATTCAAAAAACACATTACCGGTCAAAAGTTTGGAGACGCCTTATTATATCATTAAAAGAGAAGATGCTCCTAAGCTTTTGACGAGTACCGTAGATGACAATTGTAATGTCTGTACTCCATATTAGGTGTGCAGCAACGCGTCCGGGCCCGCCCACCGCGTCCAGGCGGACGCTACCGGGGAGTGCGTTCGCGCAGCAAAGAGTCCCTTCCTCCAAAAGACCTGGACCCTCTGACCAAGCAAATGCTCTCGGGCCGTCTGCTGAAGATCAACGAATTGCGCAATGCTCATGCCGAGCTGCAGCTGCGCATCGTAGAGCTGCAGAAGGAAAACCGGATTCTCAAGCACGTAGGTTCCTCGAGTTCTGACTGATGATAATGCTCAAGTTTTGATTGACATGGTCAGGGAGGTGTTAGTTTAACCACATGTTAATGAGATCCATCCATCGTTTCCGTGCCACAGCTTCAGCTGCGCCAGGAGAAAGCCTTGCAGAACTACACGGACGCCGAGAACAAAATCTCCCAGATGCTGTCGTGCCACGCCAACGAGACCCACGTGCTGCGCGAGCGACTCCGGCGCACTCAGGAGCGGGAGCGTGTTGCCGAGCGTCGGCTGAAGGAGAAGGAGGCGCAGCTGATGAGGAGTCAGGTGACGGTCGGCCGCATGAAGAAGCTGGTGGAGCAGCGGGAGTTGGGAGCCCGCGAGGAGCTGACCTGTAAGCTGGAGGAGGAGAGGGCACGCACGCAGGAGGTTGAACTCAAGATGAAGGTATTAAGGTCATTTACATCCACTGAGGTTCCAAATGGACTTGTCATTTTCTGCAGGATCTTCACATAAGCATTTATTTACCTCAACTACAAAGAGGACGGGCGAGATAACTGGAGAGAGACTGTTACATCTTAAATGTGAAAAATTGCCATGAATAAGTTCTTTGTTTAAGCTTTAATAATGATTTGGAGTGCATGAGAAAATGGAAAGGAAAAGGCAGCTAGCAATTCAACATTTTCCAATATGTTAACATTGGTCGTTATCGTAGCTTAACTATTTAAACCATCATTTGTGGGCAGTAATGTGCCACATTTCTATCCCGTGTGCGTTACAGGAGCTGGAGAGGAACATGGAGCTGAGCAGCAGCAGTCACCAGAGACAGCTCGCCGCAGAGAGGAGGAAGATGCTCATTGCTCAGGAAGAGATCAAGACTCTGCAGAAGGAGCTCGACCAACTCACCAATAAACTCAGGGTGCATAACTGCAACGATACAGTCACATACCGCATAAAAAAAGCATGTTGTCCTAATTATTTCATGTTTTTGCAGGAAAAAGAAAGGGAACTAGAGACGAAGAACATTTACGCTCACCGCATGGGGAAACTCCCACTGAGGAAAGTCACCGAGGGTGAGCCCAAATCAAAGCGTAAGGCTCGTTTAATCATCTTTTTTTCTTTTCTTCCCATTGAATCATTTAAGCATTATTTAATAAGCTGGTCTGAAGTAAAGGGAGCTCCAGGGAGCCTGTGGGTAATTGAAAATGCTTAATTTTTAATGTGGCATTGATTTTTAAAGTGCTTTAAAAGCTTGACTGAATAGTTTATTAGAGAAATAATCTAAAAATGCACATTAACATGTTTTTTTTAAATTTATTTCAAAGCCACGTGCTTGAAAAGTGACTTTGTCTTGTCGCACAAGTCCCTAGTAGTACCCACGTAAAGGGGGTGCAGGCCCAAGACCGAACGTGCAGCCCAGATTTCCCCTCGCCGCCTCCCGCTGTCATTGATGCTATAGAGAACAATGATCCAGCACCTGATGGATACCTGTCGCTCAAGGTAAGCTAAATATTTAGGGTCAGTTGAAGGGATTTTGCTAACAAACAGCACCAACAATAACTCTGTTTATGTCTTTTGTCCCATGTGATGTCACCAGCAACTGGACAAGGTGGATGGACCGCCAGAGACGGGCAAACGTCCAAACCAGGAGCAGCAGCAGCAGCATCAGAAGAAGACGGAAGACATAAGATGTACAAGTGAGCAGGAGGCAAAAGAGGAACAACCCGCAGGGTGGGACAAGGCAGAGAAGGAGGACGAGGAGAGAAAGATTGCCAGCTTCTTAACAAATTTGAGAGAGGGGAGCAGCAGCAGGAAGAGCGGCCATGTCCAAGAGGAAGTGGACAGGTGGAACCAAGAGGCGGCCGAGGCACGTCGCAGAAAGGACCAGCTTCTGGCTAAGATGCGGGAAATCGACCTTCAAAACGAGGGCGTGCGGAAATCCGTCTTCGGCGACTCCTTTGCGTCCAACACAGCTCCCGCTGAGCCTCCCTCCTCTCACGTGGAGGATCCGAGTTTGGCTGCTGGAGATGGAAACAGGGAGGCTGGACGGAGACGAAGCCTGCGCTCCCAAAAATCCAACGAGGACTTAATTTTCGGGAGTTACATTCCTTCTTTTGGAAATTCCCGAAGCGTTCCCCCTGCGCCTGTCAAAGAGGACGGCGACTCCGCGTTGGAGGCGATTGGCGTTTTCAGCCTCAAGGGGGCGGAATTGGACAAAAAGCAAGCGAGTGACGACGTCACAAACAACAAGAAGTCCATTCTCATGCAGCAGCTGTTTGGCTCTCTGGCGACACCGTCTGGCAACACTAACAAAAGTGACATCCTGGACTTGAGCAGCAATGGCGTGCGTTCAGGGCCCCGCTCGGGACGCATGAGCTTCAGCACGTCAGCGCCGCCGTCGGCCTCCTTGGACGCCCGACACGTCGTAGAGAGCCGGCCGACTGTGCGCGCCATCGCCTCGTTCGACGACGACATCGAGGAGCTCATATTATAACATGTTTTTAGCGACTAGACAAACTCAGCACTCAAGTGTGTGTCGAATATGGCTGACATTAGCTTGTGTTTATTTTTTTTGTTGCACTTTGAAATGGTTTTAATTTATTGCACTTGGTACAATCTAACAAAAACAAAAATAATGTGTTTTCAAATCTCTTCTGTTTAGTTTTTTTTAATTTATTATTCTGTTATTTAAAATTTTAAGTCTTGGATTAAATGTGCACGATAAAAAAAAACGTTGAGTCATTCATTTACACTTTACACAACAAATAATACAAGAGCTGCACACACAATTCAAACATTGGCTCTCTTTATTATTGTGTTTGATTTTTATGATACTTTGTTATTGTATTATTTCTTGGAAACACTTACATATCGCCTAATGTGTCGCCTAATAACTGTCAACTGACCCAATCTCCCCGCCCCTCCAGCGGTAGGTGCCGGCTCTCAAACTTAAGTGGACAGTGCGAGGACTGGGGGGGGATTAAGAGTTTTTCCTTTCCTTTTTCGGAGGGGGTACATATAGTGGTCTCCACTCCTTTCTGCTTCATAACAACTTGTCGAGAAGTTAACATTTTAACTGCTGTGTAACGAGCTGTTTATGCCGGAAGTGGTTCAACGCGCAACCAGGAGTCACGTGGTAAGAGTAAAACATACATTGTTATGCTAATGATTATTAGCTCTTCAGTAGCTTCCAGACATGAAGCACTGTTCCCTTGTATTTATCAGAAATACGAATGCTGTTTTTATTTAAGTATAACTTCAATTATTTCTACGGAAAGTATAAGTAAAACTATTAAACCATAAACACAAAGTGGCTCATTCCGGGATATTGCTGTAGCTGTGGTAAAGTTTCAAAGGTTCCGGTTTTTTCTTGTATATAGTAGAAAAGCTAAATATTTATTAGTAGTAGTAGCAATATATTTTTTACTGGTATAATGAATGTTCACTAAACTGTATTTACAGTAAACACGGTACTTTCATGGACAAATTTGCTGACTGTGTTCTCCATTTAGACGCTTTTGGCCATCCCAAACCACAAAGTATATTTTATTGCTGAACTTAGTTTTTAATGCAGCCACCAGATGATCTTTAGACCAAAAAGGAATGTCGGAATGAAGATTATTGGCTGTTGGTGATCTTTTTCCCCTTTTTGGTGCTTAAATGTAATTATTAGGATTACTATTTTTTTTGTCGTAAAGCACTTCCATTTGTGTGTGTATATATGCAAACACACACTCAAGGATGTTCCTCCTCCTTGATTCATGCTGTGAATAATCACAAAATCCACCCCAAAGCATTTTAAAGCCACTCAGATTTCTCTTTTTGGCCTTGTTAAAAGAGCCAAGGCTATCATTAGCGACATGGCCAATGACCTCACTGCTGGTCTGCGGCGCCGATTATGGGATAAGTGAGCATAAACCGCTTTGTAAAAAGAAAAAAAGGTGAACGCCTGGGAACACTTTGACAACTTGTTACTACAAGGTTTAGGAGACAGCCGTGTAGATTTCATGCATTTTCCACATCCTGCAAGGTCAAAAATGTTATATTCCTGTTAAATAAAAAAGATGTTGCATCTGTCTTCTGGAGGCAACAAACTGCTGATTCATTTACGTCACATGTGTAGTTGCTGTGGAAACATAAGAACAAGCTGCTGATCGGCTATAATTTGATATGGAAGAATGGCGTCTTAATCACCGCACCAAATGGGGGATTATACCTTCTTATTCCTGTTTTACCATTCACCGTGTTCCCTCTCTCCCTCTCTTTACTACAGTTCTTTAAAATGTTCAAGAACGTTTACGCCACACTTTAGCCACGGAGCTCTTCTGTAATGGAGGCGTCCTCGTCCTCTACTGTCACTTCAGACGGCCTGGAGGGGTCGGCATGTGAGGATTCGCCTTCCAGTGACCATCTCCTGACCCTGAAGGCCTTGACGGAGAGGCTGAGACTAGAGACCAGGAGACCTTCCTACCTGGAATGGAAAGCCAGGGTGGAGGCGAAACACTTCACAGGGTCCGGGGGCGGAAACGTCGAAGCGGAATCGGCCGACAAACGAGGGGACTCGAACGTGATTCGCTGCAAGTTGAGGTCAGGTGTCCTGAAGGCATTTGAGAACATCGACGAGGCTCTGAGTTGGCTCAGGAGAGAACTGGTAAGACGGCCGGAAAGTTCCCTAAAATCTTTTGTTTCATATTTTGCAACCCGTGTAGGCAGCAAGCAAGTTGGGCCTGAATGAACGACTTTATAGCAACCACAGTCAGGTTTTTTTCACAGCAGCCCATCTAGGCAGAAAACAAGATGGCCACGACTTATTGACCTAGCTACTACAATCCAATTTAAAAATTTTAAAAAACTTCTTGCATTTTTATTTTTTTAAAAACATGTTTTACAGCAGCCCATTGAGTGCAGCAAATAAGTTGGGCCTGTATAAATGCCTTATTCACCTCTTTGCTCAGCGATTACAATCTAATCTTCACTTTATTGTTGTTTATTTTGGGTTCCCCTTTTCGACACAACCTGTTTAGGCAGCCAACTACCTGAAGGAATCATTTATTTAATGACACAGGCACTACGATGACATCTTCACAATTATCCTCTTTATTTTTTGTGTTGATTTTTTTTTCCGTTTCGGCAGCACACAAGTTTGACCTGTAAACATGACTTCCTCGCCTAATGACTTGACTAATGACTAATGACTAATCCTGTTGATTTTGTTTCCATTTACTACAGCAACCCATCGAGGCAGAAAACAAGTTAGGCCCAACTTATTTAATAACTTGTTACTGCAGTCTCATTTGTCACTTTTTTCAAATTTATTTTCTGTTTCAATTTTCCACAGCAGCCCATTTAGGCAGCAAACTAATTGGGTCTGACTGAAGGAACCATTTTATCACGTAAGCAGTACAGTCGATATATATATTCACATTTATTCTGTTTGTGTTGATTTTTTTTTTTTTTTACAGCAGCCCGTTGAGGCAGCAAACAAGTCTGACCTGTAGACATGACTTCTTGGCTTAAAGACGAAGCGGCTACAATCTAATATTCCTGGAGATTTTGTTTCCATTTTCTACAGCTCCCCATCTAGGCAGAAAACAAGTTGGGCCCGACTTATTAAATGACTTAGCTACTACAGTCTAATTTTTCACTTTTTCTGTTTCGACAGCAAACACGTGTGACATGTAAACATGACTTGCTTAATGATTCAGGAGTTACAATCTAACAGGCCTGTGCATTTTTTTTGGTTTCCATTTTCTACAGCAGCCTGACTAGGCAGAAAACAAGCTGGGTAGTTTGATGTGGTCTCACTCGCACATGATATCATCATCAGCAGAAAAATCGATGCTCATATGATCCGATATCTCATTTTTATGCCGATACCGGTCAACCAATAATGTACTGTACAGTATTTCTAGCCATAGCAGTTAGAATCCAACAGCCCTGTAGATTTGTTTGTTTCTATTTTCTACAGCAACCCGTTTAGGCAGCATACAAGTTGGGCCTGACTTCAAGATATTTTTGCCATGAAGTTGTGTGACAGCCCCATCAGCAGTGTAGTACATCAACAGCGACTTACCCCCCACTTGGTCCCCTAAGTCCTGTTCTGGAAGGACGTAGTTGCAGGTAGTCGCTGGGGTTACACAAGCAAAGAGTTTGGCTCCTCAAAACAATATGCGTTCAAAAGAGTAATACATTTGATCACAAAAATGCCTCCTCCAAAAACATCAGACCTCACAAATTGCTCAGCGTTGTATTTGTCTCCCGCCATACCCCGACAAATAGACTAAATATAACGCCGAGCGATTTGTGAGATCTGATTTTTTCGAGAGGGGGCCGAGTGGGCGGTAAGTCGCTGTTGATGTGCTGCACTGCTGGTGGGGACGTCACACAACTTCATGTAAAAAAATCCCAACTATCCCTTTAATGCCTCATTTATTTCATGTTCCAAACGCGTGTGGTTGCCTCCACTCTGCTCATCCATTCTTTCATTGGTGTTCATGGAGCGAGCACACAAAGAGGCACTGACTTCGCGACCGGTTTCCACCGTTTGCAAAAAGTCAGTGAACAAGTGATGTGAGAAAAAAACTGCACTGATCTTTGCACATTCTGCAGGCCAGTGCACGGGAGTGACATCATGTCCGGAGAGTCCCACTGTGAGTTTTCTTTGTCAATTCGGTGACGACAACGAGGCCTGAGTGAAGACGCTTTGTGTAAATTTAGAGAGCAAGTGTCTCATCCGCTCTCGTCTGCACCTCTTCTTCTGTCCTCCAGGCCGAGATGCGCCTGCAGGACCAGCAGCTGGCGAGGCAGCTCATTCGCCTGCGTGGCGACATCAGCAAGATGAAGGTCGAGCAGGCGTGCCATCTGCATCGCCGCATGCTCAACGACGCCACCTATGGTCTGGAGGAGCGCGACGAGTTGGCCGACCTGCTGTGCGAGTGCCCCGTCACGCCGGGCCTCGGCTTATCAGCACCGCTGCGACTCATTGGCGTCACTAAGATGAACATTAACTCTCGACGTTTCTCGCTATGTTAGTAGTCGTAGAAGGCTAACCTGATGTTCTGTTACTAACCCGATATAGTAAAGTGAATGCTTGATAAACCTTTTTGCCCACCGGTGGGCAGAATATAGCTATATATGCGTATAAAACGTTAAAAATGTATTATTTATTCTTATCAAGGGCAACAAATATTGTGTCCTCACACTGTCGTTGCCAGTTTGAGCCTATCCACATGCTTCTCGGATGAAAAGCAGACTCTATGCAGTGATTGTGATTACGATCACAAATCTCATATGTAATAAAAACAGTCACCTGCGTTGCTAACATTGCAGTTATACTCCCAGAGGCTTTACCTGATCCGTGATGACTAAGGTGATGCAGCCATTGACTTATTTTGGCGACGTCCTAACAGGTTAAACACTTCCTGCCTCTTCAACATGAGTCGTTCATCAATAAACCAAATGTTGACTTTGCAGACACTTGATTATGTCCCCGATCTAATTAGCATGGATCTTGTAAAGCTGCCCGGCTAGGAGTTAGTTAGTATAGCACATAGCCGACATGTACACATTTATACATATAACTGGTTTTACTCTGGTTTACCAGAAGCATTACTTTAAGAAAAATAAATGTATTCCTTACCTTACCAAAAAGACAGAAGGTGTGCTTGCAGTTTTTTGAGGGATTTAACTAACTTTGTTTTGTTTGCTAAATTTTATATTAGCTTTGTAATCGCCCTTCATATTCTTGGAAACAAAATACAAAAATGAACATTTGTCACATCTGGTACGGGTGATCGAAGCAGCATAATTATCTTCTTGAATAGCAAAAATATGTTTAAACTAAGCAACACATTCAATTGAACGGCGTCTCATCAGAAGAATGGCGGACTTATGGGCGGGGTTCGGTGTGTGCTGCTCAGTGATTGGTCGGTCTGCATTCCCAGGGGATGTAGTTTCGCATAATCTTAATGGCAAATTCGGCTTTTCCCGTAATGAGCCGAGCAAAAAAAGGCGGGATACATTGTGGTTATATTCTAATTTTTGGATGACGTGTGTGTGTGTGTGTGTGTCTCCTAGAATCTAAAATTGTGTTTTTCTGAATACAATTTTAGTCAAGTCAACACATACTCTAATGTAGCATTTTTAAATGGTTTGAATCTAAAATTGTGTTTTTCTGAATACAATTTTAGTCAAGTCAACACATACTCTAATGTAGCATTTTTAAATGGTTTAACATATTAATCATATAGTTACCTTTTCTTTTGTGCAAGAAGACACAATAGCTGTAGTTTACCTGCAATGGTTTAAACCAACACGGGCATGAAATTGATATTTTTTAAACAAGTAGCTGTATGCAAACGCTAAGCACACTAACCCAAACTGACAGTAAGCTTGCGAGATAAAACGCTCTTTTAATTGCCATGACATCGCCTCAATGACTCGCTTTAACCCTGTGCTTACTTTTTAATAAAGTCGCTCCAAATAAAGCACCAGAACAATTCAGTTCCGCTAACAATTGGATTAAGGATTAGCGTTACAGGAGGCCAATTAGGGTGCTTTCAAGTGCTGCGGGAGAAAGCGGTTTCACACCGTGTTAGAAAGAATTAATTAGGGCAGCTCAGCATCCAAACAATTAAGATGCTCTGTAGCACGAAGGCGGTTGGACAGGAAGTGTCTTATATCTGCACTGTGAAGTCATTTATTGTCATCATCGGAGGTTAGGTGTGTTAAAAATGTCAACACAGTAAACGCAACATCGGAGGGGGTTCCCAGGATGGAATGTGCTCAATTTTCATCGCTCAGTATTCCCAACTTTGATGGCATTAAGGATATGTCCACCTTGCTCGCCTTGACGGAACTCAAAGTGAAGTTTCACAGCAGGTTTAGGCGCATCAGAGCGCATGATCAGTCAGCGAGGATCACCATCCCACCCTAACCTTCACCTCTCAGGTCAGCTTCGCACCCCAAAAGTAAAGAGAAAAGGACCACAACAGCGTTGAAAAATAAAAAGTCAGAGTTGCTGTTATTTAATCATAACCATTTGCACAACAGAGGCTGCGCTACGGTTTTAAAGGCACAATCAGGGATAAATGCCAAATGACCTGCATGAGAGTACGTCAACATTAGCCGCAAACTAACTGGCTTTGTCAAGAACACTTAATGAATAAAACTTTGACAGCATTTGGTGAGTCAGTTAGATTGAGTAAACACTGATAAATGATAGTGTAAAAGAAAAAACATTTATATAAGGCAGCAATAATAATAATAAAACCAAATCTAATCAGTCTTTTTTGTGGCTACATAGCTGACAGCAGTGGCAGATACTGCCTATAAGTGGGTACAAAAATACTTGATTGCAAGTGCAGTTGTTTGACTTCATGTGTTGAGACAGTAAAGCAAATCTTCAGTGCCAACAAGCGTCACGTGATCACGCCGGTCGCATCACGGCGTCACCCCTTCTCCGTCCATACTGCAGCCGAGCGCTTCGATGTCATTGCTGATGTCGCTGATCATGCGGTCCCACTCGTCGCCCTCGGAGGTCTCCTGGCCCTCGTCGGAGGCGGCGCTGTCTCCACTGCTGCCCGCCGCCCCGTTGCCGTTGGTGGTGGAATCGGAGGCCGAGCTCGCCGCCCGGCGGTAGCGGCCAAAGCTGTCTGTGATGATGCCCCGGCCGTCTTTGACCCCGATGGTCTCCAGGAAGTTCTCGAAGTGCTGGCTGTCCTTCTCGGGTATGAAGGGACGCAGGCCTGTGAGATCAAGGACACATGATTTGGTTCAAATGTGTTATATTATAGTGGTTAACTTGTTTTTACGCTTGTGTGGTTTTGCTAATAGCAATGCTAAACTTCTTTTTATACTTGAATGACAAATGTAAAAACTTGAGACACACAATATCTTTTTTCCAAACAGATACCTTTCTGCTTCTCAAGACCGACTGGATAGCGATAACCAAACATTTTTAGATCAACTTTAAACATTTTTTAGATTTAACTGTAGTTTGTGTGCACCTGGAGGTAAGAAGGACTCAATATTTACTCAAAATTTGGATTTGACTGTACCTGTTGAGTCGTCGTAATTAAATATGATGACATTACTACCACCACATCTCTACTATCAGGACAACCACAGTACTGTATAGAGGGGGAGGAGCCATCTGATGCGGCCCAGCATGGTGCACTATATTCGGGCACATGCTCCGAGCAGCCGATATGATCCTACGGAGGTCAGGAGAATCGGCGTTTAGAGCGGAAGGAGCCGTCTGCTGCGGCCCAGCAAAGTGCACCGTATTCGGGGACACGCTCTGAGCAGCCAGTGTGATGCCACGGAGGTCTCTGGCAAACCTTTTGCACTTTTCAAATGCCGTGACGCTGGTGTTTCAGGTAGCTGATGAGGTGTTTTGTGTGCGCGATGGGGTTTGTTCCCCTCATCGTGGAGTAGTAAATGTAGTAAGTAAAGTAATGTAGTAAGTAAGTAAATGGAGTAAGTAAATGTTTGTTTACAAGTGAGGTCAGGCTGTTAACATCACAGGCAGGAGAAAAAGGAGCACTTGATTTGCTCACCCGCACTGTAGGGGTAATCTCGCCTAATTGGAGTGTTTTTATTTTTTTAATGATCTGATCTATTTTTAATGTTAACAGATTTATCGGTATTACTTCATAATATCGTATACCCCTAGTTAAAGCGTTACCTAAAACCTTGCATGTACAGTTAATAAAGGTGTTACAGATTATTTTTATTTGCATGATTTCCTACAGGAACAATCCCAACAAACAGCATCCCAAAATAGAAGAGGTTTGTTCTTTGGGGCTGCACTTCTTTTTGAAGGGACCCTGCCAACAAAATAGGTCTTTAAGGTCAGGAAATTAAAAATAAAACCTGTCTGCTCCTAAAAAACTAGCTTTGTGATTAGATGATTTGTTGTTTTAATGCGTTCCAAGCTCAAATTGCCAAACAGTTCAACTACGTAGAGATGACACGTCTAGTGAAGAGCGGCCATACCGAGCAGAAGGAACTTCCTGCTGTCCCCGTAGAGCTGTCTCAGGTTAATGCAGAACTCGTGTACGGAGGCCCCGTTGCGGTATTCGTGGAGCAGAGTGGCAAATTGCTGAATCTCCTGGGAGGACAGCTTTGTGCGCAGCTAGTTGGAAGAGACAACGGAGCCCCATTAGCGTATTTACGCAAGCTTGATCCACAAAGAGTGAAGGGTGTAGCGGTTTGCATACTGTGGTCATGTAGTCCTGAAGCAGCTCTGCAGCCGTGGTGCTGAGCTCCCCTTCGCTCACCGTCTTCACCTGAGGAGAGGCCGGGCTGGAGGTGGACGGCGAGCTGCCATCTGCGTCCACTGATGCTTGGAACGGACTGAAAGAGAGAAAACAAATAAACACATCCACAACGCAAGGGACTTATGAATCACAATGAAGGCAAGTTCTTACAAAGAGCTGGTGTCGCCTTCAAACGCCTCCTTGACGTCCACTTTGCTTGACGAGTCATCTGAGGACGACCGCACGTTAGGACAAAACTTTCATCAGCATGACACGGAGGACAAAAGCTGACTTATTGCTTACCACTATACAGGGACAGATGCCTGGTCGGGGTGGTGGCTCCGTCAAAGATGGCTCTGTCCAAGAAGTCGATAGTGGACTCGGTGTAAACGATCTGAAAGACTTGACTGAGGAGAAGACACAGCTCCTCTGCTGCTGCCTGACACACACGAAACAAAGGAAACCAACTTACTTCTCTGTATACTACATTACTTTTAGTGAGAACACTCGGGGAGCAAACAGACCTTGTTTTCGACCGCGAGGACGAGCAGACAGCAGACCTCCACCAGCACGGCTCCGCTCTCCGACAAGGAGCTCAGCGTCTGGGATTTGTTGAGATCGGGACAGGAGCTGGGAAAAGGAGAACCTCCAGATTCCTGAGCTGAGAAACCAAAGCAACATTGACTGTGCGGGGCTGACATCTGCACATGTATTGTTGGCTTTCAACCGCATGACCTCGCATCCCTTGCGGTGAGCGGGGGGAGGGAGCAGTAGATACAGCCACATACACGCTCTGTATGTTTGTGCAACATTTTGGAGATTAAAGTGAATAATGGTGCATGTCGTTGAAAGGAATTGCTTCAATTGTGAGTGTACATTGTGTGATGCATGCAAACATGAAATAGTTGAAACGAGACGATGGAAAAGCAGTGAAAGCTCGTCTCCGCCCGCCAAAACACTACACATGCAGCACATACTTGAGCCGATGGTGGCAGGACATGGTGGGTTGTCAAAACACCGCTAATGGTGAGGGGGGTAACGGGAAAATAGCGGCAGGCAGACACGGGCGACTCCTCTGCAGAAAGTGCACTGCTGCTGGATTAACCAAACTTGTGGAGTTCCTGGAGCCATGCTTTGGAAGTATTTCTCAGATATTTGCTTACGCCAGTTGTACGATGTTGTTGTTGAAAAGGTAGTTGCTGATGCTGTGTCCATTAGCTTCACAACAGATATGTGTTCATTCCACGACAGGGGATATGTGATGTTATACATATCGATATCGGTTGATATCGGAATCGGAAATGAGAGTTGGACAATATCAGCATACTAGATATCGGACATCCCTAGTATAAAGGTTAGACCGTGACTCCGATTCCATCTGTTCTATTGATCGTCATTCATCAGTGGTGAGTACATTACATACGTTTTATCATTGAAAATGTGTTTCATAAGTGCGTGGGGCATATTTGGGACGTAAACCTGGATAGTGCTTCTGTGCAGTTAGCTTGTTAGCCTCCTTCGCTGCGCACAAACAATGGCAGTTGAAGAGACGAAGAGGGTTCTAGAGCTGAATTGAATCTAATCATCTAAAATAGTCACTTTTAATGTTGATCTGAAATCAGAGAACATCAACGTCAAGCTAGCAGGTAGGTTTGGAGGGAAAGGAGCGAGCCTCCATTGCGTAGGGTGGCGCCTCGATGCACAATCCAGGTTTTATTAGTGTGTCATAAATAGACATTTTTATGGCCACCTCAATTACTTGCGTTTATTTGCTATTCACGGGAGGTCTCAGGTCATAGCCCCCACATATAGTAAGAATCTCCTGTATCAAGCTGTAATATGCACTGCCAGTACCATACTTCTATTTAGTGACACTACTTTCATCACAAATACTGCTATATATAAACATGTTCCTGTAGGACACTCTTATTTCAACTAAATGAGTGTTTCTGGGTACCTGCTTCTGATTCCTGTGGGGCTTATTAGTCACAAAAACTAAGGATTAAAACAAGAAAGTGACTACTAAAAAAAAAAACAGTGGCAAGTTGGAGCCCCGCCACTATGGGCAAGAGAACAAACGCTCAATTTAAAACCCGATGTAATCTGCCAGTGGGTAATCCTCCACACAGAACAAATGTGTACTTTCCAATTTTGTTCCCTTACCCGTCTTGATGACCACGAGGTGCAGCGAGTCGTCCCTGATGTAGGAGACGGCGGCGATGTCGTGGATGGGCAACCTCAAGATGATATCCTCGCCGTCACGCCACACTAGCTTGATGTTGTACGCTGACAAGCTCACTACGGCGTCCTGCTCTGACGTCAGCTGGCCCGCCAACTGATGCGACTTCTGGACGACACATTAGGAGGACTTTATTCTACTGCATTGTGTTGCCAGCTAGTAATGGCCGTGTGTTGATTGTAAAACTATACTGCAACACAAACTGGACGCTGACTACTCAAGACTGAGATGACGTACTCTTGCATTGTCAATGAGCTGCAGGACTTCGGTCCTGCTTGAAGGGTTCAAGTATCCTGGAACGGACATCAGCTGGCCCAAATACTAGAAAGAACGCAGCGTCGAGTTAAAAAAACCCTGAGGTGTGCATTAGTAACATTTCCTGATTGACACATACTTATTACCAGGCACAACAATTGCTCAGCCAACTCAGTAAATACTTCCTCGTACTCACTTTGACTTCCTTTTCGATGTAGTCATTGAGGAGGATGTCAGGGTCGATGCGATGGTCGGGCTGCGAGAGTGAGAAGGTGTGCAGGGCCCGGCGCTCGGTGGACTTCTCCTGGGCCTTCTTGTCCCGCCCTTTTTCTCCCTTCAGGAAGACCCGCTTGAAAGGCGACACGATACCAGGCTAAGAAAAACACGACATGCGGCAAAGGTTTACCGGCAATCATTTGAAGGACAATTATGGTCCAGCAAAATGTGTCATTGTGACAGGACTCGGTGTACAAAAGACAGTGTTGCCAACTGGTAACCTGACATGGATGTACAGCTTTTGCAGGTCCGTGTGAACAAGGATCAACCTTGTTGATGGTACATGAAAGGTTTTGACTCAAACAATTTTCCCTCCATTACAACTTCCCCAGTTTTCATCGTGCAAAAGTACCAACAAAATGAAGAAGCTCAACCACTACAAGTCCCTGCAGAGGAAAGCGAATGCTGCTTTGTGTTACCCAATACGTGCATCTCCACTGTCAGCAACAGCAACACAAAGGGAAACTGCATTTTGCAATCCTCAATGATTTTGATATCAAAAGACAGCTTACATGCGACAGAGATGAGGTTTTCTTCTGACAGTATGTCAACACAGAGTTAAAGCCTTCCGTACATGTGATTAACTCTGCAAAACCATGATACTTTTTAGCCCTGCAAATATTATTAAAGCCCCGTACCTCAGTCTCCATGAACCCGTACAGGAGATGACTTAAGTATTCCAATAAGCACTCAACCTCTGTTTACACCTGTTGCCTGGGACCGCACTAAGTGAAAGCTGTCTACTGCTGTGCGCGTGACCCAAAGCAATTGAAAGGAAAGCGTGACGTGAGAACAGGAAACGGACCGCCGCAGCATCCTGTGATGACGCCGGCACTCGCACTTTTAGATGCATGCAAGACGCCGCAACTGATGGCAGACTTCATACACCATAGGACTGCATTATTAAACAAGCGTATGGCTCCAGATGACACGTGCATTAACAATTCATAGCGCTTTGGTTGAGAAAGGTGAGATAGTGTTGGCCCTACGGTGACAGTATTTCTTCTGATGATGACGTTTTATTTACAATGAAACATAAAATGGATAGAATTGCTTATTTAAAAACAAAAATATGTTTCTTCTTGGAGTCAGTGTGTGGAACATGCTGGAAAAAGAGCAAGCCTCTAAGGTTTTCTGGATAGTTTCTTTTAAATTTAATCCAAATTGACAGAAACGCAAATTTCTTTCCCACATACACAACACACAAGGGATTTGGCACATGAGCAAAACAACATTTAAGCATTTCACTTTGAATTTTGCTTTGCTGTCTCCATTATCCTCATTGGTCTGGGAAGTTTTTCAGCAGCCTCCAGTTTATTAGCTCGGTTTGCACAAAATTCAGAGTGAAAATCATTTACTGTACATTATTGGTAATCAAAACAAACCACATAGTTAACTAAATGGATATGCAACCAGTGGCTGGGGACCTCTGACGTAGAGTACAAAAGTACCCAAACCTTAAATTATTACCTCAGCTGACAGTTTTCAACGATAACGGGTCCCTGTCACCCTCTAGTGGCACAAACAGGAATTGCACAGAATGGTGACCTCACTAAAACCAGTCTACAGACAAAAACAAAACATGGCAAACATTCATTTGGTCATTTAAAACGGAATTTAGACTACGTTATGTTAATAAACAGTACAGACGGTGCACTCCTGTCGCTAAACTGGAACGGGATGACAATATTGGTAAAAGGCTCGATGTGGATGTGATATTGTATAATACTAAGGTATGGCAATTACAGTCATAATACTAAAAAAAGTTTACATACAGAAATCAATTCAAAGTGCTGTAGTTGCCATACAGGTCAATAAAGTAAAGCTAAATCAAAGAGCTCTGGAAGTAACAGTTACATAGGTGGCAATTTGTAGACTTCCTGGTCATTTCGTGTTATATTATTAGGCAAGAGACCACATTTATGAGACTTTCGCTTCCGTTATGTTATGCTTTTAACTTGCCCAGGCTAACTTGTTTGATTGGCTAAGCGGGTTAGCATGCTAGCCGGCTGGGTAGGTGGGTGGGTGGATAACTAGTGTGCCGTGGAAGGGTTAACTTACCTTTTTCACTTTTTTCACATCTTCCTCCATTGCTATGACAAGGTCCCCTTCTTCATGTTCAACCCACCACCTTTGTCCGAACGACAGAAGACATAAGCAACGAAGCTTTTCGATATAAACCGCTTGTTAGCTTCTTTTAGCTTAGTCTTAGCCCCGCTTCGGTGAAGTGAGCCCGAATTTGGGATGATAGCTAAGCGCTATTCTCATGTTGGACTTGTATTGAATTCATCGTGGAGAACACAGCCATACGCGGAGTCCAACTCGATTCTGGTGGTATTCTAAGGGGCTACACACCCCGATAAATAGTATGAAAACAAACTCGAACAAAACAGTCAAAACTTTTCAATCGTGCCGCCATTTTGGGCGTCGAATGCTGCCCAGGACACTCAGCAGCGCCCCATCTGGCGAAATATGTAGCATGCAGCTATATGCAATTCTTTACATTCCATTTTCGAATAATGATCATCAGAATTATAATACACAGTCATATTTCTAAATGGGAAAAATAAGCAACACATAAGAGACTTACAAATACAACAGATGGCGAACAAACGACTTCTCCTCCAAGCGGCTCAGCAGCGCCCTCTCTGGCGGAATCGGTAATATGCCGCTAAATGCAATCTATTGGATTTAAAACCCCCCCACTAATAACAGTGACAATAATCATCACCATAATCATAAGAATTTTAGATAGAAAATCAAGCAACAGATTGCATGCGTGATATATAAGAGACTAATACATGCGAACCAACAAGTGGTGCCCAACAACATTTCCCCCAAGCGATTAAATAGCGCCCCTGGTGGCCGAATCAGTAATATGCCGTTAAATACGAGGCAATTGATTTTGTATATGAACAGTAATCGTCATCATCAACAACATCACTTTTGATACATTTTAAATAAATATTAAAGTCCGGATATGTCCTGATGAAGTCATTTGAAAACAACACTTTTGCCAGGCTCATGAAATGAAATGTGAAATAAATAGATGACAGTCACATTGCACTTTCAAATACTATATTTATTTTTCTCTTCTGGGATGAACAGTCTTATATATGAATCTACAGTAAGGCTTAACATTATATTTTCAGCATAATAGTTCTCATGTCATCTAAAAACCAAAACATACAAAAAGAACTTTAGCACCATATGTTATTCATAATAATAATATTCATATTGTTCCCTAAAACAGGGAAAGGTACAATACTGGACATCAGCTTTGCTTGTTTTGTTTTTTTGTTTTTTTTTAAAGAAAGGGAATTCCATGAAATATTTTACTTACATTTTATATTCAACCATCACAATGAAATCCTCTGCAGTCAGAAATTCATACACTGCCGATTGCTGCAATACTCCACCGATAGAAATCATATATAGCCCAGGGAGGGGTTATTTAAATATATACCCACAAGCTAACACAATCTAGAAATTGAGTGAATATCAACAAAGCAACACTTTTTTTCATCGTAATTTTGAAATTAGCAGCAATTAATGTGACACCCACAGTCATTGCAATATCAAATCCATGTTCCAATAAAATGTTACAGCCAATTGTACAATATAAATAAAACAATAGATACACACAGGACATATAGATGACTTTACAACACAGCAATCACGTTCTAGATATATATTGTTTTTTTGTTAGTTTTTTTTAAGTCAATTTCCTTCTGTAGTTTGTGCTTCTGGGCCAAAGTGATGTAGCGTTTCATTGCCCCAGAATAAAAATAACAAACAGACAAGAAAGGAAAGAAAAAGCACCTGTATGCTGAGAATAATTAACGAGACAATGTGCAGACTGTAGCTGTACTGTACTTGTTTGTGCATTGAGTGGTAAATAAAAAAATGGCACCATTGGGAAGTTTTGCTGTAGATTTCTGTGGGTTTGAGGTGCTTGCTGTCGAGCATTGCGTTGACACTGGAGTCTTTTTTTATGCTCTTTGGAAAGTCCGAAAAGTGGACTCCACAGTGTTAGCACCACTGAATGAGTTTGTTCAGCACCAGGTTATTAAGAAACAAAAGAGAATGCATCCTATTCATTCATCCTGTTCTGTCACGAAGAGCGGTGACATACTGTAAAACTAAGACGCCCTGCTGCTTCACATCAGTGCAGAAATCAGAGGGGCTGCCGTGCAGGAACCGTTCATCACCTCACAATGAGATGCATGCTGGGAGGTGGGGGGAAAAAACAGGAAATGAGGATGTTTCAAAGTGAAATCAAGAATCAGATTGCTTCGGAGTCCTGCACATTTTGAAACCTAGCTTTATACACTTATTTTAAAAATCCAGACAAACATTACACGACACACACAGAAAACAAGTCTTGGCACTACAAATCGTTGGCGTCAAGGCATAGATAGACACAAGAAACATACAAAACAATCATCGAGCGGCCAATTCGTGGCTGGCTGGCATCTTGAGCACAAAAGCAAACGTGAAGGATGTAAATACACAGTGGAACCCCGACAGTCCAACACAGCGGAGGCCATGTCGCTTGGAATTTGACGAGCGACAGCGGAAAAAAAAGCACCGAAGTCGCACAAAAATACCGGCGATCGCCATCACTTCCTCTGTGGAAGTGATGAAGCGATGGCGACACACGTCTCCGTCCCGGCTGCACAGTGCAATATGGCTTCATCGCCAACATCCCTGGTGGTGTAACGGTGCACACTTGCACGGCAAAGGCCGTGGGTTCGATACCTGTCCGGGGCCATGTCGGGAAGGGCATCGGGTGTAAAAACTATGCGATTGACTCCCTGTAGCGACCCTTGACGGAGAAAAGCAGAAAGTAAAGAAACAAAACGGGCCCTTGCAACGCCGTGGAACTCAGGGTTCACGTAAGTCGGCGGGCATGCGCATTTCATTTCCTGTTACCCCCGGTTGGCGCTGAGACAAAATTCAGGAAGTGACCAACATTTAGCTTCAAGGCATCGGCTTCTGCATACTTTATGTACCAATGATGATGAAGATGTGAGCTTGAGGAACTGAGTTATTAACGTTTGCAGTTTAGCGGTGAACTGTCTGATTGATCATCAAAGTTTGTTGCCCCGCCCACATCTTATGGAGCAGCCAATATATCATTGGCCGTCTGTCCAGTACCTGTGATTTTATTTGGTCAAAGTGCCTACAACCACTAGTTAGTTAGTTAGACAAATTGAAGATTGATGAAAAATGGATAATCCCATGAGTTAGAAGTGCAATGAATTCATCAAAATGGGACACAATAAATGATGTTTTTCAATTAAAACAGACAAATAACAGCTAGTTCTATCATAAACATCCTTGTTAGCCTAACTCACCAGTCTGCTGGAATTATGGCAAAGACAAAAGTTACGTGGTGCCCGGAGTGGATAAAATTGGGATTAAATGCATTATTTACAAAAACAAACACAAGAACCCACCGTTAAAAAAGCATTGTAAATGAATGGGGGTGTCACGCAGCACCCAACTCACGAGACAAGACGATGCACAAGATTGGGTTCGCGAGGATGAGACGAGACCAGATTTTAACATCAATTTTAAGAAAAAAATGAACTGGTTCCAGACCCGATCGTGATAAATGAATAGGATTCAATATTAATAAATGAAATATTTACATATTTTCATACTTAAATAGTTAAATATGTTTCTTTAATATGATTACAGCCCTCAAGACATTTGTATTACCCAATATAGCAGATACAATCAGAGAAAATAAGACATATTTGACATAAATAAGACAACATAGACTCACACGTTGGCATTGCTGTTGTTTTCTGGACAGTGTACTTCCAGCGTACGTCCTTGCGGCTTTAAATGGCTTTACACTCGTATCGGCCAATATAGCAGACAGAATAAGACTAAATAAGCCATGTACGACGTAAATAAAACTCCTGCTCGAGCAGTGTCACAGTAAACAGGGAGGGACGACTGTAATGACACAAGTTGCTGCGGGGGAAACCGGGGTTGGATTGTGTTCAACCTTGGGGATTCCACTGTATATCAAATAACACAGAAGCTTTCACTCAAGTGGAGAACATGCAAAGTGTTGCTTGAATGAACCGTTTGGTTCTGGGAATCCCAACAGAGTGGCGTCAACACGAATGCGTCAGCTAATTTGGAGTTTGGCGTCATCCCGTTTTGGAACGATACAGACGCCTACGTTTAGCGTTCTGGCAAAAACAGTACAACACACATAAAAACGTTGGCCTCATGGTTTTTGCGGCGAAACCTCGGCTGCCGAGCCGGGCCGGACTAAAGCAGCCCTAAAAGGTTGGAAGGCACAACAAAGACTGAAAAGAACACACGCTTCATGTTCAGACGGTCTTGCTGTGACGTGGGGAAATGCTGTTACTGGCCTGAAAACGACTCTACATGCATTAGAAAAGGCTTCCACTTGCAGTGTTAGCTCTTGAAATCAATTTGGTCTTTAAATAAAACAACAAAAAAACAAAAAGTCCTTTTCTGACTGCTAGAACCCTTGTTACCAGGCTGTACTATAGAAATATGCAAAATAGATTTGCCGCTTCCTCATCTGCAATACGCACAACATTAAGCACCGCAAGCTGAAATATTGACAAGATAATCTTGGTTCTGACGCCCCACTGGTGAAAAGAAGAAATGAATCACAGTGTAAATTGCACCTGATTTGTCTGCAGAGTCATGTGCCAGGCAGCCACCAATTTCAAAATAATCAGCATTCCCCAAAACTAAGCAGAAACCGCGGGGTCCCAGCAGGTGAGGTGTGGTCCAGGATGTGGTTTTGTGGAGGAGTGACATTCCTGGGGATGAGAACTGCATTGAGACACCCCTGAGTCAGCTGATTTAGTGGTCTTGGTGTGTTGCTCCTGAGGAAAGCAGTCATTGACTAACACCTAACTAACTAACATGGCTGCTCATTCGTCGACTACACCAGGGCTGAACTACTCTGGCTGCTGGCGTTTCCTCCCCACACTGGAGAAGCTTGGAACCTTGACGGGCGCTACCCCGCTGACAAGGTCCAACGTGTACGCTAACCAGGTGAATGCGTGATCCGCCCATAGCTGACTCATCAATTCTTATTTAGCAGTGGACCTCATTGCATGTTCTCATGTCAGGATCTCCAACGGCTCAGCCCTCAACCAACCAGAGCATGTGGAAGTGCTTCACGGGGGGAGTACGGCAAGTACTTGGAGATCGGCGAGAGGGCGGAGCAGCAACCGGGGATGGAGTCGAACGAGCTACGAGGACTGCAGGGAAAGACGAAGACTCCTCCAGCTAATGAACGAGTTCGTTCCCGTCCTCCCTCCGTCTAAAAAAAAGGTATGGGTTCTGTTTGAGTCAGGTGGGCGACTGGCAATAATTCCGCCAGCACGTAACTCCATCGGCGCTGTCCCAATCCATGCTTTTCATAACCCAATTCCTTTCTCTGTCAACCAATCAGCTCTGCAAGCAAACTACTTTTGCGTCATAAACACGCTGAAACCAATCCACGGTGTTTCAAAATACGTTACGTCGGGGTTTTTCAAAGTGTGAGACGCAACAGCTTGAGATAAACAAAGAAAAACACATTTTTCTCACCTGCTAAGCTAACTTGGGTAACGTTTAAATTAGGGTTTTATGCAGCCGATTCCGACACCCATCATCCATCATCCACACCGATGCCGATCACACGAACTGGACGAACTGAACATTTTTGCATTTATTCATGATGAGTGCTGTTGGTTGGGGCCCCGTTAGACAATTCCAAGCATCCCTGGCAAACAGGTAGTTATTAAAAATAAACTTTTGGGCAGATTGTCTTTATGTTCATTAAACAAGCACACACAAACAGTGTTTTGAAGACAAGTTGTTCGGTGACACTTGGAAAAGTGAACACGCCCCCCGTACACTGTGTTCCAAATCATTATGTCATGATACTTTTCTCTGATTTTGCTAAATATTCAATATAAATGACCGGTCATCCTCATTTTCAAGTCATGAACCTGCCGCATTTCACTGTGCCGCATTTCACTGCCCCGCATTTCACTGTGCCACATTTCACTGTGCCGCATTTCACTGTGCCGCATTTCACTGCCCCGCATTTCACTGTCCCACATTTCGCTGCTTGTTAAGAAGCCAAAATGCTCATTTGTTGAATTAGCAGCATCAGGAGGTCATATTTGGTGAAACATGCTAACATGAGATCCCTTCTTTGATATAACCTTCACACTTCTTACGTTGAACTTGGGAGTTTTTGGAGCGTTCCTGCTTGGATTTCTTTGCAAGATGTCAGAAAAGCCTCCCACAGCTGCTGTTTTGTTGTGATCGGCCTCCCACCCTCATAGACTTTTTGCTCGACGACGCTGCACGGGTTCTCAACTGAGTTGAGGTCAGGGGGGGAAAAGGGGGCCAAACCGTGGGTTTCTCTCCTTTTATGGCCATAAGAGCCAATGCCAGAGAGCTAGGTATTCTTTGCATCATGAGATGGTGCATTGTCATGCATGAAGGTCCTTTTGGTTCTTCATATTGTACCATGGAAGAAAGTGGCCAGTGAGAAACTCTACATACTTTGCTGAGGTCATTTTCACACCTTCAGTGACCATCAAGGGCCTACTAGCTCTCTCCCAACGATTCCCATCCAAGACGTGAGTCAGCCGCCTCCTTGCTGACATCACAGCCTTCATCCACGCGGACCACCCGAGGTTGCACCCCCCCTCATCAGTAAGCAGGATTGTTTGGAAATTCATCTTCATGTATTTGTTGGCCCGCTCTGCTTGTGGGTATTGGTGAGGGGTGGCCAAATAGTGGGTTCATGCAGAACTGCAAGCCTGTGGAGGCTCCTGGGGCTTCAGAGGCACCAGCAGCTTCAGATACCCGTTTGCTGCTTTTTAATGGCTTTTTAGCAGCTGCTCTCTTCATTCCATACATTTGCTGCCACAAACTTTTCTCACGACGCCTTTATCAGCACAATCCCGCCTGTCATGTCCATCAGCCGCAAATATCTTCACCGTTCCAAAGTTTTTGTGAATGAATCAATGTTTTGATGCCTCGTCCGAGGCGTGCTTCGTAATGTGGAACATCACTTTGAAGTAGTTTTCTTTTAATCGGGCTCACCTGGCAAGCTGATGATGACACTTGTCCCAGATTGATATCAGTCATCCAAAGAGCCCCAAGACACAATGCCATCCTTCAATTTCATTGGAAAACAAAAACATGTTTATGTTTGTGATAGTAAAATCCATTTTGCATAATCATCTGGAACACAGTGTAAAGGTAAAGCTAAAAAAAACAAGACGAGAAGCTAGGCGGGTAATTCTGTAAAGAACGATGCAAGAAAAGTGGAACTCCAATAGGTTGGACATGGGAGTGATCAAACGGCATTTGTCCGCATTTACGCCAATCACGTGTTTTTTACGGAAATCGTCTGATACTAATCGGTGGCCGATCCATCGGAGCATCCCTGGTTTAAATGCGAAATGAACTGATTTTTAGCTCTGACGGTGAGAGAGTAAACAGAGTCGAGAGTGAGAGTAGAAGTGTTGTGAAGTCCAACTGGTTTGGTATATTTAGCATCAGTGTTGGGAAGATTACTTTAGTAAAAGCAATTAGGGTGTAGTTACTAGTTACTTTCCCAAAAAGTAATTGAAAGTAATTATTGCATTAGTTTTTCGGGGAAAAAAGGACGTGTCTTGTTGTAATGTTTCACGAGCTTAGCTTTGAGACTTGCAATTCTCTACCAAAACGCTAGGGGGCACAGCCCCAGGGAGCGTGAGCAACTACCACCCGGGTTCACGAGCTGTTCGGCTTCCTGTGTAGTAATAGTAGTCGTGAAGGCGGCAGCTGAAGCAGCATCCAGACTGCTGATACTGACATTGATATGTGTTATACAGTAGGTGGCAAAGCAAATGAGTGGAATATTTAACAGTACATGTGTTTAATCATGCAGTCAATCTATCTGTAATGGATGAATAAAAAACGAGCTGCGGGCCAAAAAATGGCTTACAGTTATCATAAAATTAAGCTGTATTTCTTGAAATCTTTTATTTTCTCTGTTGCGGCCCCCAAAAAAAGGAGCCACAGGTCGCAAATGACTTTGGAAGCCCCTGCTCTGAAGGTATTATGACTTCTCGCAGAGAGGCTGGAGTATTACTTGTAGCTTCAGCTGCAAGGACCTTGGTAGGCTAGGCGTCCATCTGTGCACCTTAAGGTCCAATCCACAGCCACAGACACCTGTTCCGCAAGGTAACGCTTTAGCACAGTCTCCCCGTCACGTTCTTTTCCATCCCTGGCAAAGAAAATGAGCCCTCTCGCCTTTAGCCCAAACGTTTAGACGGCATCTGCCTTTTTACAGTACGATGTTATCAGGCACGTGCGGCCACACAGCGAAGCAGACAACCCCTGTCCACCGCCCCGGTACATTTCTGCTCATACATTTCTTGACGGGAGTTGATTTCAGTGAATAGCAGAATGAATGCAGAATGACACTGTTGCCTTTTAGTAGATTGCTTTGTAACTAATAGACTCATTGGATTTTACACCCAAATCATGTGAAATAATAGCAATAAATACTGAAAGAAACTCATTGTTCTTATCAAAACACAAGTACTCTTCAGGGCTGAGAAGGGAATGGTGGAGGATTTGTGTTTGGAAGAAAAAAGGGATGGTCGACGAGGGTGCGCAGCAAATACAAAAGAAAAAGGCTGCAAATGCCAGCTGCATGAGAGAAACGTTGCAAGTTCACAGAACAAAAGGAAGGTTAGCCGGGATACCACGTACGTTATTCATGATGTCTTCGTCATATTTTAGGATTTTATACAGCAACCGCTTTAAGTAGCAATGTTAGCGTAGCGTAGGTCTGGCTCCACCGGTGGCCTGGCAAGCTTACCTTTTTGTCTCAGTGAGCCGACTGAGAGTTGAGAGCGCTAGCCATTGCTAAAAGCCTTCGACGGCCGTTGCAACTCTTAAAGGAAAACTGCACTTTTTAAAAAATGTTGCCCATCATCCACAATCCTTATGTGAGACATTAACACATACGTTGTTCTCTTTTCTGTGCGTTCTAAAGCTATAAAAACAGCTAAAAAGAGACAGCTAAGAATGCACGTAATGGGACGCACCTACTCCGTCTATAAAGCCTTCTGAAAAAATCTCCAAACAGCGCCAACAATGCTCTGTTTCCATCATGTGACCAGCATATTAACCAAGCTACAGCGACATTGTTATTATTATTATTAACATTGTTACGCCCAAGAACTACATTACTGGCACAGTGACACCTCGCCACACCACACCGGCTAGCGACAAGCCAACTAGCTTCACCACACACTCACCCGAGGCACGTCTGCGCTGTGCTCAAGGTGCCTGGAGCTGCCGCCACTGCTGCTGTGCTTTTGTTTTTGAGTTTGGAAAAGTTAACACTCGGTGTAGCGCTCCTTTCTCGTTTCTTTTTCCAAAGAAAGTGCACTTTTCCTTGAAGGCGTCATGGAGTGAGGCCTACCCATGTACTCTGGCTCAGCTGCACAGGCTGGCATCCGTTGCACTTGCAGTTTTTGCATGTGTTTTTGGCATTTGCAGCATTTTTAATATGCAGTATTTTGCGGTGTTTGTGTGTTTTTGTGTCAGTTCTGTGTTTGGAGTGTTTTCCCCCGTCGGCCACCGTACCCTACCCTCCACTTGAAAAGATGATGTGCTTTTTCTGTTGTATTCCACGCTCCTTTCATTGTGCTATTACCGTCATTTTCGTGGCCACACCGTCAGGGTAAGACACGCCACAACCCTTTGCCCCCACTAGAGGGCAGTGTGCACTAAGAACACCTGTTTAAACGATTGGGCGGAACTGATTGAAGGTCAGTGTGCTTCTTTTCTCGCTCTCTCGCCATACATGATGTGATTACGATTTAGGATTTTGCAACCAAAATAGAACAGCCAGGAGAGCTCACAGGAGGGAAATCTTCCTCCCAATTTGCAACATCCTGCTAGAAATGGAGGCCTTAAGGAGCTCGGTTGGTAAATCATACATTATTTACATCAAAAATGGCAGTAAAAGTTAAGGATGTGTGTGTGTGTGTGTGTGGGGGGGGCATCCTTCTGAGACTCTCCTCCAACATTCCCTTTAGGCGTGACGGGGGACATATAGTGTGGTATGCAACATTCATGTTATCTACACACGCAGCCCTCCTTCTATTCTGCATATGCGGCTTCATCAGATTTTCCTCTTTGTGTGGGTTTTTTTTCTCCAAAAATAAATCATGAACGTGTGTTTGGACTGTAAGAGAGCCGAGGAAGCCTTCAGAACGACGATTCGTACTGCAGGAGTTCATAGAGAAGCGGGCCGTCCCTGTACCTGATGCCCACCGCGTGGGGGCTGACGTACTGCAGCACGTTGATGGTCCTGCGCAGGCGTCGATCCACAAAGTGTGCGTCCCAGGCTGGGTAGCGCTTTCTGGGCATGTCTACTTTAATGAGGGGGCCTTCGGGTTGGATGGGCCTGCCGGATGCGTCCACGGGCTCTGTGGACCTCACCTGAAAAACAGGAAGGCAGGTGTCTGTGGCGGTTTCGTCGGGCTCCGCGTGTTCCCCCGCCAGCCCCCTAGTCGGGGTGGCCTGGGAGCCCCGCGGGCCAGGTGTGGGGGCCATGGGCTCGGCCTCGGGGGGTAACGGGAGACCCCAAAGCAGTTCGGCGCAACAGGAGCTGGCCAAGACCCTCAGGCGGGGGCCCATGGGGTGTAGGACCCCGTAGTAGAGGACCATGCAGGCCACACCTGAGGCAAAGCACAGGAAGACGCCACAGAGGGCATAAGAGGCATAGGCGTCAGTGGTGGCCGGGTCGCGGTACGCGTACCACAGCGAACTGAGGAGGGCGTTCTCTAGCAGCACCACGGTGTAGTAGGCCACCATGCGGTAGCGTGTCCGCCCCTCACGCACGTTGAACCAGCAGAAGACGTACACCACGCCCACCACCATGTTGAACAGCACCTCCTCCCACTTGGACATGCAGAAGTCGGTGCCGCCATGGATGACCCAGAAAGCCATGGCGCACCAGTGGAGCACCACGAAAATGCCAAAGTAGATGTGGAAAACGGAGGCGAACAGGGCGAAGGAGAGCACCCGGGAGGAGATGGTGAAGAGACGCCAGAAGAGATGCACCAGAGCGCCGCGATAGCTCATGCTCTTCTTGTCGTCGCGGGAGTCGCGCAGGAGCTTGTGGTAGGACGCTAGCACCCAGGACAGAGACAGGAGGGAGGACATGGCAGAAGAACCTGACAGACGTAGAGAAGATAGAATGGATGAGATAGAAAACAGAGGCCATGCCGTCCACGTGCGCTCTCAATCTATCCTATCTTCTACTTTAGAGTAGTCAGTGCACAGCTTGGATGGCAGTATCCTCTGAGAATAAGTCAACTCGAGCGCTCCTGACGCTGCAGAGCTGCGGTTCGTTCAGGAGAAACCCAAATTTAAACACCCTCTGTCACATTTTGAAGCAGAAACTGGGCCAAATGGCAGTTTTCCGGCAATGATAAGGAGCCCAAACACACCTCGATGATGACGCGTGTCTTGCTGAGGAAGCTGAAGCTGAAGGTGAAGGTGAAGGTGAAGGTGAAGGTGATGGAGTGGCCTGACCTGTGCGGCATCCTCAAGTGGAAGGAAGGATATGATGTCGGCTGATGTCATCATGGAGGAGCGCAAGAGAATTTCAGTAACGACCTGCGCAGCTCTGCTCCATTCCACGCCCAAGAAGGCCCTCTGCGATATCACTGATTTTGTTTCTGATCCGATACTTAGTCAAATTCAGGCTGGTATCGGCGATGCCGATCCGATACCGATATGTTGTGCAAATTCACCTACACGGGTGGAGCATTTGATATCATAGCAGAAAGAATACAAGACATTTCATTCATTTATTGATTCAATCATTACTCACGGAAATAAATGATTCATTTCACCTCCTGGTCGGGGATGACATCCTGCCCAGGTGGAGGGGGTGAAGCACCTGGGGGTCTTGTCCACGAGCCAGGGAAGGATGGACTTTATTTCAGGAATGTATTAATATGACTTCATGTAATAATTCATGTAAGCAATGTATTTATTGATTATATTGATGTATCGAGGTGATTTACAAATATACAGGACAAAATCATATCAACATGCGAAAATAGTCTTTTAAACATTTAAAAAAGTGAAATAATAAATCCGTTAAAATAAATAAGTAATTAGTAAGAACTACTCTAAGAATGAAAACTTTATTTACAATTAGCACATGGGGTCATCGTTTCAGACAAACATCACCTCAAACGGCTGATATGTCAAAAGTAGGGTAGTGGTTCACTCGTAATTAATCGCAATTAATCGCAGATTTAAAAAAAGTTTTTATCCATCATAAGTGTACGTCTGAAAGATCATTTTAAAGTTTTGAATACACCGGTCAACGTGAGACTGGATAATATGTTTGCTTTATGCACATTTTTTAAACAGCTCAACACAAAATGGACCTCAGGGTATAAAAAACAAACACAACGCACAACGGACTGGTAAGGTAAACTGTCCATCAGTCACACGTCATTCCCTTCAAGCAAATCATCTCACAAAGTATAACACTGGTGACTAACATTACAAATACAGGTTTGCAAAAGCGCTCAACAACTACGTGAAATGAAAGCAGGTTGCTAGAAAACAACTAAGCAACTAAAGTAAGTGACAGTAAGACACAAATGACTTAGAAGCTAAACTTAGCCTTTCCTTTCCTTTCTCCATTTCTGCTCAATATTTGCTCCCGCTTGTGGCGCCGCATCAGCCGCCACGCCGCTGCGCTTCCTCACGCTGCAGCGTGGGCCAAGGCTCAGACAGGACATGCGCAAGTTAATCGCGCGTCCAAAAAAACCCAAAACATTCCGGCGTACTTTGACAGCCCAAATCAAAAGTACCGAGATTTTGATTTGAGAATCAGTTTTAGAGAAAGAGCTGGTATCGGAAGCGTCGATATTTCAGTTTGAATCGGCACATCATTACCTTGAGGTGGACTCGCTTGTGTCTAATAAGCGTATACTGCGATACAAGCTGTACACTGACTCCTCTAAATGCAGAGCAGCAGCCAACATACAAATGTAAGAGTAGCAAAGCAGGAAGGAGATATGGCTTGTTATGATTGGATTGCCTTCCTTGGGGGGGCCGTATTGCACACTACAGTAGAAGTGCACAAGCAAGCCAGAGCGATGATGGTTTGAAATTGGATCTCACAGCTTCCGTTGTGACAACAGTCCATCAAGTGGCGTGTGATACCACACAACAATCAACGACACTATCGCTCTTAGCCTTCGGGGCGCCCAAACTTTTTTCCCACCACATGCAGAAAAACTGAAGGATGCAGGGAGGCCACTTTGATACATTTTGTACATTAAAGACGCTAAACACAAACCAGTGGAGGTTAAGATGGACATGAGTGTGACGTCTCGTTCCTGATGAATTACAGTAATCCCTCGCCACTTCACGCTTTCGCTTTCACCACGTCACCCCATCACAGTGAAATCATGTGTTTCATGCTTGAATAAGGCCTATCATTCGTCACAAATATGTGTATTTAATCAAATTGTTTGTATTTTTGGTCTAAATGGATCATTTTCAAGTATAAAAAGGAAGTTAAATAGAAATATAAGGCATTCAGAAGACACATGTAGTATTCTGCACTGGTCACTAGGTGTCAGTACTGTTACTGTAATGTTCGGTGAGACACACAAGCACCAGACTTGCAGGTTTGAATTACAGACGCCCCTCACCCCTTTAAGGGTGGACCCTCACTCGCCTCACCCTGTTGTGGTGTTTCAGCAGTGAATGAATAAACAAATGATGGCTGTTTCATGGCTGACTGGGGCCTATTATTAGTCCAAAAATATTGAAAGACAAGTCATGTGACACTGCTGACACATTACCTCACATGACATTACCTTAACACAAGTTCTCCTCTCATTCTGTGTGGAAGTGGTTATGTTCTTGGCTTGTTACTTTGTCCTTCTTCCCCACACTGCTTGGAACCCCTTCGGAGGTTGAGAGTAAATAAATTGGAGGCTAACTAGTTAGCGTGCTATGCTGAAAGAGGCGGCCGTCTCCCGTGTCCATGCAGTTAACCCGTGCGTCAGAGTTGCGTAATGTGACTTAAAAAAAGAATAACAGATGTGTAAAGGTGACCATAGGGGTGTTATTTCATGTCTAGAGGGCTCTAATAATGGGAAAAAGACGCATTTACAAAGTTTATTAAATATCAGGGTTTTTTTGTAACTTTTTTCCCCCTTTTTCCATTTATTCATATCCTACTTGGCTAATTAAATTAGCGCAGGAGGGTCTGGAACCAATTAACATCCACAAACGAATGCCGACTGTATCTCACAACAGGCACAGTAATCCCTAACATGGACTGCTGTTATGGGCGTAACCCTCGCCACACTAAACATCATTTATGCCTTAAATGGCTTACTTTCTCTTATGTCTACTATATTGGAGTGTAAGAGTGACTATAGGGGTGTTATTTCATGTCTGGAGGGCTCCAATAATGTTAAAGAACATATAAATATAGTCACTCTATAAATAACTTCATGGAAATGTACTCATCACGTTCAGCTCCGGAACCAATTAACCGTGATGAACGAGGGATTACTGTAGTTGCATTTATTGAATACGTCGAAGGTCCATAAAAAACAAGTGACAGCCGCCCCCCCGCCCACTTACACTGCAGCCACTCGGCCTGGTTGCTCTGGATCATGATGCAGAGCTGCAGCACCAGCTGAGGAGCGCTCTCCAGGAAGGTCTCCAGCAGCCGCAGCATGTTGACGTCGGCGTACTCGTACATCATAGCCCAGTAAAAGCGACGCTGGTTCTCCTTCTGCCGGTGGCTTTGGATGCCCAGGTACATAGTGCGGATGTACCTGCGGACGGAGAAACACAGCATTAGTGCAATGACGCCTTGGCAGAAAGCACAGCTATAAGGAGACCAATTTTATCCACCAGGAGACTGAGGGCAGCGAGAAAATGGGGCACTGCAGCCAAGTGGAGACTGTGAAGCACAATGTCAGACCTGCGTTGGCCGTGTATCCTCAAATGTAACAACCATGGTGGTGGTCTTCCACATCACGGGGGGGGGGGCGGGGCTTGGTGTGTGTAGGGAAAGTGGGAGCTGCGGGCTGCGAGAGGCACCGTACGCGGAGGTAAAGGCTGGTATTTTGTGACATTTTCACTCAGGCTGGTAAATGTCACATGGATCACGTCCACACCCCCGCCTCCCCCCACTCCCGTCCCGAATGACACGCCACAGAGATCTCACGTTAGTCTCCGCCCACCGAGCTCCGTTAGCCTGCGTGTGTGTGCGTGTGTGTGTGAAGCTGTGAGACTAGCGCGCTTTGGGAAATGAATGAAACGCCACAAAGCCCAAGCTAAGTCAGTGCTGTGCAGCGTTAGCATGCATGTAGCCACCAACGACCAATCATTGTCACCTGTGTGGAAAACATTTCATGATCAATAGGGGTGTCACCAGACGCTCGGTTCACGGGACAAGACGATAAACGAGCTCGGGTCCACGAGAACAAGACGAGATGAGATTTTAACATGACTTTTAAAAACAATAAAAAAGATATTAAAAATGTATGACAACATATTGCAATCTACTCATTTAATTTCTACTATGTTGCACTCTTCTTAATGCCGTGTGCATGCTAGTGGTCCCGCCTCTACCCACGGAGACCGTATGACTAGCAAAAGGGCTCACTCCGTTCATGCCGTTGTTCTATGGAACGAACGCGCCAAGGTGCTGAAAGCAATGCACAGAGTGAACCCTCTTCCTGCGGGTTTGGAGGCGAGAGACGAGGAAAACATGGCGATATATTGAGGCGGGCAAAATGATCCAGTTCATTTTCATTTGTGTGATTAATGCATTCATTTATTTATCATTGCCCCACGCCTGGTGTCGTTTTTTAGAACAAGAAATCTTGCCACGTTTTAATCTGGCGAGATCTTGTGGCTCAGTATGAAGGAAAGAAAAAACATACGTGATAGAAATGAGCCACTTTTGAATCGTTTCTGTTCGTGAAGACAGACTCAGAAGAGTTTCCTCTTTATATAACGAGGTCAGACGCTAACCTGTCATTTCAAAAGGGACAATTAACAGTGTTGCTGTGAAGTTCCATTACCAATCCACACCTTTGCTTTTTTTTTCTAAAGTTGGCTTTGAAAGCCGTCAGAAAAATCCCAACCTACTCCATCACACAACACACCCTCATGCACCCCCGCCGTGCCTTTTCTGAAAACAAATGGCTCCCTAAAGACGACCAGACACAAACTGACTTGTCAGCTTCGGAAGGAAAGTGGGAATTTCCTCGGCTGTGGTCAACCACCTCCTCTTTCCACCCACTGTCTCGCTATCTCCTCTAGCGCGCGTCTCATGAATTATTTGTGGCGAGGTCGTAGGCGTTCGCTTGCGACTCGTTCAAGGAAAAGTGCATTTTTGGGGGGGGAATTTTGCCCATCATGACCAATCCTTCTGTGAGACATGAACACGTGTCTTTCTCTCTTCTGTGCAGCACCACTTCTCACGTCATGAGCAGATTCACACGCGAGAAACGCAAAGCCATCATGATGCATCATGTAGACCGGCTGGGCCTGAGGGTCTGTGATGAAAAAGGTGTGTTTAAGGTACCGGCGGCGCTCATTCACATCTAGAGTGGCTCCGGGGCTTTTCAGCGCCTTCCCTGCAAGGGTGAGCTCTTCCAACACAAGTCTTATGTGTGATTCTAGCAGAACTTGGCACAACCATCTCAAAAGTACACCATAAGGTGGCTCCTTGGTAGGTTTCCTTCGCTAGTTAATACAGAGCTGAACTACTAAACTTGGATATACAGTACAGTGTTCGCGGTTCACTTTTCGCGCATTCGCCCTTATGCAGATTTTTTAAAGTGAAGTTTTTCACAGCTTATGAATGCGCATTTTGTTGTACGTCGTTGTGGTGTATTAGAGTGATCTATCGGCGCTCTGGTGCATGTGTCTGTGATTGTATTTACTACCGCTACCTGTACGAGGTGTTGTACTGTATTGAAGACGTGTCCAGACTGTCCTGTTTCATAGTAAATATAGAGCCACAACAGTCCTGATTGGCTAAGGGAGAACCCGCCCATTATGTCATGTGTTCTGATTGGCTATAGACCATTGTCAATCAATCTGGTGCAGGACTGCCTGTTTCCTGTTGTATGAACACTAGTTGCTATAGCGATTAGCTATTTCATACATGCTGAATAAAGGCACAAGTTACGCAGCTTTGGGCCCCTGGAATACTGTTCATGAATCTTTGGTTCATGCAGGACGACGATGCACCAGGACAGGCCACGATCAGAGGAAATACGTGTGAGTCACATGACTTCTTGTGTTCAATCTCGTAAGTTGTTTTTTAAAATGCAAAGGAAAGTTGAACTTTGAGAGTGTTTATGCCTGTCTGAGAAGTGTATAAAGTACAAAGTGTACAAAGTGTATAAAGTGTACAAAGTGTATAAGTGTATAAAGTACAAAGTGTACAAAGTGTATAAAGTGTATAGTGTACAAAGTGTATAAAGTGTATAGTGTACAAAGTGTATAAAGTGTATAGTGTACAAAGTGTACAAAGTGTATAAAGTGTATAGTGTACAAAGTGTATAAAGTTCAAAGTGTACAAAGTGTACAAAGTGTATAAAGTACAAAGTGTACAGAGTGTACAAAGTGTACAAAGTACAAAGTGTACAAAGTGTATAAAGTACAAAGTGTACAAAGTGTACAAAGTGTATAAAGTACAAAGTGTACAAAGTGTACAAAGTGAGGGGTTTCACAGCCTTAAAACATATAGAACCATGTAGAAAAACAAAGTTGGCTACTTCGAGGATTTCACTTATTGCAGGCTATTTTGGGAACGCATCCCCCGCGCTAAATAAGGGAACGCTGTCGTTTGCCACGTTCATGTGTTGGCTTCAGTGGGTTTCTTTGATTGATGACTCGGTAGACGGCGTGTCCTGTTTTGTCCACATGTAAATGACTAAATGTGTGGCGCCCCCTATGGGATGTGGTCAGCATGCTTTGGAGGACATGCTCGTGTCCTAGTGTCCATTCATGTCATACAGATATCCTCAAAGCTTTATCATCATGAGACAAATGGTCAACGACTACTGTAAGTCCCGCCCTTTTGCTGAATGGCTGCCATGTTTTTCAACCAATCTTGTTCAAATTTTGCACCCATGTGCTTGTTAGTCCCCCGAAGGTGTGTACCAAATTTTGCGGTAATGTTAGAGTGTGTGTTTTGTAGAGTGACTTATGACTAATCGGACTTACGTGGGTCCAACGTTGGCAATTCATTACAGCGCCATCATGTGGCGTTTTTGTCAGAGAAACAATAGCAAAAACAGTAGGGGAGCATGTTTTGCTAGACCGACTCTGTAGGCTCTACATCACCTAACGTGTGCGTCCCCTTTCAGGGTACCACTGTTGCTAGATCAGATATCGTCATCCTCCCCCATGGCAGTGATTAGGCCAGAGATGATACGCTGGCTGAGTGCAGATCCTACAGTTAAGTCAGATACACACCAAGTAATGTGGCACCAGCACCTTGGGGCCATTCCTGGGATGCTGGGATGGAAGGACGCAGGGATGGGATAGAGCGGGGATGATGTGATGGGAGCTGAAAGGGTTTCGGAGCTGCGTGTGTGCGTCTACACCAAATGATATCACCGCACTTGATATCATCTCATGTGCTTTAGAGTGACAACAGCAAATATTTCACAAATAAAAAGAATGACGATGTAGCAGTTGAAGATCATGCGGGTGCTACATGCTTCTTGCGAGCGTTGAGTGATCCTTTTGTGTGTTTGGTGTGGTTCTACTTACAGTATCAGTATCTGCGTCTCAGCCACGAGCAACAACATCAAACCCCAGCAGTGCACGCGGAGGCACTCAATCTGTTTTTCCTCTCCGCCAAAGCCGCTCATTTGTTACCATTAGCAACGGCGCTCAGGTAGCGCTACTCGAGGGAGCCGCCATCACGTGACGCTAAATTGAGAAAAATGGAAATAAGGCGAAAGGGCTGCAAGCACTTATTTATCTGGAAAAACGCCGATACTTTCTTACAGTCTGGCAGGCTTCATTTGATCACAATGACATGAAAAATCTAAATAGAGTCATTCAATATAATAAATAATAAGAAATACATCTTTCATCAACAGAAACGCTTGGATTGGATGTTTGTGTTGCTAGGCTGACTTCACAGGGCTCATGTATCATAACTGCCCCCGGGGGCCAATGAAAAAATGAGCTTATGCGAGACACGCCCACTAGGCTGTTTGAATGACAAATTCTTAACAATTAGCCATTTTTACAAATATTATTAGGATCAAAATCTATAATAATGCTACATAAATCGATGAACATTCCATACATGTCAACAACAACATTAAACGTACTGTACTATGAGTACCGTACATACGGGAGTGAGATCGACCGATACCGATCACATGGATTAACGGGATGTTTTTCAATGTATTTATGATGATTGCTATTGGCCAGGACCGCCTTAAAGGGCCCCTGGCAAATAGGTTCATTATTAAATAATGAACTCTTGGGCATTTATTTGGGTTTTCTGTGCTATTTGCCACAAACCTGAATTGAATTTGATACGTGTTTTGGAGTAAAACCAATGCACGGCAAATAAATTGTTTCATCATTTATTTATCTTTATCTGTCCTGCTTAAGTTCAAACAGAATAAATTGAGTGTCAGAGTCTCTGCAAGCTGTTTGCTAGCGATCAGGAAACAGGAAACAGGCGGTGCGGCACAAAGGAGATAGAATAGGATTCAACGGTAATAAATGGACTAGTTTCGGAGTTCGAGTATAGAAAACCTGTTTAGGACTTTCTAAATACGGTTTTTAACATGATTAGATCCCTGTAGACATGAAATAACAGGCCTGTAGTCACCTTTACACTCCTATTATTCTTTGTTTGCTCAACTCTTATGCGGCAGGGAGTTAGCGAGTTAGCGAGCTAGCCAATTAGCCTTGAATTGATTTCTTCTAAACTAAGAATCCAAAAACGTACCGCTTCCCCATGAAATGAAAGGAGAACTTTTTTCACTCTATGGTGTGGGACATGCCATCACTAATTCATGACTTCATCCAGCGTTAAGGTAATGTCATATAAGCTAATGTCTCAATGTCTTTACTGCCACCCAGTGACCACAATGCTGCATATCGCTTGTATTTCAATATGTTTTGACTAAAAATAGACCATAGTCTCCCACCAAACAGCCATTATTTATTCATTCATTCATTCGAGGCACGTCTGCATTTGCTACGGCCTCTTTGTATTATGCAATGCATCCCGTTACAGCGTCACAGTCAAATGTGGCTTCTGCTGTTCATGTCACTGCTCTGTATCGACGAGAAACCATTCCGTGTGTTTCGGGTCGATGGGAAGTAGCCAAGACAAGTGGAGAAGGTCTTCCATGGACGTCGTCCAGAGATTGAAGGCAGTCTTGGAACATTTCCAGATTGCTGTCCCGTAACGGATGAACGCAGGGATCAGACAAGGAGACTGTCAGTAGTGTTCCTGCCAGCACAAGAACACCATTGATCAATCCAGCTGGACATGAAAGCCTATCAGAGGCACCGGGTCAACACCGGCCAATATCCACATGAGTCATCAAACCAAGGCCAGGCTTCATGAAATGACTTGATGATTTCATTCATTCAACAGATGACATGGCCCACTGCGGCTGTGATCAGTATTATCAGGAGATTACAGCGAGTCATCGCCTAATAGGATTACCAGTGGGGGGGGGGGGGGGGGGGGGGGGGGGGGGGGGGGGGTCACGTAGGCTAGGAAGTTACTACACACGTCCTGCATGGCATCTTAGCTCCGTACCTTTGTCAGTGATACTAGTGACGATAAGCGTCAAGCGTAACAGACAATAAGGGCTTTGGTGGTCCAACAATTCAAAATTTATAAATGACGAAAATATGCTGCACGGCAACCCAGAAGCTGGAGCGGTCGCACAAACGTCTTGCATGAGTGGGTTAGTACTGTGTTGACCCCTCTTTTCCAAAAAAGCTTTGTGATATACTGCAGCTGAACAAGCTTGTTATTACCATGAACGTTGCTCTTTTTCCCCCATTTGTGCTGTTTTTTTTTAAATTCCAAATATTGGAACTTTCTCGTTTCATAATCTTCATACATTCTCTTTTGACCCGGTTTCCCTAATATTACGACTTCATCCCCAAATGATTAGAACTTTTTCCTCAAATGACAACTTCATTTTTAAAATGAGGTTATTTTTCCTCGATGTGTTACAAGTTTCGTTGCAGCGTTATTTCTCGTTAGAACGCAACTTTTTTCTCTTCATATTTGGACCTGAATCCTCCTAAAAACGACTGCTGGTGGTTTTTTCAGCTGAAACTTTCTTCCCATAAATTGTGACTTCATTCTCGTGGCTTTTGACCTTATTACATAAGCTGATTTTGAAAATGACAACTTTACTCTCATGAGAAGCAAACCAAACAACAACTTCCTGTTTTCGGTTTTCTCGTTAAATTCTATTATTATGAATCTATTGATCTGAATGTAAGACGACCTTGAATGTAAGACGACCTGTCTTTTTCAAGATGACTTGTGTTCCAGCTGATGACTCGACTTCATTGATCGCCATTATCTTAAAATGTGCTAAAACTTGCTACCAACCCGGGGGACACCTTTTCCCAGTGGGGCCGTGCGTCATCTCCATACCTCACCGGTGTGTGTGTGTGTGTGGGTGGGTGGGTGTGTGTGCGTGCGTGAGTGGCAGGAAGAAAAGCACTGACTGGCTAGTTGACGCCATGTTGTGCAGTTTTGCCGGGTTGGTATCATCTCGGCAAAGGAGACATCGTTACATTGTTCATGCTGGGGGGCTCACTTTGCTCAGCATTAATATTCCCATACGAGGGCTGTGACATTTGGCTTTGCAATCATCTTTTTTTCCTCCTAATTTTGAGAGCATTACCTGGCATTGCTCCTCATGAGGCCGCCTGGCTGCACTGTGTGTGTATGCTAGCGGCCCCGCCTTTCCCCACAGAGACAAGAGATGGAACGCTGTTGTTCTATGAGGCCTCGAGGTGCTTAACCAATGCACAGTGAACTCCCTTCCTGCCCGTTTGGAGGAGGGAGAGGAGCAAAACAGACACGAGTGCACACGGCAATATATTGAAACGGGCAAAATGACAGTTCATTTTCATTTGTATTGTATTGTATTGTATTTGTACTTTATTTATCCCACAGCAGGGAAATTGACTTGTTACAGCAGCAAGCAAGATACGCAAGTAAAGAATACATAGTGACTACAACATGGTTCAGGTGGTGCAGGTGTTGTAGAGCCTGACAGCGGTCGGTATGAAGGACCTGCGGAACCTCTCCTTCTTACACCGTGGGTGTAACAGTCTGCTGCTGAAGGAGCTGCTAAGGGAACCCACAGTGTCATGTAGCGGGTGAGAGGTGTTGTCCATGATGGATGTCAGCTTAGCCAACATCCTTCTCTCCCCCACTTCCTCCACGGAGTCCAGAGGACCGTCCAGGTCGGAGTACGTTAGATGAAAGGCAGAACGCCAGCCTGCCCTCTCGCCAACTTAATTGCTCTTTTGCAGCGGGCCAGCCTGAGGTAGAATCTTTTCCCACAAGGAGGAAGGAGCAGATCATGTGCGAGATTAAGAAGAAAGGCTTGACCTAGTTGCTTGCCAAAAAAAGGGAGAAGAGGAACGCAAGAGTGCTGGCTTTCAGTGCCCCCCTCCCTGCAAAGTGACGCTCAGCATTCGGCACATTTGATGTCAGAGTGAGACGTCATTATTTGGTTTTTTTGGCTGAATTTGTCTCGCCGGGTTAGGTAGCGTTTTCTTCCATCACACTAGAGTGGGGGCAGGAGCCAAGTCAGCACACGGCAAGGAGAAAGAGGAGGTGGGGGGTTGGCGGGGGGAGGCGAGGCTGGAGGGGCGAGGCGCTGTGGGAGATAAGCCGAGAGGAAGCGGAGGGTACGAACGGGCAGACGTGACAGCGTGATGTAGTGACAGTGCAAGCGGAGGGAGGCGAGGGGAAGTGGCGAGACGGGGGGGTTGTCGGGGGGCAAAGACCTGAGGAGGAAGGGAGGAGGTAAACTAATCACTGAGCACGCAATGCAATTTTCTGGCTCTGTGCCTCCACTCCAGCGCACCCCCCCCCACCACGCCGCCACTACGCTGCTGTCTTGGGGGCTCGTCTTTACTATTCTGCTCACAAACGCTCGCTCTCGCTCTCTTATCTATCAGGACGTACCATTTGGTGGCGAGCCCCTTCCTCTAAAATGGACGGCTCCGCTGTGATGGTTAGGTGAACGACGGGGGCCGAGGCGGCGCTTGGGAAGGATTTGATGCCTCTGCAGCAAAGAACTGAAGGTGTCCCCCCCACCCCCCGAGAGTCTGCCCGCCTCACTATTTTGCAGCGCCTTGATGATGATGATGATGATAGATGCTCGCAGCAGACATGCAAATCAAGGAGGCGGCCCCCCCACGCTCCCCCCACGCTCACACACACCACAACACTCCTGTGATCCGCTGATAGAACAATCATGGCGCCTCTTAGGCCCATGCCAGCGCTCACCCCCTGGCAAAATTCACCAGTGGAGAGTTAGGACGTAGGTGAGGTGATTGACACGCAGCAAATCACCTCATCCATCATCATCGACACGGACGTCCCCGCGAAGGCTAGCATCCCTCGCTGAGGCGCTGGAACGTCTCAAGATGCACAACTTCACAGTCACAAGATGATGGTGCTTCAACTTAGCCCCCACTTCCTGCGATCAAAGGTCCGCAACGCAAAATGCCTTTGATCTAAAGAGTTCTAGATACTTCCACCTTTCTCCACCCAGTCACAACGTTCCAAAGTCAAAACTCTCAAGTCATTCGGGACACTTCCCGGTACAATGTGTTATCATGCTCGGTGTTAGCATGTTAACATTAGCATAGCAGCATTTTTAGCCATCATAGCTAGACGCATATATAAGCACTTAGCACTATTATGCTATGTGTTAGCATGCTAATGCTAGCATGTTAGCATTGCTAGCATGCTTACATTAGGACAGTAGCATTTTTAGCCACTTTCATAGCTAGACACTTATATAAACACTTACCATAATTATGCCAGGTGTTAGCATGTTAGCATTGTTAGCATGCATAAACAGTAATATTTATGGTGTAAATCACAATATGGGGCAACTACAGCCCTTGGCAGAGGTCTGCGCTCTCCGAGTGCTTTTCTAGTTTAAATTTCGATTTAGACTAGATTTAAAAGATTTCCAAGCACCATAAGCTCTTAATACAATCAACAATGTCACAGCTGGCATTGCAAATAGTTCAACAAACGTCCAAAAGGAGTAAGAATAAGCAAAGCTACAATAAACTGTAAATATGGTAGCACCAGTGAACAGTAAAGGGTGTCGAGCGTTAGAGCATTTCTAAAATAATGCTAATTGGCAAACGTAAACTAGACCCTCAAACACAAATACCTGTCATCTACAAAGTGCGGCCCAGGAGCCATTTGTGGCCCGTGGCGTTTTTTTATTTATTGGCATTCTAAAAATAGAATTTAACAAGACAGCTATAACAAACAAAAAAACGGAAAAAAGAAAAGAAAACATCAGAAATATGAAAGTAAAAAGACGTTATTTTTTAAGCTGTATTATATGATTAGAATGAATAAAGTCAAAATATTCTAGGAAGTCATACTATCACAACATTGACAAGAAGTACGTCAAATTTCAAAAACAGCAGAAATGGGAAAAACAGCTCTGATTTCATGAGAACAAGGTAACGATATTAAGAGAAAAAAGTCTCATTTTGATGAGAAATGTGTAAAATTATGAGGAAACATTCTAGAAAAAATGTGTATTTTTGAAAAGTCCCAAAAATGTGAGAAAGAAACTAACAAAGTAAAGTTGTAATTTTTGGCATATTAGTTGGGGAAAAGTGCTAATACTGTGGGAGTAAAGTCCTAACATTCCCAAAAGAACACTTCCAGGGATGACTGAAGAAGAAAGCAGCCAAAATGCAAAGTTCATGCTGGTAGACTTTGATCACCAAGCTGAGATGCAGTTGCAGCATCTTGGTGGCCCCCGCACGCTCTCATTTCTCACTACGTGGCCCAACCTTTGGACACCCCCGCTCTAAAGTCCAGTGTTCCGTCGCTACATCGCGGTGCACCATTTTTTTAAGTGCAAAGTTGCATTTTTTAACAGCGTATGAAGCGTATCAAGTGTACGGGGGCGGGGCTTTCACGGCCTCACAACAAATAGAACCACTGGAAACAAAGCAAGCTGGCGACTTATGGCGGCCTGTTTTGGGAAGCCATCCCCCACGATAAAGGGGGGAAGACCGTGTGCCTCCAGCAGACATCCTGCAATACGGATGACGGCTCTAATGAGAGCGCTGTGCCAACAGTCCGAGACAGCGGAGGCTTCAAGCGTGCTGGCTGCTCTTCGGGGTGAACTCGGGAGGTCGGGTTGTGGGCAACACACCTGACGACAACGACTTCGTTGAAGGCGCTCGTGTGAAAGCAAAATAATGGCAGATGTATAATCCCACCACATCACTGAGGCCCGCCCCTGTCATAACCCCAAGGGATACCATGACACGTATGCCATGTATGCCACGTATGCCACGTATGCCATGTATGACACGTATGCCACGTATGACACGTATGCCATGTATGACACGTATGACATGTATGCCATGTATGCCACGTATGCCACGTATGCCATGTATGACACGTATGCCATGTATGACATGTATGCCATGTATGCCACGTATGCCACGTATGCCACGTATGCCATGTATGACACGTATGCCATGTATGACACGTATGCCATGTATGCCATGTATGACATGTATGCCACGTATGCCATGTATGACACGTATGCCATGTATGACACGTATGCCATGTATGACACGTATGCCATGTATGACACGTATGCCATGTATGACATGTATGCCATGTATGACACGTATGCCATGTATGCCACGTATAGTCAGGAGATGGGAAGACCTGGGTTGGATTCTCCCTTGGGCATTTCTGTGTGGAGTTTGCATGTTCTACCCGTGTGTGGGGGGGTTTTCAGGTGACTCCGGTTTCCTCCCACATTCCAAAAACATGCACGTTAGCTTCATTGTAAATTGGGCATAGGTATGAATGTGAGCGTGAATGCTTGTTTGTCTATATGTGCCCGCCTGTCGCCCGAAGTCAGCTGGGATAGGCTCCAGCATGCCTGCGAGAAGCGGCATAGAAAATGGATGGATGATCAATGGCAAAGCAGAGTGCACTACTTGGCGCTGTTTTTTTGCTGCACGGTGGCCTGCTGGTTGGCATGTTGGCCACACAGTCAGGTGATCTGGAAGATCTGGGTTCCAATCTCCGTTTGTGCAGAGTTTGCATGTGCGTGGGTTTTCCTCCTGCCACGCGATTGGCTGGCGTGTACAGTCATAAATGGGGAGGGTGAGCTCCACTACTCATCCGGGTAGCGTCCTTGAAGCGGGAGTGTGAAGGTTTTACCCCTTCTTGAAGTAAAGGAGGCAAAACGGAGCGCACCGCTTGGCTGCAACCAGCGGAGGCGCCGTTGACAAGAACATGGCGTCGGCTAGTGTAAATGGGGAAGCTAGTTAAGCTCCTTCCAGCGTGAGAATGGAGCGGACAGATCAATAAAAAGCTAACATGGGAACGTTTCCTCGCTTCCAGGAATCCATGTGAGGAAGACGCTGGCAAGCCCATCGTCCACAACCCTTAGACGAGACACGAACGTGCGTCTTTCTCTTTTCTGTGCGTTGTAAAGACACAAAAACAGCTAAAAAGAATGCACCTCCAGCATTGTGTGCAAGTGAGAGCTGTCATGTGCGCCTCAGGCTGGTAAGACGCTGGTGGCTGTGATGCGCGGTGTGCTGGCGTAGGCACTGACAGGAGAGCTGAGTGTTTGCTAGCAATGCATCGTTTGTCTTCCAGAGACACGACGGAGGAACCCTGATGCTCAAATTTGTTTCCCTGTAGGTAATCATGATCATGGCTTTCATCTGTTCCAGGGTCAAACTCCACCTCTCCACCATTCATCCTTTCATTTCTGTGTTAAGCAAGTAAGTTCCAGTATTGTTTTCACTGGGATGTGCATTGTTCTCAACTCCTGTTTCCATGCCAGCATACGAGTCAAATGGTGGTGTTTTTCCTCCTCAAATGATGAAATTACCACTCTTTACCATTCTTGTAAAATTACTATTTTTTCACGTCGGATTACAACTTTTTTTCTCTTAATATTTTGACTTTATTCTTGTAAAATGACTGCAGATTTTTCCTTTTCTGCTGTTTTTTAAAAATGTAATTTAAATTTTATTTTTAGAATGTGTCCTGGGCGTGTGGCGCGTTTTGGACACACCTGGTCAAGGGCCTAACCGATTACTCTATTACTCACAGCAACAAGCTTTCAATTAATCTTGAATCCCTCTATTAATCTTGAGTTAATGGTAAAAGTTGGGTCAGTGTGAAAAGACGTTAATCAGTGTAAGACGCTACATGCGTAAAGCTTTGCGATTGTCGTCAGGATGGCAGTTAGCCGCTCAACCTGCGGCTAACGCTGGCAGCTAACGCTGGCAGCTAACGTCACTCACCCAAAAAGCCAAAGAAAAAGACTTGCTAACATCTCATGTGAGGGGGTTCTTAGTCCATAATTCAAATGTTGGTGAAATTGCGAATAGTACGAGCTAGAGGCCGTTGGACTCATTAGGTTCTACTTGCGATACGTCGTGTTGTCATGTGACAGGGTGGACCACGACGGCGAAAGACGAGACGTTAAAAGAGCGCCAGTGGCAGTAAGTACGAGTGAAATAGAGCCCTACATGTTTTCCGCGGGGGTAACATGGCGGCTAGCGAGTAGCTTTCAGGTCTAATGCGCCGGCAACGAGTCGATACGCCGACGCTCTGACGACACCACAGAACGATGTACTTTAACGACGGGCCGACAGCGCTCAGATGTCCGCCGGGAGCGGCTAAGTGGTGGTAACCGGACTCCGGCATGTTGCAGTCTGGGAAATGTGATGAATTGGAAGTGCTGTAACGTGGGGGCCCGCTGCCAAAGCGTCCATTTCATTGACAGGATGACCCCCCCAACAATCAAACACGTACGTACTGTATGGGGGGGAATAATGCTCACAATAAACATACAAGTGGCCCGCCCCCTGGAGAAACATGGGTTGATGCGTGCAAAGCTGACAATATGTTTCATTGCAGGCCTGTGGGGGCGGGGCCTCCCCAGGTCCAGCAGATGGTGCTGCAGTAGAAACGGCTTGTCAGGGCATCATTAGCGGGTACCTCACAATCTTTCAGGTGCCATCTGATGAGCTCGTTTCCTGACTGCCGACTCCCTGTCCTTTCTCCGATTGGGGCCTGTGAATTCTGCCTAGCAACAAGTGACAACATTTAAAAATTTGATGTTGCTTAGTTTATGCTAATTCAGGACTAGATTCCTGAGTGTGCATGTTTCCTGCCGCCTCTCCCTGTCCTTTCTCTCACTGTGAATGAGTGTGCCCCTTGAATTCTTCCTAGGAACAAAGGGAAGAAAAACTGAATAAAACTAAAATAAAATAAAACCAAATAGACATCCTGCTGATCTAGGTTGCTTCCGCTAATTTTCAACGAGATTCCTGAGTGTGTGCTTTTCCTGCCGCCTCTCCCTGTCCTTTCTCTGATTGTGAATGAGTGTGCCCCTTGAATTCTGCCTAGCAACAAAGGGAAGAAAAACTGAATAAAATAATTAAGTAGACATGCTGTCATTCTAGGTCGCTTCCACTAATTTTCAACTAGAGGCCTGAGTGTGCGTATTTCCTGCCAACTCTCCCTGTCCTTTCTCTGAGGTGTGAATGATTGCATTCTGCCTAGCAACAAAAGAAAATCATAAATAAAGAAAACTAAATAATTAAGCAGACATTCTGTCATTCTAGGTCACTTCTGCTCATTTTCAACTAGATTCAAGAGTATGTGCTGTTCCTGCCGTCCCTCCCTGTCCTTTCTTTGTTTGTGCCTCATGAATTCTGCCTAGCAACAAGTGAGAAGAAGAAAAAACAAGCAGGAAAAAGAGTTGTGGCCATCTTGAAGGACTACGTTGCTTCGTCTGTGCTAATTTGGGACTACATTCCCGAGTGTGTCTCTCCTGCCGACTCTTGCCGTCCTTCCTTTTGGTTACGTTAGAGTAAAAAGTAGGACAAACAAGGACGACGTCTCTCCTTCTTGACCGAGCAGCTGTTTTTACGCCAGTGTTCTCCCCGGGATGGGGGTCAGGACCCCACTAATGCTGCACCTTCAAGGAGGGGGGGGGGGAATTTGAAATCCCTGCGGCCGCACACGGCCTTGGAATGTAAGTACGGGGACTCGCTGTTACGTTTGCTGATAATGGTGTCCTCCGTAGGGAGGCAGCAGGGAAACGTCTCCAGCGCTTCCTTGACACCTGCCATGTACTTCACTCACTGCGCCGTCGCCTATCTGGCCTGAAAAAAGCGATAAGGCTGACAGCTCCGCTACAGGAAGAATCTGCACGGCCAAATCCTTTTAGCGGGCCAGGAAGGAGACCACGCTTTCGTCCTTGCTCAGCTGGACAAAAAAAAAAGATTCATCTTCTGCTGTGCAAAGGCTGCTTCATTCAAGACGACGGCGGGATGGAAGAGTGAGCTGAACGTAGTAGGGCTTTTATTCTGAAGATTTCATTTCCACCAAGGCAGCAATGCAATAATGCTAATCGGGATCGGCACCAGATACACACCTCACGAACACGCTTATGTTTTTCCCAGTAATGTCGTTCATGCTTTATTTACTGGGCAATTATGGATTTTGTTGGAAAAAAATCTTCCTTTGTTATAAACACCATTACAATTGTTACAGAAACATGCCAAAATATCTCAACTATAACAGCATACAGTAGTATAAATAGTATCAACAACAGTAGCACATCAATTATATGAAATATTTGTATCGAATTTTTACACAAACACATGCAATATTTACAGGAAGTTAGGACGAGAACAAAAGAGGAACAAAAAGAAATGAAGACACAAAAATACATTTTAGAAAATGTTCTAAAAAAAAAAAAAAGTCAATTTTTTCCCCCAACTTTTCTCAGTCCATTCCCCAACCCTGACCAACGCCTAAGAACCCGCCACTGATCCATGATACCTGAGCATGAAAACCGCCAGAAAAATACGTGAGACTACTAAAAATAATACAATTCAAGTGAAAAAAATAGTCAGTTTTGTGTCATTACTGCCCCCTAGTGACCGGAATACAGAGATACACTTCCTAAAACTCTATCATGCGTTAGTTAATCCACCTTTTTAACTGGGTTTTCCTTGGTCCATGTCCCGCCCCTCCACCAAAATTTCTGGAAATGGGTTCTGTAATTTATCACGCATGATAACCACGATACCCGAGCGCAAAAACCAACCAAAAAAAAGGAAAAATACTGACGATGATGGCGTGCGAAGTGCTGCAGGTGTTGACATCAACTTAAGAACGATAACAAAGACATACGCCAGCGTGAGTCACCGCGATGCTGAGTCATCATTGGCCATCTGCTACGATGAACCCACGCAGAACCACCGACCTCCATTGGTCAGCTGCTTGACAAACACGCTGATACACACATTTGCATGCTCAAGTCAGCTGGTATGCAAATGTCAGCTAGGGAACGTTAGTCCACTGGTGGTGGCTGCATTCATACTGTACAGGGACCAGTTCTGCCTCTTTCCCATCTGCTCTGCTCTTTTGTGTTTTTCCAACGATATATTTTGGTCACTGGTGTCCCAAACTAAACATCTGGGAAAGGATAATTAGCCAGCATGGGCTGTGAGGTCTCCTCCCCAATTTTGGAGCGAGCTGCATCAAATAGCGTGCATCTCGGGTCTGTGACACACTTTCATCAAAGGCTGGGGGAGAGAGAAATTGCCTTAGAAATGTCCGGTTTGTTACAGTCACTTCACTCAGAGAAGCCTGCAGCACCGCCAAGCAAAAACAGCCATCACACACGAACACAAATGCATCAGTGGGAAAGGAAGTAAGAGTAAGAGGGAATCAACCCTACTTAACCACACTGAAGGACAAGCACACTCACGGTGCATCACGGCTCTCACAAGACTTCAGATGGTGAAAATAATGAGGATCGGTTATCAGATGCGTTATTCATTTATATTTACTAAACATTCATTCATTCATTCATTCATTTTTTTATCAGCTCACCCAATCCGTTTACATTATTTTCTATGGGAAAATTTGTTTCGGTTAGAGTCCGTTTTGGTTTGAGTCGGATCTTCTGGAACGGATGAATGACTGACATTGTCGGAGGAATGGAACCTGTATGAAGACCGAGGACATCCTGTAAGGTCCCAAGCACACATGCTCTCCAACGTGGTGGATGACATAAGCACAAAATCATTTTCTTCCGCTTATCGGGGTCTGGGTGGCGGGGGCACTCGCTTAGTAGGGAAGTCCAGACTTCCTGGTCCCCCGGGCCACCTCTTCCAGTTCCACCGAGAGGAACCCAAAGCGTTCTCAGCTGTGAGACATAATGCCTCCAGCGTGTCCTAGGTCTGCCCCGGGGTCTTCTCCCGGCCGGGCATGCCCAGAACGCCTCACCAGGGAGGCATCTGGACTAGACGCCTCGACTAGATCCTCCCCATGTGATGGAGCAGCGGCTCTACCCTGAGCCCCCCCGGATGAGCGAGCTCCTCACCCTAGTGAGTCCAGCCACCCCATCCATCCATTTTTGATGCCATTTTTGGAGTCTATTCCAGCTGACTTTGGACGAGAGGCGGGGAACACCCTGGACTGGTGGCCAGCCAATGGCAGGCCACATACAGTATAGACAACCAATCATTCACGCTCACATTCATACCTATGGACCATTAGCCCAACACGCATGTTTTTGGAATGTGGGAGGAAGAAAAGCAAGTTGCAAAACCAGTGGAGATCCGAACCCAGGTCTTCCCATCTCCTTACTGTGTGGCCGACATGCTAACCGCTAGGCCACCGTGCGAGTCCTACGGGGGAAACTCACTTCAGCTGCTTCTATTTGCGAGCTCGTTCTTTCGCGAGCTCGACCCAAAGCTCATGACCATAAATGGGGGGGGGAAGTGACCACGACGGTCCGCTATGGCGACCACATTCCAGCAAACGCTGCACGCATCTGCCTGTGGACCTCACGCTCCAACCTTCCCTCACTGGTGAACAAGACCCCGAGATACTTGAACTCCCTCGCCAGGGGCAGGACCTCATTCCCAACCTGGAACATGGTATGAAGGGTTAAAGGTGCACAGCATTGACAAGCTAGTGCACGGTTGAAGTGTTAGCCTGCATTGCTGATCATCGACATTCATTACGCTTGTCAGAACTGTGGCATTTTTTCCCAACCTAAACATGAATGGCTTCAGCAGAAAAAGAGGCCCAAATAATGATGAAGACGAGGAACATGAAGACAAAGCTACGGCTGTCTGACTTAATTACTCCACGCGGCGACAATGCAAAAGCGCTTTGTGTGGCGCTTTGAGTGACGTGTCCGTTTGGTTGTAGCGCCACAGTGACTGAGAGGATCATGTGACGGTGTCGTAATAATGCAATTAATTATTCAGCGCTCAGCTCTCACAGTGGAGTTTTTAATTAGCTCTTTGCACAACATCTGCCCTTCAGAGTCGCAATTACAGAATCTGGCACCTCATTTTGCAAGTGTCAGAAACGCTGTGGAGAATGTAACGCTACAGCGGCGACGAGGGATATCGTCACTCATCTTACGCACACTTTTGGGACCGCTTTGTATACACAATACGGCGTGGTCAATCGTGAGCCAGGCCCAGACTCCTATCATATGATATCATCTATGCGGCTGCGTGTATCCAAACATGGTGATCCATTATTGCACTGCTGCAAACCCTGACCCACATTCCCGCTGGACTCCGGTGCTGATGAGTCAAAGCAGCGGCGCGGCAGCTCCGCCGTTGGAATCGCTATCAGCTTCCAGACACGCACGGAGATAAGAAGCAAGGCTATATGCTGCCCTTTAGCCTCTGGCAAATATGGGCTGGCAATTACAGCTTAGGTCACCTGCGGTCGCTGAAGTTGAGCTCAATCCATACCCGACCCGGGATCCCGGTCCACTTCCAATTTGTTCGTAATTACTTTGAAACTATTTTTCTCATAGGGCCACATGGCAATTATGGCCCCCCTGTAACTAGGAAACCATATTCATGTATCATCGCCTCATGACGCTAGAAGACGTGTGATTATCAGCATTTCCAGTCTGCTTTGTTTTAACAACAAAACGACATTGAAAGACGTCAAGGAGCCAAGCCCAGATTGGAGTACTGTAAACTACTATTACGGTATAGTATAAATCTAATACGAAAAGCATTAGTCATGAATAATAATTCATTATATTCATTCATAAATCATAAAAAAGAATTTTAAATTGGATTTGACAACAAAAGATAAGAACTTTTCTGTCAAAATTGACAAATAAATTTAGCAAGTAAGATTCAGTGTCTTTTTAAATTTCTTACAGATTTCATTTTTTGTTATTTTGTACTTAATATGGATATATTAAACATAAGTTTAATAAAATTAATATCTAAAAAATATTTTTGTAATAAGATAAAAAAAACTAAAACAATTTTTAAAAAATTATATTAAAAGAGTTTTTAAAAATAATAATACAATTTAAAAAAATATATGCAAACTGCTCAAATAAAATGAAAATAATAAAATCAATTAAGTGTCTTTTTGATGTGTGTTATTGCGGGGCACATAAAATGACATGGTGGGCCAAATCCGGCCCCCGGGGCCTTGAGTTTGACACCCGTGTCATAGGGAATGACAAATGAAATCCTCCTTCTGGGCTGTTGTGGGAAAGACGCCGCCTCTTTACAGGCTGCGTGAAAGGGGCTTTCGAGGTTAACGAAGACGAGCGGCACATTTGCAAAGGTGACCGAGTGGCGTGGACGGCGTCAAAGGCAGCCGTGCGCATCCTGTTGTGTCCGCCGTCGTCTGTTTCCATCAACCTGTCTGACCCTCTGGCCGTGACGCTCGCAGCCTTGTCGCCGCATGACCTCGCGGCGGTCTGAGCACTTCAGCTCCGCTCCGCTCTCGCCTCTCAGCACCTTTTCTCACGCATACGCCGGCTGCGTTTCCTGGCTTGTATTCCTTCCTCTGCTCTCTTTCCCACTGCTGCGCCACGGCGGGCAGCAGACAATGACAGTCGTATTATCAGTCGATAGCGAGGTCACTTTCGTTGGGACCCGCTGAGACCTGCCAGCGCCGTCTGAGCCACGGGAACAAAACGGAGGGAGGATGGAGCATGGCGTACAGACGGACGGATGCTGGGAAAAGACAGATTGGGTTTTGGCGTTTGGCGCTGAGCGAGTCCACCTACGTGTGTTTACATTACGAGGCGTGGGCGTGGGCGTGGGCGTAATGCACTATAGCCATCTTCTGGCTCCCGCCATCTTCTGATTGACATTTTGTCGCCATGGCAACAAGTGGGCTGCTGCTCCTCTGAGAGCTTTTTAGTCGTCCTATGGAGGAAAAGGAAGAATGGCTTGAATGAGTTGTCCCGCCCTCCCATGGTGAATCCTTTGCCCTAAACAGCTGCGGCTCATACTGAAGCACAAACACCAATCAGTGTTGGATTGTGCTGTTTTTTGGGTGTGACGTACGAAAAAAATAACACTTTGTCCTAACCTGACACCAGCAAAACGTACAAAAGACACACGCTGGCCGTACGGACGACGCACGAAGACGTACAAAGTGCGTAAGTTTGTCTTGCGACCTGAAAAAAACGTAAGCGGCCCTAGAGTTTGTTTGACACAACCAAGAACCTCTGCGGGTTGTCTATGGCTCGAAAATCAGCACGTCCCATGCACACCCTCTGTGCGTTTTTTACACGCAGACCCGCCATAGGAGCCCGTATGACCGGTTGTGCCCTCGTGGCCCGTGCATCCTTTCATTTTTGACTGGAAAACGTTGGGACACCCCTGCTGTAAGCCAACGTTGTGTTTGTGTGTTTATTTTCGGAGCAGTGATTCACCCATACACAATATGGTAAGGTGAGCTTGGAACCCTGGCAGACCAGGTACGAGAAATAGTACCTCATTGTACCTGCAACTGTCAGCTGGGTAGGTGCAGAGCAAAGGATACGTGGCAATAATATGTGGTGTAAATCAGTCGTCTGTGTTTGTACTACACACGTTGCCATGAGTGTCCCACGTTGTTACCATAGCACCCTTTTGTCAGCGCCAACCCTCCCGCTGAGGTCCGGGAGGGGTGGCGTTATTGAGCCTTCTGTTGATGGTGTCACTGCAAGACACCACCCAGCAGGCGGCCACTCTCCTGCCACTCGTTGCCGAGAGCCAGACTGGCTCAACAAGTTTTGTGTTACTGTTTGACGAAGCTGTGCAGCAGTGGTCATCAACCTGCACCAGAGCAGGATATGAAATTATAGACCAAATGAATCATCTCATTCTTGCTGGGGTTTTTATTGTATTTGTTTCTGCAGTGGTGCAATGACAAATGAGCCACAGTCCGTGGACGGCCCCCACTTTGGCCACCCCTGCTTTTGTGGATCTTCGTCGGGGTCGGGCTTGTGGGGTGGGCTCTGTGCGCCAACTACAGCTCGGCTTGTCGGCTCAGCGTCATGAGCGAGTGGTCAACGCAGCCCTAATGAGCCGCAGCGTGAAGAATTGTTTGGAGGTGCACGTCTACGGAGTTGTCTTTGTGCCTTACTTTCGAGGTACAACAGGCACACGTGTGTGTGACAATGTGCGCACAGGCACGTCACTGCGCTCTGTCACTCACTCTCTCTCCCTCACTTGCGCTGATACCTCCGGTCGGGTTGCGTGCCTGGAGGGTGGCGAGGCGTACGGGCGTGTTCAGTGGTCAAAAAGCGTGCTTGTTGGTCACTCTCCGGGTGGGGAGGGCACTGATGTAATAAATCCATTTTTCACGATGCTTCCTAACCGTGTTCATTATTTTAAATAAAGCTGCTCTTAGCCACCGAGACGTGCCTCCGTGTTTGTACTTGCCGAGTTCCAGCCTCCCAAGGTGAGCGGCCAAGCCGCCGCTAATGACTTATTGACCACACGCTACTGAGCATGCTCCACGCAGGAGACTTCAGAGGCAGCGCGGCCCAGCTATGATGTGTTCTTCAATAGGACGCGGCTGTTTGAAGTCAACGCGGCAGCAGGCAGAAAATGCAAACCAAACAAGAGTAGGCAAGGAAAGCCTGCCGAGTACGCACTTCACGATGGCCGAGTATTGACGAGTTGTTTAAAACTTGTGGGTTTTTTCCAGTTTTCCTTTAAAAGTGTCACTTAACAACCTTATGATGCTTATGGCTTGTCTCCTTGTGTGTCGAAGTTGTGCAACAGAAACACATCCAGCTTTAGCCAGTGATGCTATCACAGGGGTCTCCAACAGGCCGCTCGCCGGCTGATGTGGAGTAGTTCACCAAAGAATGCAGTATTTTATAAGCGTTCTATTCAAGCACGACGTCCGTATTTAATGACAAACGAGCACACTCAGTGGAGATGTGCTTCTTAAACAAAGTGCGATTGAAATGTCGGCAGTGCTTTCAGCAACTTTGCCATTAAATGAACAGTCTTGCAATGTCTCGGTTCGTGTTCTGCTAGTTGTTGAAAACGTTAAATAGGTTAATAAATAAATAAATCCTAAAAAATTGCTATTTGTCCAAAAACATTTTTAAAAAATGCAGACGCAGGAGTGGCACAACCCAGCGAAAGCAGCCCTCCCATGCAGCCCACCATCACAGCTTCAAAAAACCCGAGGGGAAACCCTGGAGTGACTCATAAAAACGAGCCAGTAAAAGGAGTTTCCTGTCGCGAGTGTGCGTATGTTTGTGCAGTTTAACATGTGTCACAATTCCTCTGAGACGTGGAAGTGTCAGCACCGCAGCGGAAGGTACACGCTCTCCACGACACATCCAAGCATCAACTGATCCCAGAGCAGATACTATGTCTGCTGTCAGCTATCTGTAAGTGCATGACAAGGCTGCATTTTGCTTCTCCTCAAAAGGCAGACATCTGTGCACAGCATGGGGGTGGGGTGAGAGGTGAAACTAGCACAGTTAATCATTTAAGACTAAAAAAAAAAATCCCTGAATGTGTTTGCATGGAAACCCCCCATCAGAGTGAGCCTGAGAGATATTATTAACGAAATAAAGAGACACTGCTGCTAGGATGTGCGTTCCCACATGAGGGAAATTAGTATTGGGATAAGTTAAGCTCGTCTCAAAAGGCTGCGTGATTAAACACCCTGCTAATCGTGGCGCATTGCACATAAAACGCCACAAATCCATTAACTGCAAAATGTGAGGAAAATATGGAGATGCTGTCAATATTTTGGCGAGGAAACGTGTCATTTCACACTCCGCTTCTGCCATGCTGCTAACGAGGACAAGGAAACTATTTTGCCCTTGAAATATGTCCTTGCCGAGCACCGGCACGCCACCATACTGTAAATACACAACACAGTGTACAGTGCACGTATTCCTTGGCCACACTAGCCTTACTGTAGTCACATCTTTTTCTAGCAAATTCATCCGCAGGAGAAGCAATGGCAGTATTCCGTTTTGCTCCGTTGTGTCCCTTGAAGGGACGCCGGACTAATCCACTCAGACACAGTGGCTGAAAATATCTCACTGATGCTTTTTTTTTAAGCTACTATGGAGGAATCATGCAGTAGAACAACACCGGGCCCCCATGTCTAAGGACTGTCTAAGTACAGCATCTCATTCTCCCTTCAGCAAGCATTTACTGCAGAATATCTTCTGAAAGTAAACTAGGATGCACTTAAGAGTAGTCAGGGTACATCTTGCATAGCGGTTATGGGTCAACACATGCAGTAGCTGGCAACACAGGTGAGACCACCTCACCGTGAACATGACCAAATTGTGTCCTTGGTGTGGCCGTTTGTTGTGAGCACCATCGTTATCGAGCGCTGCCTTAAACCTCGTGAGCATGGAATTGACCAGAGCAGCACAAGCTCCTCCTCCCCGCCTTGTGCTCCCACACCGACACCCAACACCTTTAGCTTCAGCTCGCTCAGCAAGGTGCTCGTCATCCCGGAGCTGTTTGGGCCCCTTATCATTTGGGAAACTGCCATGAGGCTGAATTTCTGCTTCACGATGTCACAGAACACGTCGGAATTCATGTTTTCCCTCAATGAACCGCAGCTTGTGGGCTTCATCCAAAAACATGCATGTTAGCGTCATTGGCGACTCTAAATGGTCCATAGTGTGAACGTGACTGAGAATGCTTGTTTGTCTGTTTGTGCAGGGTGTACCCCGCCTCTTGGCCAAAGTCAGCTGGGATAGGCTCCAGCATGCGCTCGCGACCCTGGTGAGGATAAGCGGCATAGAAAGCGGATGGATGGATTTGGACTTTGTTCTCACAACTGCAGCTGTTTCTTCCATTTCTGCTGTTGTTTTTTTTACTTTTTCTTTTTGTAATGTTATGACTTTATTCTCTTGATATTTTGACTTTTGAATTCTGGTAACATTATTCCTCTTTCCGCAACCTAATTTTGCAAAAATGACAACATTCTTTATTGTTTTGTTTGGTTCTCATAATAATATGAGTTTCAAAAAAGAACTTCTATTGTCTTTAACATTTCTACTTTATGATATTAAAATGACGTTATTTTCCCTTCATATTACCTTTTTCTCCTATTTTTTTTCTTTTTCTCGTTAGATTACAACTTTTTTCTCTTAATGTTTTGACTTTATTCTCGTAAAATGATTCCTCGTAAAACTGTGGGGCAGAGATGAGTCCCAGCAAAGAACAGGTCCTCGTAGAGGCAGATAAACAAGTACACAAGAACACACGTGATCTGCATTTCATTTCCTATCCAGGCTTCGTGGCGGACGCTGCAGCAACATCAGCAGCATCGGCCAGAGAAGATCACCATGACTCGAGTGTAATCGCGACGGACTCGCTGAGCGTGGCTTTGATAAACAGACGCTCTCCGCTTAGAAATAATTGAACAGCCCCCCCACGTGCCTCCCCACTGTTTAGTTCTCACACTTTCAGTGTCGCGCTGGCAGGGTCTTGGCCGCGATCTCCTCTCGTTCGTGCATTGGCGAGGCGATACCCCCTCTCAGCGAGCTGTTACGCTCGCCGAGGAATTAAGAACGTGAGAATTGGCCGCATGCGGAGTTAAAAGAGCAGTTTTATTTGGGCTAGATGTCCCGCGCTGTGCCTTGCTGCAGGGCCTTTAATTGAAGGATGGGTGTGAGTTGGGGCATTTATTCATATCCAGGCCACCCTCCCCTTCATCCTGTGTCTTTCAATCTATCAACGTTTGAATATTTTCACTGTGTTGGGACGCGACAGGAACTCAACTGGATTCCAAGCTGACACATCCTCATCAAATGTCACTCTTCAGCCCCGTCGCTTGCCTGCTTCCACGTTCTCCCCGTAGCAGCACATTAGCAGGTCTGGCCGGAGTGACGTTTCAGCAAACTCCCTGGAGAACTGTAGCTGCTCTCCAAGGTCGAGCCTGGCGTATCTCTCTCGCGGAGGGTAACGATGTTCTCTCCCGCCGTGGCAAACTGGATGAAATGCCTCGCTGGGGCCGCAGGTCTGCTGGTGGCATCCTGTCTGCATGTCTCCACTGCCTCCGCCAACTTTTTCAGCACCAGGTCATGTCGCCACCTGTATCGGCCTCTTGTAAGCACTGTCTATATGTGCTTGGTGGCGGCCATGTTTTCCAACCAATCTGGCCCAAATATTGCACACGTTTGCTTGTCAGTCCCCTAAAGGTGTGTGCTAAAGTTGGCAGGAGAGCGCTTTGACCTGTGTGAGAAATTTCAAGTCAATCCAAGGTTTGGCCAACACAGCAGGGGTGCGCGTGTTGGTGTCTACATGACTGTAGCGGGAAAAGGACAAAAGCACGCTTGTCTTGCCAAGAAAATAAAGCAGACACTTAACAAAGTGAAGCCATGATTCTTCTCGCCATGTGCACTGCCAGCACTCTTTTGGCAGCCCGTCGCGTTTATCAAAATCTTATCAAAGACCCGTCAAATTTTACATCCAACCTCGCCTCCTCCTTTGGACACATTGTTGTATTGACTCGGGCACTTTGTGAGTCATCTTTTAAACAAAGCGTCAACACAAAGAGAAAAAAAGGCACAGCCCGTCGGGCCGCTCAGCCACGAGGTTGATTCATGAATGGGAGCAGATGTGACACATTTCTGTGAGTACAAGATGAGCAGGCCAGCACCAGATGCTCCAGTTTCCTTGACACAAATGGAGGTCAAGTGCAGCTTCATGAGAGAGGAGAGAGGAAGGAGGGCAAGCAGCTGCCAGCACGGAGAACGTACAGTAGTGGAGATTAAAAAAACATGAATAGGTGTAAGTGATAGTGAGGTGGTGGTATGTTAACGTTGTCGGGGAGCTTAATGGATGCAAAGAGAGCACCAGGAGAACACATGATCATCTCAAGATAGCACGCCTGGGAGTGGAAGCATCCCCTAATTCAAGAGACGGAACGGCATAAACGTATAATAGGACAACAAGTATTAGTGAAAAATAGCCTTTGAGCGCTCTCGCCGAGCCCAGTAATGATCTTCTCTTGTGGCGTTTTTGTCTAAAAAAATAAATAATAGCGCACTGACTACTCCGATGGCTAAGCCCACAGTGATTCATGCACTGGCCTACTTTAAAGTGAGAGCCAACGTGAATTTATGGTTCTTTTCTGGCAGGAAACTACACAAGGAAGTGTCAAAAGACTAAGAAGTTAGTTTCGTATTTACATGTTGAACGTTGTTGCATCTTTGCCACTTCCTACGCCCGTTCACTGACTAAAACTAAACTTGTACCTGGGTATGAATGCTCTGTCTCCTTTCTGCTCCGTTCTCCTTGCAGCCAAAGGCAACTGTGAGTGTCAGACACCAATTGTGTTTCATTTTTATTCACGCACCCCCTATGACAATTGGTGTACCCCACTTTGGGAACCCATTTAAAGGGACTATTTGTAACACAACGTGAGCTGCAGCGGTGAGACGCTGTCCTCTCTTTATGGTGCGCTATTCTCCAGCAGATATCTGCAGCTGTGTGTCGGATGGACCCACCGGAGGTCTTTCCCCTCCTGCTCAAGCCCGGCAAAGTTGCCCATAAACATGGCACGCCCCCCCAATGGTGGCGTAGCATAAACGAGAACACGAGGTGCATTCACAGACATCGCGTCATCACAATTTTTTTTTTGCTACAGGCATTGACATGCAACCCACAGAAAATGGCTCCATTTCTTTTTCCTAGTCATGTTTGGTTGGCTGCTTGTTGCTAGGCGGATTTCATAGGGCTTCATTCACAACTGTCCAATATGCCAATAAAAATTGTCCAGTCACGCCCACTGGGCTGCTAAAAGGCTTATGAGCCAAGTTTATGCGTATAAATAAGTTTTGCAACTGAGTCACAACTCTGTATTAAATAGAAAACACATATTGGAAAAACAAACAGTGCTTGTCTATGTGGTACCGTGGAATCCGTGGGAAAACATCACAGATCGCATTCCATATTTAGATTTCGCCATCAGAGAGGGAATAAAACAAGCGACAGCTCGGCGAATGCAAGCGATGCAGTCGCTACAGCTGCCAAACAGGCCCCCGCCCCCCCACACACACGTAGAGAACAAACAGCAGACTACAAAAGTCAATAAATCCTCATCACCAGCCAAGTTGCGCCGGCGTGCACGCGACTAATGTATCTGGAACCAAGAGCAGTGTAAACATGTGAACATGCACGCTAGCAAATTGGGGGACATGTCAGACATGTCAGAACGTACCGCATGAATGATTGCAAAACCAATCCCAGTCGGCGCACACGTACTTGCAGCCCGTGCGCGTGCGTGCGTGCGTGCGTAAGCCTTGCGGAATGTCATCCACATTTTAAAAAGAGCAAAGACGAATGTGCTTTTATTGCTGTATTTTTTGTGGAGGAGAGAAGCACATTGATTGGACGTATTGGCGACTGATGCATGATGCATTTAGCACCTTGTGTTTATATTTTCCATACATGACTTTCTTCAGGCTTCTGATTGGTGGAGGTTTTACACATATTATTATACTATATATGACAATCATAATCAATATTTTATTCAAGTGTTTTATTTAAAAAAAGGTTTTCAAAATGTGAATCATTCTGGCACTTTATCCTTAACAAAAGAATATGACTTCACATGCTTGTTATTTCCTGACTAAAGTGTACTTCATCAATCATGGATGTACTGCATGTGTTTGTCTAAGCTGAGCTGGCAGTGAGATGACCTGGGAACAAAAACTGCCCCATTCACCAGGTGGTCGCTCAGCTCCCCCTTCCCCCCGCACCCATCCTTGGTTAAGGGCAGGAAGGGGGTGGGTTTCAAACCCTCCTTCATTGGTGTTTCGATGACCACCTCCAGAGAGCTCATCGGCAACACCTGGTGCCCCAGGTGTGCCCCTCTGCGCTTTGGGCCCAGCAAGTGTCCTTGCACTTGCTCCACAGCCACTGGCTGCTTCTTTCGGCCGCTTCAGAGACTGATCTTATTGTCTGTCACAGAGCCTGTCCATGAATGCCAAGGTCTTTCATAAGCCTGATGCTAGAACGTCTGCATCCTCCTTCAGCTGGACAGACCTTGGCCTTCCATCCTCGGTGTTGTGCAGCTCTATGATGTAGACCACCTTTAGTGAAGAGGACCACAGCACCAAGTCTGGCCTGAGGGTGGTGGTTTTGATCTCTGGAGGAAAGATTAGTTGCTTGCATCTTCCACTCCCGGGCCATGGCTAGCTGTCCAGCTTCTGGTTTGAAAGGCTACATGTATGCTAGCATGTCTTCCAGAGTATTTTGACCAATTTGGACACCCCAAGGAGTATCCCACTAAAGCATGATGCCCAACAGCATAGTAATGTGAATGAATAAAACTCACATATTCGTGCAGTCAGATTTCCACATCTAAAGAGCTAAATGATGCCGTCTGGTTCCACGGGTGTGAATGGCTGACACAGCGTAGCGTAACAAATGAGAGATGAGGGGGGTGCGATAAGAGAGGCATATTTATTTGCTGGCTTCTCCAAAGCCAGGAGTCAGCAGGGAGGAGTTCATTGTCCATTTTCTGCGCCGCCTCTCTCTGATGTGAACGCCTCAAGAAACAGGACATGGAAATGTGAAATTCTACCAAAGCGTGTGTGTGAGTTGTGAGTGTGCATACGAAGAGGTGCATCTCACGGCTACTCCCCCCTTGAGGTAAAAGGTTTGTGAACGCCTGCGCGCGCACACACACACACACACACACACACACACACTGTAAGCATGTGACGCACATGCTTATGTCTGTCTGGCAGGCCCATCTGTGCTTAATATTCGCTGTGGCCTCTGTCTGCTGGACGGAGGTTGAGAGGCAGCCAGGGTGCAACATCAAGGCCTTCAGGAGGCTTCCATGACTAACTATGACTCAGCTCAGCATGCACACCATGGACTGTTACAGCAACAATCAACTTCAGGGTGCTTACTCACACTCCTTCGCCCTGTCATGAACGCAAAATCACAGCTGGAACTCTCAGCGCGCACACCATTAGGTACACCCGCATAACTGATAGTGTTTTATCAAAGCTTGATGCTGGAATGTAGACGTTTTCAAACCCTACTGGGAACACACCCTTTTGTGTGCCTGTAGCTTTAATGCTAATGAGCTGCGTTTGTCCACGCCCACCTCCGACAGCGTGCAGCTCCAAGAAGCGCTGCTGTGCTCTTTCTACATACAGTAATGCATCATTTATCAAGGTTAACTGCAACAAATTTGGATTCCTTATTTATAAATGGAATATTTAGCACACCTGTTTACAACCTTCTAAATGTGTTTTTAGCATTTTAAGCATACATGTAAACATGTAAAACTTGCTTAAAATGTGCATATTCGATGGGCCGTATTCACTTGTCCAACATAATAGATGCCACAGATCACATACAACAACGCACCATGAAGAAGGACACAAATGTTAGCAACACTAGCATAGTTATGTGAGCTACAATGCTAACATTACACTCCTATTTTAACAGTCAAATATCATGCTAGGTTAGCCTATACGTTGAAAAAAAAAAACAAAAAACTAAATGGTCAAGATAGTTAGCAGAGTGCCTGGCTTTATTTTAAGGATGTGTAGCAAAGCCTGAGTAGGGGGTTATTTCTCTTCATGAGGTCATGAAACTCAAAACTTGCTCTTCTCTCAGAGGTGAAGCAAACGAATGAGGGGAATAATATTTTTCCTCACATGTGGTGCTCATAAGCAGACTCTAGGGACACATATCACTGTTAGAGCATCATTAAAAACTCACTTACTGTATGCATAATAGGGGACCTTTAACAATGTGTTTCATTCCTTCCTCCGCTTTCTTTTACCTTTCTTCATGTCATCTCCGCAAGAACAAACGCTTCATGGCAACTACAAGCAGCCCGGTGAGCCGAGGGAGGCTTTTGTCAAACTCCTTTTGCAGTCTGAATGAATATTTACCAGGCGGGGAGACGCCGTAAAGGCAGACGTACGGTGGGCCATTTCCTCATTGTTGCTCGGTTGGCGAGGCCGCTCTTGTTCTGGATTAAAGCGTAAGCCTCAGACGCTTCAGATTTGTGGCGCTAAACTTTCGAAGGCAAGCGGATCAGTCCTGGCGTTTGGGCAACGAGAGGGAAAAAGTTGAGGGTGAGTGTTTACATTAGAATCGGAAGGTGTGAAGTACGTGTAAACTGTGCTGGGCTGCATGCTGGTGCGCAAAGAAAAATGTCACATTTTCAATTTGTGGCAAGCATGATTCACGTAAACGCGCCGCACCCTATGCCTAAACAGCGCAGGCGGTGCGTATCAACGTGTGTCTCATTCACATGAAGGGCTTAACTTTTACACCACCTCTTAGAGCAAGTCAGGGGGAATTCTCAAGTCATTTCTGCATTTCCTTGTGAATTTCTGTCAATAAGTGATCATACTGCCTGAAGCAATGTCTTCTAGTCAGCAATTCCCTCTCCCACACTGTCCGTGCATCCTTTTTTTCTCGTCAATGCCTCCTTCCTGCTCTTTGTTGGGTGGTGTCACATGGGACCAAATAATGGCACGACTGCTTCACAGATACGGGAAGTGGAGGGGGCAATGCATACCCATGCGGGAACACTGCGTGTCGTGCGCTACATGTAAACAGCACTTGACCAGCTGTAGATAAGTCGTGCAGGAGCGTGGTCATTTTTCGGCCATGAACTGCGTGCCAAGTGTGTAATTTACTGAGATCTACAGTTTGGTTATGATACACTTCACATAGTGTATATTAGGGGTGTCACGAGACCTCGTGAGATTAAAATGTGACAAGATTTCTTGTTCAGGAAAAAAGGTCTTGCAATGCTAAATAAAAGGAATTATTCACACGATAAATGAAAATGAACTCGATAACTTCGCCAGCCTCCATCAACTGCCATGTGTTTGCATGTCTGTTTTCCTCGTCTCGCCTCCAAAAGCGACAGGAAGAGCGTTCACTCTGCATTGGTTTTAAATTTTACATTTTAAAATCGTTTCTCGTCTCGTACTCGTGGTGCCCATCTGGTACCTCGGCTCCTCTTGTAACAGCCCTGCTGTATATGCAGTATGTAGTCAAATACACAGCAGCCCTCCAGGTCCCGTCTGTGGTCGCTAAAAAGGATGAACTGTTTCATGTTTGTTTGGTGTGAAGTTGCAGCATGCTGCGTTTACAGAGAACACACACTCCACTCACTCACTCAGCCTCTTCTGGTTGAAATTCTCATAATTGCCAATTATTGCGTGTTTTGGGCCAATTGTGACAACCAGAAAGGGAAGAAAGGAACGGCACCCCCGCCGGTCTAGTCTGCTGGGGTTTCCGCTCCTGCACGCTTTGGAATCAGTGGGAACGCCTGCACTGCTTTCCCAGTCGCCCGCTAATTTGGGTTTTACACTGATTAAGCTGTCCAGCGTGCCGTCGAGGAGACTCGCGTAGTGCGAGTGTCTAGTGTGCTTTTTGTGTGACAACATAGCAGGACAGGAGAGAAGCCTTGCTCGCAATGCATGCAGGGAAGGCCGCTAATTGAATGTAGCGCTGCAGATAAAGGTGAGTAATGAGACATGACTCCTGTCAGCACTTCAGCGCGCTTTCCTCTCCTAATGGAGTCACAACATTTTCACTAAATGATACCGATACCTGACATGGAAGATGGAATCTCTTTATCCTTTAAAAAGGCCCAAAAGGAGCATTGTAATATTCATGTAAATGCTCGGCAGCCACAACATTAGGTACCCTCGCACTGTCAGAGGAGAGCCAGCACAAGACACTAACGTAACAGTGGGTTTACGATGCAATGCTTCCATCACTGTGTGAAAAAAATGACCGTTGTCATTATTAGTTTTCTTGTTTGTGTGCAACTTCCTGTGTGCATCTATCAGTGTGGAAAAGGTTATAAAGCCATTTCTAAAGCTTTGGGACTCCAGCCAACCACAGTGACAGCCATTACCCACAAATGGCCAAAACATGGAACAGTGGTGATCCTTCCCAGGAGTGGCCGGCCAACCAAGATGACCAAGAAAGCAGTGACGACTCATCCGAGAGGTCACAAAAGACCCCACAACAACATCCAAAGAACCGCAGGCCTCACTTGCCTCAGTTAAGGTTAGTGTTCATGACTCCACCATATGAAAGACACTGGGCAAAAACAGCCTGCTTGGCCAAATGAAACATGGCCAAGGGGGCTTGTGATTTGTTTGTGCTTTTTGTTTATTTGTTGGATTTTATTCCAATTGGATGATTTGATACCGCCCTGGTATTAGACCAGGGGTGTCAAACTCGTGCCATGGAGGGCCGAGACACTGCAGGTTTTCGTTGCAGCCCGTCACTAAAGCAGGTGATTTTAACGATCAACACCTCCTGCAATTTGAGGTGAGGCGCTCATAAATTAAGTCACCTGCTGGAGAAACTGGTTGGACAGAAAACCTGCAGTGTCTCGGCCCTCCATGGCACGAGTTTGACACCCCTGTATTAGACGTATAGTGCAAGTGTGCCTAATGTTATGTCCTGTCTTTGTATAATCCCTCTCCAAATGCCTTCTAATGGCATGCTTTGCTTAACGACAGTGTCAGGGTGGTCTCTGGCCTCATCATCTCCATATCAGCTTGTTAACCTTCTAGTCAGCTCTCACTAAGCTGACACGAGCAGCTTTTAACCCCAAACTTTGGGCATCCAGGCGGATCGTGTCCAAGGGTTCAGACAGCAGGTCTGACCATGATCCTATTCACCCCCCGAGGTCGTGTCCTGTCACAACACACACACACACACACACGACTGCATTATGTACCTTGTGGCTACTTTTTCCCCTTCTGTTCTGACTGTGTAAGCCTTGGCGGAGGTTCGTTTTGTTTAAAGCTGCCTCACAGGCACTCACATGTGTTTTTCCACTAAATCTTTGAGGGGTGGAAGAGTGCTGGAGTAAATACAAGATGATCCAAAAGAGCTGCAGCTAATCAATATAATCACCCTCACTTGTGGCTCCTGTGGGCGTGTGATGAGGGAATGTCATCCTGACAGCAATCTATCATGATGTGCACTTTTTTTTTTATTTTTACAAACAGTACACGGTTGTTGGAAACAGTTACTGACTTATTCAGTCTCAGAGGTCCCACAATAGCACCGTATGTTGCCCAAAATCTAGCCTGGATGTTTAAAAGTGCTTTCAGTAAGCCCTAATGGGAACACAGCATTGTGTGTCTGTAGCTTTAATGCTAATGACCCGTATTTGCCTGACAGTGTGTATGGCTCCAAAATGCGCTTATCCACTTTTTACACGTCCACTGTAACTCTGCACTTGCCCAACGTAATAGATGTGATAGATCACATACAACAATGTAACATGAAGGGCTCGGACTCGGATGCACACATACAGTAGTGTGAAAGGGTGATGGGTTTGTGTTGTTCTGAACATTCATTTCCCAGGATACGAATGTGAGAAAGGGTTTGTGTTGTTCTGAATATTCACTTCCCACTGTATCTTGTTATGGTCTTGATACGAATGTGAGAAAGGGTTTGTGTTGTTCTGAATATTCACTTCCCACTGTATATCTGCTGACCTTGCCTACCAGGTGCTTGTTAAAAAATAGTAACTCTGCGTGCGAATGCCTGAGTTTCGGGGCCGGCCACCCCGTTCTCACGCTCGCACGAACAGACTGGCATAAAGAGGGGTGAGCGAAAACACCTAGACGGAGTCTGCTGCGGGTTGTGATCGAACGCCCAGCCGATTGACGCGAACTCTTCCACGGGTGTTGGCTCTCCACTCTGTTGGCGTAGGTAAGAGGCTTTTTCGCTGCAATCATATATCTTGTGTGTTGATGCTTAAATAAATACGCCCTTGTTTAGGCTAAAATACCTTGATGTGTCTGTGTCATTCTGTGTGCCGACTGAACACGATCCTCTAAAAATATTCTAAAACAAGTAGCTATGTCAGCAAAAGTGCTAACATTAGACTCACATTTTCAACAGCAACATTAGCGTATTCGCAGTAGCTGAGTGAGGAACAGTTGGCAAAACTTTATTTTAAGACGTGTAATGAAGCCTGGGGTAGGCGGCGTTCCCTTCCAAAGTGCCTCTACTTTCAAAAGTGGAGCAAACAAGTGAGGAAGATGACACATTTGTCATAAACAAACTCTTTAGGGCCAGCGGCTCTCAACTGGTTTTGACAAGCGACGACCCAAATTGCAGAATTTTTTCAACTCAAACTTGTCACATATCTTCTATTTAAAAAGGCACCATCTGCAACGCTGTCCTCATTTTGTGGTGCGCTCTTCTCCAGCAGATATCTGCAACTGTGTGTCGGACGGACTCACTCGAGGTCTCTCCCCTCCTGATCAAGCTTGACAAAGTTGCCCATAAACACGGCACGCAGCACGCACCCCGTGGTGACGTAGCACAGACTGGAACGCGAGTTGCATTCACGGGCATCGGGGTCATTACCTACCCCCCCCCCCCCCCTTCCCCTCCCCCAGGCATAGAACCGCGACCCACTGAAAGCAGCTGCGCGACCCACTTTTGGGTCCCAAACCACCAGTTGAGAATCACTGCTCTGGGGACACATTACTTTTAGAACATGGTTTTAAATGTCACTTTACACAATAGGGGACCTTTAAATACTGATCTCCAGCGAGAGGATAACTACTTCAACAGTGCATCCTGTAGCACGACCGGACTACATTCTATTACAAAGTTACGAGATGTAAACAATAACGTGATACATCCAGATCCAGGCTGCTAGAAAGTCTGCTCAGTCCGCTATGACCTGCAGTGATGCTTCACTGCTCCATCCGCTACATCAAACAGATACACAAACACTATTATTACGCACTGGAGAGGCAGCACATCCGTCCTCATTTGTGTGGCCAGATTTGGCGGGGGAGGCGGGGGGGGGGGGGGGGGTAGAGGTTTGGGTCAATGCAGAAGAATCAATGACATCATGTCTGTGCATTGGTGGTGGTGGTGGTGGTGGTGGTGGTGGTGGTGGTGGAGGGTGGTGGGGGTTAGTTGTGTGAGCAGAGTTAGAACAGATGCTCAGTCTGGGGAGTGTTGCAGCATCTACAAATTGGGAGTCTTTAATGCAGCTATAACACACCTCACACGTGCACAAATAGTCATCACAATGGCGCACTGGGATGAAGTAGTAGTAATGCATTTCAGAGTATACTTGCGTAGTAATTACAGCATGCACCGGTGATGCTGCTTTGCACCCCAGTCATGCACACATAAGGTTACACCAGGTGACCGTCAAGCTGAGGTGACAAACGACACAAGTCTTACCTCCACACCTGTCCCATCTGAAAGACATGCAGGAGGCTCTGCCAGACCCACACCGAGAGGCGACAGCAGCGGTCCCTGTGCAGACTGGCCGCGGCTCTGCGACTACTCAAACCCTGCACGGAGCCCAGTCCGCCCTCCGTGTAATCCTGCACGAACCACCTGAAGCTGAGGATCTGCACCAGGACCGAGGGCACCAACACAAAGAAGAGGGTCATGCCCGACCACAGGAAGTCCTGGCTGCGGTAGTAGTGCGCGGCGAGCCACACGTCGCTCCCCACGTCCCAGAAAAAGACCAGCAGGGCCAGGACGATCCACAGGCAGTCCAGCCAGAGGCGCTGCTCTTCCTGCGGTGGCCGCGCCGCCTCCCTCCGCCTGGACCGGAGGTAGTGCAGGCAGGCGCTCCGGCAGCCCCAGTAGCACGACGAGGTGTTGCAGCAGTGGCAGATGTGGAAGGAGCTGCCGTTGTCGGGGCCCTCCTCCCCGGTGCCCACCACCTCGTCCAGGTTGCGCAGCTGGGCGAAGCCGGTGACGACCCCTCGGCCGTCGGACTTCGCTGCCATCTTACCCTCGGACGTTGCCCCCTCCCCCGGCGACCACTCGTGACGACACTTCCCGGACACCTGTATTGGACCCCGGGCCCCGCAGCCATCTACGAGCGCTGTGCCTGCGCGTCGCCGCTGCTCACCCCGGGCTCGGATGGCGCGCCGCCGCCGCAGAAGCAGCCGCAAGCCCCGCGGACGCAGCGCATCTTCCTGGCGACCCTCGGTCCTTCGGTCATCTAATCTGCGGAGTTGAAACACTTTTAATCCGTCCGACTGCGAAAGAACAATTTATTATTTTGTTTTTGCTGCCTCAGCCCTCCCCGCAACCCTCCTCCAGCTGCAAGCCACCGCGTCCCTCCACTGGTCCTCACCGACGTAATTCATCCCCTACCTCTGCCCCCTCCCATCCTCGCTCATTCACACACGCACACGCACACACACGCTGTCCATTTCAACTTGGTTGCCATCTAGTGTCTTGTTTCATGTGCCCATGCAGTCATTAGAGCGGGTCTGCATAACCCTCCCCATCAAAAAAGTGCAAAAAGCACATAATTATACATTTAGGGGTACGTTCCATCTCACTGGGGTGGTTTTGCTTTTGTATCCTTAACATTTGAATTTTACAGCAGGATAAGATGCACCTGGATCATTGTTGGACCGCGGAAAAGTGACCTTGTGGTCCAATAAGCAGCACAGTGGGCTATTTTCAGTTAGTGCATCTTACAAGCAGTACAGCACTAATTATTGTGAAGATGGTGAACAACAAATGGCAGGAAATTTACAGCGATTAGTAGAAAACTGAAAAGCTTGTACAGTACGGGACATGTGACTAGCGCTCTGACCTTTGACACCCTGTTTTCTTTTTAGTAGTTTAGTGGAATACCACAATACATCTGCCACCACCTTGGATCACATACAGTCTGATAACAATTTAGCTTAAATGTAATCTGAACAGTAAAATCCTACAGAGTACTTCATCTATGGCAACAAACAAATTACAAAAGTTTAAAAATGGAAAGCTACAAAGCCTGGATGAGGAATAGTTGACTGGCAGTCTGCCCTTTAACCCCTAAAACCTCAAATATTTTGGATGTAATTTTTTTTTTTTTATTCCAATAGTACTTGTAATTGCAATGATACTGAACAATAATGGCAGAAAGTTTGAAGATTACTTGAGGCCTGCAAAGCCTTTTTAAGGGACATGTGACTAGGGGTCTGACTGGGGCTGGGATTGAATCTGCGCCTCCTCTGCCTTAAAAGGGAGCCGTGTGTACCATTACACCAACAGGAATTCTGTGATCTCTAACTCACATGTGTCAAACTGGTGCCCTGGAGGGCCGAGACGCTGCAAGTTTTCTCTCCAACCAGTTTCTTCAGCAGGTGATTTAATTGATGAGCTCCTTCCCTCAAACTGAAGGTGTTGATCATTAAAATCACCTGCTTTAGTGACTGGCTGGAAAGAAAACCTGCAGTGTCTCGGCCCTCCATGGCACCAGTTTGACACACCTGACCTAACTGCTGACAGAGCCTCCGAGAATGCGTCCCCCTTGTGCAAAACGTCTGCAGTGGCATGTTCCCGGACCGGGCCGAAAGGGTTGGTTAGTGTGGTTACCAAGGCATGGAGCAGCAAAAAATAAATAAAGCAGCCATAGATCGGTCCATTATTACTGGGAAAAAACACTGGTACTCCCGATGACCAGTCCACTCCTGGGTCTGACATTTGATTCACTCAGACCACAAACATCTTGGCTGCAGTATCAATAAAATAAAGTTCTTGTTATGATAATGGTGGAAAGCCTTCATGTGGGATACACTGTATGACCAGCAGTGTGAACTTCAACCCCAGCTAGCTGGAACATGTGGGAGAAGCAAAACTGGTGGGGGCCAAACAAGGACAAATGATGAGAATTTCATGATCTATTTTGGTCCTAAATGCATTCATTCGTGCCCTACCTTCTGCTCATCTTGTGTGCGTGTTTTCCTTAAATACACGGCTTAAATACCGCCAGAGCCTTCCAGAACAGAAGGCGTCTGAATAGATAAGAAATGACTCAGAAGAGTGAAGGCAAGTAACAGGTGCGTATGCAAAATGTCTGCAAGCTTTTCAAATCCCATGGCTCTGGACGCCAAAACCGGTGCGCAGATTGGGAAGTGATGTTTGGACGTTACTCATCGTCAGAAACATTCGGGCATCTTTTAGTGAGCGTTCTCACAGATTTGCTTTAAAAGCAATTTCATAATCGTAGAAAAATACCATAGCAAAGCATCTTGAGCCTCCAGAAGAAAGGTTGCTTTCACTGTCAGTCAAGCCCGGGAATTCTCAATGATGTGGGGGGCGGGATGAAAGAACAGCCGGAACGAATCATTTATTGTGAACGCCAGACAGGCTGCAAGGGAAGCGAATATTGTGCTGCAGATTTGCAACAACACACACTCAGCACAATGACGCACCAAAGACAGGTCCACAATAGACCGTTATTCAAGGTTGCAGGCGGGCTTCATTCTGTTGTCATGTCATCACCAGTGTGGCTGCCTTTTTGTTGTTTTACTTTATTTAACCTCTCTCTCTCTCTCTCTCTCTTCTCCCCCCCCCCCCCATTGATTATCTTAATGATAGAGCTTTCGTTGAGCTCATTTAGCGACGCATTAGTGCAGACGAGTATTAACATTGTACAATGCTACCACCTAGTGTCAATGTTTGCTATCACCACAATTGGGGGCAATTGCTAAGGAAATGCTTTTAAAATAAATAAATATATGGATATTAAGTTGATGGACATGCCTACAAGCTCAAACGGATTTTTCATACTTTCAGAGCAAATTAGGAAGGTTTATTATTGACCCAAACTAAAGTTCCGTACCTTTAGTTCCGCTTAGTTTTGCAAAGTCGGTGTGTTTTTAACGACGCACTTGACTCGTTGGAACAAACATACGAATCCGGTCAGGTAATTATAGTACTTCATCGTTAAACATAAGCGTTTATGTACACTGGGGACATTTGTGGTACGCCGTGTTATGTACATTTTTAAACAAGAGGTCATTCATTTGGCCTATTTCTCGTTTCTGTCATCGCTTGCTAGCTAGCTAGCTGGCTAGTTAGCCACCATACTCCATGCATTGCTAATTTGACCATTTTGACGGTCATTTGCTGGCTTTATGCCATTCGGAACACATTTGTTACAAGATAGTGTGTTTGGAAAAGGTTGACAACTACATCAGACACCATGTAAGTAAGTACTTGTGGTGCGTCTGCTTTACTGTACCTTGTCAGGTGTCGTCATGGAGTTTGCGGAGCTGATCAAGACGCCCAGGGTGGACGGGGTGGTCCTCCATCGGCCTTTTATGCCCACCGTGGAGGGAACTTTATGTTTGACGGGACATCACCTCATTCTGTCCTCCAGGCAGGATAATACAGAGGAGCTGTGGTTGCTTCATGCCAATATAGACTCTATAGAGAAAAAGTTAGTACTATTTTAATATGAATAAATAATGACAACAACAATGCAGTTGTGCACCATTGCAAACCACAACCACAGTACTAAACATTGCAATGCAACGCTTTTTCCCTTGTGTTCCAGATTTGTTGGCTCCCTTGGCAGGATCATAGTCAAATGCAAAGACCTGAGAGTGATCCAGCTGGACATTCCCGGTATGGAGGAGTGTCTCAACATTGTCAGCTCCACCGAGGTAAAAGGCTCGATTTTGAAAGAGGAAAGATGTTGATTGCTGTGTTTTAATACGCTTTATTGACCCTTCTAGGCTCTGTCCACGCTGGATTCTGTCTCCCTCATGTACCCTTTCTTCTACCGGCCCATGTTTGAAGTCATAGACGATGGATGGAATTGTTTCAGACCTCAAGATGCCTTTAAAGATCTAGAGTCTATGGTACGAAAGAACTAGAGAACCTTCCAGCGATGGTGTCCCGACTTTTTCCACTGATGGCCACATACTGAAAAATGAAAGGATGCAAGGGCCACTTTATGATATTTTGTAGACGCTAGTAGTGGTAGTATCAACTTTGCCCCCCATTTTTGCTGTTTTTTATTTTCCAAATATTTCAACTTTCTTCATAATTTTATCTTTGTAAAATTTATTTTTGTAATATTGACTTTTTCCCATAATATTTTCTCTTTATTCCATTATTATTATTATTATTTTCCCCCAGCCTTTTGTAAAAAATTACAATTTTATTTTGTCTTGTTTTTCATATTACCACTTGAAAAAAGTAACTTAACAGCACCATCATTTTTTCTTTAATACTTCCAACGCTATGCTACTAAAATGACGTTATCTTGTACATTTTTTTCTAATATTCTAACTTTATTGCCATAATATTTTCACTCTATTCCCATAACATTTTCTGCACCCTAATTTTCCAAAAAAGTACAACTTCATTTGTTGTTTTGTTTGTTTCTCATAAGATAACAACTTTTTAAAAAGTATTTTTTCTTTAATATTGCAGTTTAGGCAACAGTTTTATTATTTTTGTTATATTTATATTCTTTTTATTATATATTATTACAATTATATTTTTAGAATGTGCCACAGGCCACAAATGGCCCCCAGGCTGCACTTTGGACACCCCTGCCTTATAGCAACAGGCAAGGACAAACTGCATTGAGAACCAAGATAGCGATGATTCTTCCTTGCAAGGTTTTATGAACATTTTTAAGTGTAGCTTTGGCGTAATTCTGCTAAATAAAGTTTCAAATGAAAAAGCCTTCAACAGCAGCCTGACATGTTTCATCCCTCAGACGGATGAATGGAGGCTGAGTGAAGTCAACAAGGACTTCGGCGTGTGCCCGTCCTACCCTCCCCTTGTTGCTGTGCCCAAATGTATCGACGACGACGCCCTGAGGAAAGTAGCAACCTTCCGTCACGCCGGCCGCTTCCCCGTGCTCAGCTATTACCACAAGAAGAACGGAATGGTGAGCGCGTCGAGTGTTGACTCGGCTTCGATGGCCGCAGACGGCGTGACATCTCTTTTGTGTTGTCAGGTGATGATGCGAGCAGCTCAGCCTCTGACGGGCACCAACGGGCGGCGGTGCAAGGAAGACGAGAAGCTCATCAATGCCACCCTGAGGCCGGGCAAACGCGGCTACATTATAGATACGCGTGCCATCAACGTGGCCCAGCAGGCCAAAGCTAAAGGGGGAGGCTTTGAGTCTGAGGCAAATTACCCCCAGTGGAGGAGGATCCACAAGGCCATTGAAAGGTGGACCAAACTTATACTGAAATGGAGGTTACGGGTGTAATCATTTACTATTTGTCGTCAACCAGGTCCAACGTGCTGCAAGAGAGCCTCATCAAGCTGGTGGAGGCATGCAACGACCAATCCCACAACATGGACCGCTGGCTCAGCAAGTTGGAGGCGTCCAACTGGCTGGCTCATGTCAAGGAGATCCTAACCACGGCCTGCCTGGCGGCCCAGTGCATCGATAGGTTGGATCTGATTGTGGATGAGACCTTTTGAAAGGGCCCCCGTATTGATGTATGTTGTGTCTCAGGGAGGGAGCTTCAGTGCTTGTCCACGGTACAGAAGGCACAGACTCCACCCTGCAGGTCACCTCCTTGGCTCAGATCATTCTGGACCCAGTCTGCAGGACCATCAGAGGCTTCCAGGGCTTGGTGGAGCGAGAGTGGCTCCAGGTAAGCCCGGTAAACCTGGCCTTTTAAAACAATACAAAAAAATGAACCTTGTGTCTCTCTTCTTCCATCAAGGCGGGTCACCCCTTCCAGCAGCGCTGTGCCCAGTCGGCCTACTCGAGCGGCAAACCTCGCCAGGAGGCTCCCGTCTTCCTGCTCTTCTTGGACTGCGTGTGGCAGATCCTCCGGCAGTTCCCGTGCTCCTTTGAGTTCAGCGAGGGTTTCCTGGCACTGCTTTTTGAGCACGCCTACGCGTCGCAGTTCGGCACTTTTCTGGGCAACAGCGCCGCAGAGAGGTAAATCAGTGACCACAATATTAGGTGTGATCCAATACAAGAGATGAATCATCAACTCTGACTTTACCAAGATAACATTGCTCTTGTCGTGTATTAATTGAGCAATATGTTTACTAGGGAGGTTGTTGTTTGTCAGTTTTAACATTTTGTGTTATGTACTGTATGATGCAGACTACAACCACAATCGTTATAGATACCTTTTCTGACAGTATCCGTTACAATGGAGCGATTTGATGGAGCGCTTGCATTCGGTCTTGTGATTGGTAATCACCGTGGCAGTGTTCATCAAAAGCATTCGACCTCGCTGTTTATTTTAACAGGTCGGTTTCATTTGATCCTGTTTGCGTACTTAAATTCATGTCTAACTGCAGGCTAACCTAGATGGATCCCAAAATGGGAACATTTTGACTCCAAGCTGCACTGAAGTTATCGTCCCTCCCCCGCCCCTTACAGGTCGAAACTGTCCGTGCCTGAGAAGACCGTCTCCCTGTGGTCTTGGGTGAACCGTCCCCAGGAGCTGGAGCGCCTGACCAACCCGCTCTACGAGGCCAACGGCCTCGTCATCTGGCCCTCGGTGGCCCCTCAGAGCCTGCTGCTGTGGGAAGGTAAGACACAAAGACCCATTGCAGCGCCATAATGCTTAAAATGACCAAAATAGGGCATTCCATGTTATCATGAATGCATCTGTTACTAAACGCTCACAGCATGGGTGGAAAACCAGAAAACCTTGTTGGAGCTTTTTGGAGGCGTTTGAACAGCTGCCTTGGTAGGCGTCCCATTACGTGCATTAATTAGCTGCCTCTTTTTAGCTGTTTTTATATCTTTAGAACACAGATAAGAGAAAGACATGCGTGTTGATGTCTCACATGAGGATTGCGGATGATGGGCAAAAAAGTGCACTTTTCCTTTAAGCCTCGGTCACAATCAGTCGTATGCAAAGAAAGGCACGCAGGGGCGCTTGTGTGACGTGCTGATGTTGGAGCCGTAGACTGGCCGCAGAGGTCACACTTACGCACTTCGTACTTCTTGCGTCGTCCGTACGGCCAACGTGTGTCTTTAGCACGTTTTGCTGGTGTCAGGTTTGGGTCAAATGTCCATTTTTTTTTTGTCCGTCGCACTTGTGGAGTCCGTATGTGTGTCGTGCGCCACACGTGCACCCGGCATACATCATTAGCGCGCACGTTCAGATATTTCATGCGTTCTCCATGCATGTCGAGTAAGTCAGTTGTGCGTTGCCGTACACGAGAGTGCATCACGGATCGATACTGAAATATCAATACTTCCGATACCAACCCTTCATGCTCTAAAGTCGATTCTCAAATCAAAATATCGATATTTGAGATATATGATGTTGTCTTTTGTTTTTTCTGATGTTGTACATGATGTCTTGCATTCTTTATGCGCAAAGAGAAAAGGTGGCAGAGAGGGAGGAGTAGGGGAGAGAGAGGGTGCGTGGTGGTCTTACTCCTTCATGGTCACCACAACTACATTCCCCATGAACAAAAAAAAACACAAAACGCAGCAATTTGGGGAACGCCACAAATCGCACTGCCAAAAAAATCCCAGGCTGATATTTGGGAATTGTTACCAGAAGGGGGCACTATTGTCATCATCACGATGCCATGCAGTACTTGTTTATTTGTGGTGACTCTTCTACTCTTGAAGGGCTGCACACCAAAGGGTGAACATTTGTCAAAACCCGCACCCCGACTGTGTTGCCTGTGCTATTATTTTCCTGGCAAATAGGCCACATGGCAGCGCTGGTATGACACCCCTAAAGTCGGATTGACTCAACATTTCTCTACAACACATCCACTCTAGATTTAGGGTGTTTTGACAACTCGCCACAAAATGTGGTCCACACGTTTATGGGATCGACAAGCGCCTGTGTGTGTAAGCTTTAGAAAGACTCATTTAAAAACATGTTAAAAGTCTTTGACTTGGCAAGTAAATGACTAATAAGCAAGCGTGTCTCCTAAAAGAAAACGAGCACACCGTACTGTAGATTGCTTTGAACAAGAAAGAGCAAACGGGGCACAAGCCGGGTTACACATGCTGCATCACAAAGACTTGTAACATGAAGCGTTCACACCGCGCATGTGACTCGGCCAACCGAGCACTCGTTTTTGCTTTCAGCACCTTTTCACATTGCCGGCATAACTCCTGCAGCGTGTCACCGCTGTGTAGCTTGCACTGCGGGTGACACTCGAGCCCCTTTTACTCCCCAGGGGTCACATGCATGCTAATCCATGCGGCACACTTTTATTCTTATGTCCCGGGGTGCGTGCTTGTTGGTTTCTTGCTCAACACAAAGTTTAGATGAATTTATTGATTTATTGTCATTTGTGCTCATTAGAGTAAATAGGGCGCCGACTGCCTGTAAAAAAAAAAACACACACACGAAAAGGAATGCTGTGTACCTGCATGCCATAAATTTCAATAAAAGCAGGCGTGATGTGCAGTAAACCATGATTTTACTTTGACTTGCATCAGACTTCCTGTTTACCTTAAGTGGAGCAATCAATAAAAAAATGCTGCTTACGCTGCTCCTCCTTCACCAACCCCGCATGACCCCTGGCCCCTCCAAATTTGTAGCCAGCCGTGTGTGACCGATGGTGCGGATGGGATGGTGAAGGTTTTATTGATGGGACAAGCACATCATAGAACACTCAAACTGCTGCTATCTTGACATTTATGACTGACAGCTGCAAAATATGAAGTCTCTCAGCAGGTAGACCAGGTTTAATGATTATCCACCACAAAGACTCATGTGACCTTTTTATTTTGAAATCTGCGTGACCGTTGCTGCCCAATTCAAGGCTCTGTGTTCCTTCGTTGATTTATTGTGGAAAATTGGGAAAAGGTATGAGTCACGCGATATCCATGCAGTATTAGAGACAATTCAAGAGCTGTGTGTTAAAGTCTACCTTTGCAAAGCTCATAATGCTCATAAATGTTATTAATTGAATTTGTATGATATTAATATATATTTGTATTTTACATTTTTGTTTTTTATATCATAGTTTACATTTTTAGAATATTTGATTACTTAGAAAAATGCAATATTTTTGTTGTTTGTTTGTTTAAATTGTATTATGTTTTGTTATATATCCATAATATTTTATTATAAATATAACTATATTTTATTATTATTTTTGATGTATATTTTGAATAGTTATATTTCTACTATCGTGGCTGTAGTTGATGATTGTGCTGCAGATCTGTTGCTGCTCGTTTTTTTCCCTCCATGTAGCTCAATAAAGTCACCAAAATGCAGTATTGGATGTTGACAGACTACAGAGCATCCAAAGTATTTGGCCTGTAATTCCAGCCCTGCTCATTCCAATATTAAATAACAATTCAGGTAGAATAAACTCGTCTGTGCTCACGCGTAACCCCGCTATAATAATATCAGTGCTGGAATGTTCTCTTAAGCTAAAGGCATCCTCCCATGCGTTACCTTCTATTTTTGGTAGTCGGCACAGGAAGCCACGGATGCCGCTTGTGTACGACAAATTCGTATTTGTATTTGTATTTGTACTTTATTTATCCCACAGCGGGGAAATTTACTTATTTTTCTTTTTTTTTTTTTTTTTACTTGAAATTCCTCTTCCACGCTAACCACAGCAAACCAGTGTTGTCTTTAATGACAGGAGTCTTCCTCCGCTGGAACCGCTCGTCCAAGTGTTTGGACGAGGCCTACGAGGAGATGGTGCACATCATCGAGTACAACAAGGAGCTGCAGAGTCGAGTCAACCTCCTGTGCAGGCAGCTGGCCCAGCTGGAAACCGAGGATCCTCTGCTGCAAACGCCCTAGATGCAGCGCCAGGCAGGCGGAAGAGGTAGAAAACGGACCTGCGTTGGTCCGAATGGGTTCAGATACGAGGGATTGGATTATTGTTTCATGTTTACATCACACACCTGAAGCTTTATGTTTACAATTCATTGGTCACGCTAACACTATGTGGACAAATGTGTCAATACACACCTCTTGAACAACCACACCAATGCTTTTGTCCGTGTGGTGTATCACATCTTCCGTCCCGCGTCCCACGGAATTTAAACTACTGAAGCGCATGCAACACCGTAACTATGGCAACAAATAAGCACGCCGTAAGGCGGTACGTGGCTCGCCTGCACGTTGCTGTTGCACAGTGAGCGTGGGTGGGGTCAGCACCTAAGGCATATAGCGGGACTGACCCACCGTACTGATTATTGAATATTTCTAACGAGCACTACCACGCATGGCAGCTTTATGCACCTCGCAAGTGCTAGTAATGTCATGGAAAGTGTGCGGTGATACCAGCGCATTACTGCAACTTGCTGCAAGTAAATATGAGTTGGATGCTGGGGGCGTAAAGAACGGTTGCCAAAAAGTCTTAAAAGCGTTTTATTATGATATTAAAACAAGGCACTTTGTGTTGGTAATATCCTCTACTGTGTCTAAGTCAAAGGTGATCTGTGTGTTAAAGGGATAGTTGGGATTGTTTGACATGAACTTGTATGACATCCCCATCAACAGCCACTTACCCTCCACTTGGCCCCCCAAGTCCACTTCTGGTCAGATGTCGATGATGAGAAATGTAGTTATGGTCCGTTATTGGGGTTACTTAAGTGAAGCGTTTGGCTTCTGAAAACGATAGGCGGTGGAAGGAGTAGTGATGCCTCCTCGAAAAATTCAGACCTCACAAATTGCTGGGCTTTACTTTCTCTGACGTCGTATTATCGGATGTCCATCGTTGTGTGTGTGTGTGTGATGAAGATGCGTCTGCTGCAACTTGTTCACGTATGTGTTCCACAGCGGATGAAGATGCAAAGGTCGCAGCCATCTTCATCACACGCACAACAACGGACAGCCGATAGCGCGCACTAATACAATGTCAGAGAAAGTAAAGCCGAGCGATTCGCGAGCTCTGTTTTTTCAAGGAGGCATTTTTGTGGTGCAAATGTACAACTCTTTCCAACGCATGTTGTTTTGACAAGCCAAAGTCCTTAAGTAACCCTAATAACTAACCAGAACTACGTTTCCAATCACCAAGTGGGGGGGGGTAAGTCACCGTATGTACTACACTGCTGATGGGGATGTTCATGTGTTCACAACTTCATGTGAAAATATCCAAACTATCCCTTGAAGAAGAGCACAGTTACTTCCTGTTGGCATGGGTACCGTGCAGCTCCTCTGGTACAGCAACTGATGGTTTCATGTCGCCTTCATTGCTTTTGGCTGTGCACTAAGCCAACAACTAACACTCAATGATTCCAGCCACTACTTTAAACTGCTTGAAATTGTACATCCTAAAGAGTCTCTGCCTGCACAACACGGTTTACATGTTGCCAAATGTTTAAGTGAAGAATGTTGTCCAGTGTAAGTATGCATCATGTGCTCTGGCCATGTCAGTCAATAAAACTCTACAAATATTCCTGTAGTTTAGTGTCGAAAAATCTTTCCACATGACAAAGGAGCCCAAGACCGCCACCCAAAATATTGTACTACGTCTGTGCTGATGAGGTGACAGTGGCATAAATAGGCCAGCATCAGCTGCTTCCAGCCGCCACGTGACCACTGCTGTTTACATACAGTACTTTCCTACATATGAACTTGCTGCTCGTCTCACGAAGGACAGGTCTTTTGGTTTTGTTTTTAGTAAAAACTAAAAAAAAAAAAAAAAAAAAGTGTGTCAGCTTACTGATTAACTTTGTGCTTTGCCAAGGTCATTTCCTTCCCTTACTGTGAACGAAATGGGTGTGTCGGCTCGTCCACTCACATGCCAGCGCCACGGCTTAATCCCGCCCCTTGTTGGCTCTTTGGATGACCTCTAGTCATCGCAAACAAACCATCAATGTCAAAACTTTCTGGACAAACACTTTGGAATGGAAATTACCTAGTCACGCCCTTTAATGGAAAACAGCATTTATCTTAAATGTTGCCCATCATCCACATTCCTTACACGTCTTTCTCTTTTCTGTGCCTTCTAAAGATATAAAAACAGCTAAAAAGAGGCATGTAATGGGACGCACCTATTCTATAAAGCCTTCTGAAAAAAACTCCTGCAAGTGCCAACAACGCTCCATTTACATTTACATGTGAGCTGCATATTAACCAAGCTACAGCGACATGTTATTAACATTGTTACGCCCAAGAACTACAGAACTGGCGTAGTGACACCTCGCCACACAACACCGGCTAGCTACTAGCTTCACCACCACTAGCCAAAGGTAACGCTACATATCGGAGCTGCTGCCACTGCTGCTGTGTTTTTGTGTAGCGTTCCTTTCTATGTTGCTACGTGAAATCAATGCACCCAGGAAGGAAGTTCCGCTAATGCTTAAAATTACCAAAATAGGGCAAAATACTATGTCATGCTATCATGAATGTACCTGTTAGTACATGCTCACAGCATGGATAGAAAACCATAACACCTTGTTGGAGGTGTTAATAGCGGGCTTCCTAGGTGGAATAGGTGTGTCCCATTACGTGCATGAATTAGCTGCATCTTTTATCTTTAGAAGGCACAGGAAAGAGAAAGACGTGTTCATGTCTCACATAAGGATTGTGGATGATGGGCAAAGTAAAAATTTTTTAAAAAGTGCACTTTCCTTTAAATGCTCCATTACACTTTTTGAAACCATTTCAGAGTACTGTTGTTTCCAGGTGGTGTTGCCCCGCCAAAATATTGCTACCATGTAGCCAAAACGAAACAAAATCCAGGTTTTATAAGTGGCCATAGTTAATAGTTAGTAATGTGCAATTAGCTGCTATTTCAGTAAGACATTTTGCTTGATGGTGACCGTGTTTTTCAACCAATCTTGCTCAAACTTTTCACACGTGCTTGTCAGTCCCCTATAGGTGTGTAGCAATTTTCGCAGTGGAACGTCGCACCCTAAAGTTACAGTGGGTTACATTTCAGTCCAAGTCTGTCCAACTTATGGGGGTATTATAACAGATGGCTTTTTGGTGCTGTTCATCGCTCCCTCACTCTCAGTCCTTGAAATTGTACCTTGGAAAAGTTCAATAGAATTTATTCCTCACTATTCTCTAGGCCATTCCAGTATATCATACTCACTTTTACTATTGAAGTAAGATTTGGATTTGAATGTGGTATTGTTTGTTAGACCAAAAAGATAAGAGGTGCTTCTAATTCCTTCCATGTGTAGGGTTCCTGTGACCTAAGTTAACCTACTCGATCATATGGAATAGACTGTAAAGGGTAAACAAGGCAACACCAGTCTTGGCCTCCGTTGAGATATGGCGCGCCAGTAGAATGGACTCGGTGGAAGGCCAGCGATGTGTGTGACGCCACAAGGCGTGGTCTGTCGAAGCAGCGCCGCACCTCCATGCCTCAACCAATCAGAGGCGAGACCGGCTTCTCCAGTATGCAGCTGGTTGCTGATATATAGCAGCGGGGAGCATCTGATGCAACACTGGCTGGCGATAAGACCACAACAAGCATCACGTCACAGAGAACCAAAGAGGAAAAGTAGTAGTAGTAGTAGTAGTAGCAGCAGCACTGCGTCTACTTGAGTGGAATCACTGGTAAGTACACCACTAACTTTAATGTGAAATAATCTCTCCAACTTCCGGTTTAGGAAGGGGACAAGGTAGTTTGGCATGCGTGTGCTTGTTTTTACGATTTGTATAGTTTACCTTTCTAAATCAGCTGTTTGTGTATTTTATGTCTACCTCGTGATATTTTACGAGTCAAACTGGTTTTACTGTTCATGCTGGAGGACTACGACGGGCGATCAGCTAGCTCATCGTTGTAGTTTCCCGCTAATTCTTTACACTTCTGCGGAGCCAGCGCCACATTTTCGGTATTACAGGCCCACCCGAGTCGTGTATGTAACAACCACCCTTGATGTGACGTCTCTCTGGCGAGGCAAGGCAAGGCAGCGCGTATAAGTGCTCTCAAGTTGCTCCCTTATTTGCTTTTTTGTGGGGAGCTGCCACCACTATCGGTGAGTTTGTAGAAATATATGATGTATAAGCTGCTACAAACGCCTTTGAAGCATTGAAAACGTTGCATTTTGTGTTTTATATAGCAAAAATGTTTTTCCCAAGTCCACTATGGGGAAAAAAAAATCTAAAATGTGTTTAATATGCACGTTTCTTCACAACAACTAGCTTGAGCGCCTGTTTTGTGAATTCTGGTCTCCCCGAATCATCGTAAATGGACCCGCGTACGTGTCTGCTCTGCTTGTTTGTTATTGTGTGTATGTTGTCATATTTGCACATTCAATGTTGGCACGCTGAGGATTGGAGAGGAACCCGAAAGGGGTGGGGGGCACAGGCATCTTATTTATGGAAAAGAAGCATTCACTCAAACCACCAGGGGATGACGGTAAAGTTAATTTCCAGCCTTATGAATCTAATGTTTCTTCTTAATCAGTTGTCCAAAGAGCTCACTTTTTGTATTGTAGTAAAAAGAGAGCCAAAAGTTTGGACACAACTGTTCTAAATTCTGCATATCAAAAGCAGCAGAAGGGTCAAAGTCATGTGACAAGTAATCATGTCCTTTTTCTAGGTACCAAGCATGCCCATCATCAGAACCCTCAGCAAGGTGGCCAAGCAGGCCGTGCTCAGCAGCCCGGTGTGCAGCTGCCAGCCCTTGGCGGTGGCCGTGCGCAACATCAGCTTCTCCCCTCGCCAGGTGACGTCCGACGCCAGCTTCCACTCTGTGTCCTTCTCTGAGACGGACCACCCCAAGGTGCTCATCACAGGTGGGTCGCACCGATTCACTTTCCGTAGCGCTAAAAGCAGCCCTCCCCTCACTGCAAGACATTTATAAAACTAGAGTCCTACGAAGAACACACAACCTCATCAAGGACAGCACACATCCACAACACTCATTATTCACACTCCTACCGTCAGGCAGACGCTACAGGAGTTTGAAGTCCAGGACCACAAGGCTGGCAAACAGCTTTTACCCACAGGCCATCAGGCTCCTCAACGAAGCACTCACACACACCGCACGCAACACACGCACACACTCATAGCACTTTATTTATTTATTTATTTATTTATTTGTATTATTTATCTGTATTAATGTCTCTTCTGTTGTTGTTGCTTAATTTATTGGTATTTATGTTTCTTATGTTCTTATTCTTTCTTGTGTTTTCTTTCTTTTCTTGGGAGAATGAACAGAATAAGATTTTCATTGCATGGTATAACTGCTGTTTTACTATGCACATGACAATAAAACTCTTGAATCTTGAGAAAGGGGGTTAGCCGGATGCTTTGTACAGAATGTGCTGGGACTGCTAACGAGTTTGGCGAGACACCCAAAGTCGGATGCCAGTGAGAAACAAAAGGCAACAAGTGCTTTGACATTTCCCTCCTAGTGTCCTTCTTGCTTCATGGCTCCATGGAAACGTGCAGCATTGTCACGGGTGTTCTGTCAATTTCAGGTGGCCTTGGACAGCTCGGCGTGGGGCTGGCCAAACTCTTACGGTAAGAGCTCACACTCTTGCCCTTACTAGACAAACTTTCGCTATTGGTGAAAAGTTGCGTAACAGCCACCTGTTGCTTTACAGGAAGCGATTTGGAAAGAACAACGTGATTCTGTCCGATATCAGGAAGCCATCGAGCAATGTTTTCCACAGCGGTGCGTATGACCTCGTCACAGGCACCCCATCTGTGCAAACATGATTGATTGAGCGCCACGGCGGTCACGTATCTCATCACATGAGCCTGCATGGATGAGGTTAACGTGTCACTCGTGATTCATGACTAGTAAGGACAGCGCAAGTGTGTCCAAATGTGCAAGCGGAGATGACTCGGCAGAATGTGTACTATTATTATTAATAATAATAATACTAATAGTAGTAATATTCATAATACTAATTATACTGTAACAATAATCATAGAAACTGTTTATTTCAAGGGAGTGAGTTGAGTCAATGTTTGCTCAAACGTCAAAATCAAGCATTTTCAGAGTTTACCAGAAAAATCTAGATACTGATACTGTAATTGTTTTTTTTATCTCATTGCAAACTTATTTAACCTTCATTTGATATTTTATTTAAACTTTGATGTATTGTCACTTTTGACAGAAAAGTTGTTTTTTGTTGTTAAATTCTTTATGTATGAATGAATAATGAATCTAATAAATATTATTATTCTAAATACATGGTTTTTATCAGCATTATACAATACTTATTGTTACTAGAGATATACACGTGAAATAATTGTACAGACACAAATTAAAAACCCCAAGAGTATCTGAAAATAAAGCTTTTAAAAATGAATTGCTGTGAAAGTTGTTGATATTGCCTTTAAAATGGCTTTAAAGTGGCTTTAAAATGCCTCTTTAGTAAATACAAACATGTCTTCTGTTCCCATCAGGCCCATTCATCTACTCTGACATCCTGGACTACAAGAACCTGCGTGAAATCGTGGTGAACAACCGCATCACCTGGCTGGTCCACTACAGCGCCCTCCTCAGCGCCGTGGGCGAGGCAAACGTGGCGCTGGCAAGATCCGTGAACATCACCGGTGAGCGAAATGCCGCCTAATTACGCACCGCCAAAGGTTCCCGCTAACGTCTCCTCTTCTCGGAAGGGCTTCATAACATCCTGGACATTGCCGCCGAGCACGGCCTGCGTCTCTTCGTCCCCAGCACCATCGGCGCCTTCGGCCCCACTTCTCCTCGTAACCCCACGCCAGATCTTTGCGTGCAGAGGCCTCGCACCATCTACGGCGTCTCCAAAGTCCATGCTGAGCTCATGGGCGAGGTGGGTCTCCATGATGGTGCTTTTCTTCTTGTTATCCTCCCGATAGACAAGTAAGTAAATAAATAAATCAATCGAATGTTTGGGTTTTTTCGGCAGTACTACCATCACCGATACGGCCTAGACTTCCGCTGTCTTCGCTACCCGGGAATCATCTCCGCTGACTCCATGCCTGGTGGCGGCACAACAGGTGAGGGATAAACCGAGAGATCACTTTTAATGGACGTCTATTCCCGGAGCCTTCCTGCCTTACGCTTCTTATGTAACCGCTTTTATTTTTGGGCCCCCCCATACTCGATTTCTTTTGAACCGTTTGCCCTTTCGGACCACATCTCAAGATCAATACCGTTTTTTTTTTTCCCTCCTCAGACTATGCCGTCCAGATTTTCCACGATGCCATCAAGACGGGGAAGTTCGAGTGCTTCCTGAAGCCCGACACGCGTCTGCCCATGATGTACATCGACGACTGCCTGCGCGCCACGCTGGAGGTGATGGAGGCGCCCGCCGACATGCTGAGCATGAGGACGTACAACATCAACGCCATGAGCTTCACCCCCGAGGAGCTGGTGCAGGAGCTCCGCAAGCACGTGCCCGAGCTGGAGGTCACGTACAATGTGGACCCCGTCCGACAGGCCATCGGTAAATGGGCGACGCTGGTTGCAAAGTCGTTTGTAGTACGCTCCAGTCTTGTAGGTGGCGGTGATGCTCATTTCCACCTGCTTGTTGACCATCAAGCCAATCCGATCATAGTAAGATTTTTTGGAAAATGACTGCATCTGCACACAAATGGATGATTATCAATGATCGGGCTGATATGAGGGAATTATGACTTCATACGGATAAATCCAAACTTTTAAAAATGGCACAGATAACCGATAACTAAAAAAAAAAAAAACACTCCAATGAGGCGAGATTACGGGTGAGCAAATCAAGCGCTCCTTTTTTCTCCGGCCTGTGAGGGTAACGGCCTGTCAGAACTTCCCCTGAGCTCACTTGTAAACAAACTGGACACACATTTTGTTTCCCTAATAACATAAAAAAACATGAAATTGACTTCTTTGAAAATCATAATTCACCTTCGTCCATCGATACCCAGAGTCTGTCAAACTTGGAAAAAAGTATTTGATTTTACCTAATTCTACTAAAACAAACAAAGGATCTGGAATTTTTTTTCAGAAAACGTAACGTCCTCGTTTTGTTTCCATCGCTTTTTACTATTTGGTTTGATGACTTCCAAAATAAAAGCATTTATGAATACAAATGAATAAAACAAAATGATATGTGACAAGCGTAGTTGGCATCCGTACCAAACATCTTCATAGATGCCCAACTCTTGGCCAAAACAAGGAAAATGTCTGAAAAAGCTTTGTTCCTTTGTGTTGCCACGCCCCTTTTTACCTGAAACTTCGTAAAGCGCGATGGAAATTCTATGTATTGATTATTTTTGTACGTAATCCTGGTAATTATCGAGGGGGAATTAAAACAAAATCATTGAACAAAAGACACTGAATACGATTTCCTTGACAGCCCTAATTTGATACCCAGATTTAGTCCCAAATAAGGAAAAAGGGCCCCCCCCGTTCCAAGTATGCATGCATTAATAACACACAGACATGTGGCTGAACAGTTTTGTCTCTCCTTAGCCGACTCCTGGCCGATGAACTTCGACGACTCCAACGCCAAGAGAGACTGGGCCTGGAAGCACGACTACGACCTGCCCGAGCTCGTCCAGACGATGCTCAACTACCTGAGCGCTGAAATGCGCATGGCCCGCGCCAACTGAGGCGTCGGCAACGGCGGCTCCTCGTTGTACATAAAAATAATGTAAAGACTGACCAAAGAGGCTGGATGAGAAACATGGCGTGTACATAGTTGTTCTCTCGGTGCAAATACGAAGGGCTCCTCCGCTCGCCCGGCTGCCCGGCATGATGAATGTGAAGGTTGGCGCGGGTGAGACACCCCCCCACACACAAACGCACACAATTTGCTGTCTGGGAAAAAAAAGAGAACAAAGCTTTTGACCTTTTGACTCCGCTTGTCACTTGGGCAGAGAGCGGTGAAACCAGTTCTGCTTTTGCTGCATCACCAACGATTGCGTAACTTTTTTAGTGTTCAGGGCTGAAAAACACAAAAAGCAAATGATAATAATTCAATGTCTTGTTGGATTTACAGATATAAAAGGTGTGCCCTTTTATGCATTTTAGCAGGGTTTCTATCCTAATTACTGCGTAAACACGTCATCGATCAAGTGCAGAAAAGGGAAAAGGGGGGGTGATTTCTGATACAGGACATCCGTAACAAAGAACTTCTTCTGTTTATTCCACATAACTTTATTTATTCTTTCTATTGGTGTCCGGTGATTGCTTTTCTTAACGCTTATTTTTCCATCAACACTGTGGGACTATGTGGACCCAAATGGGGAATATTATTATTATTATTATTATTATTCCTATTAAGGTATTGTGTTAGAAGGGAAACATCTCCTGTTGTTTCGATCAGGCAAATAAACCACTTTGTTCCCACATTTCTCTTGTTTTTGTTACCTTACTCATTTCCTCAACATCATTTTGTATAAAACCATACCACAGTAGTTCATGAGGAACCACCCTACACAACCCTGACACCTACTTGTTGCTTACGCATTAGTTCCTCAGTCACTACATTTATGTGCCTTAGTCATTAGTTCCTCTTACTGCTTTAAATGTAAGTGCCTTAGTCATTAGTTCCTCATTAGTTCCTGTAACTACTTTATGTGCCTTAGTCATTAGTTCCTCATGAGTTGTTGACTTGTTCCTCAGTAACTACTGTATTTGTTTTGTACCTTACTGTAAAGTAAAGATTAAAGCATGCATATTGTTGTGTGTCATCCCTCATCTCTGTTAATTGGTTCCAGGCCCGATAAGTGAATTTCCGCAAAGTAGTATTCAATATTAATAAATGGCCCATTTTTGTAGACAGAGCATGGGAAACCTCTTTATGACTTCCTAAATACAATCTTTACCATTGTTAGAGATCAGTAGACATGAAATAACACCCCAGTAGTCACCTTTACACTCCTATCATTCTTTGTTTACGCCACATTGTGCAACTGTAATGCACATGCTACGGGATCACTGCAGGGACACACGAGATGGGCCACAGCTTTAACCATTAGCAAGGACACAAGCTAACTAGTTAGCCTCCAATTTATTTACTGTATTCCAAACTTAAGAAAGGGTTTCAAATGGAGTGGAGAAGAAGCACAAAGAAGCCAAAAACTTACCACTTCCACACTGAATGGGAGGAGAACTTCTGTTTACTCTATCATGTCAGACATGCCATGACTTCATGCACTGTGTGATGGTATTCTAATGTCATGTCTCAATAACTGAGCATTACTGACACCTAGTGTCCAGAATACTACGTATACCTTTTATATTTCTACCTTTCAGTACTTTCTGACTAGTCAACCCTCCTATGGACAATCGCCAATGAAGCTAACATGCATGGTTTTGGAATGTGGGAGGAAACCGGAGTACCTGGAGACGCCCCCCCCCCCCACACACACACACACAGGGAGAACAAACCCACTCAATGCGGCGTCTATCTGTGTCTGGTGTGAGCTGCTTGCTAACCGCCAACAAACAATAGAAGCAGTAGAAGCTAACAGAATAAATGAATTTTCGGATCAAGGAGGACGAGGAGGAGGAAATACTGTGGCAACATGTCTTAAGAAGGACGCAAGAACGCTACAGCACAGCAGAACGGCGCCAGGACGCCGGGGCACGGTCAGGGAGTGAAATACACGTGATCATTTCTTGTGTCCAACCTCGTAGGTTGATGAGTCAAATTCAAAGGACGTTTGTTGAAATAAGAGAGAAATGTGAGAAAATGTTCATGTCTGTCTGAGAAAAGCGCATGGCGTGTATGGGGGGGGGTCATTGGAAACAAATCAAGTTGGCTACTTTGCGGATTTCACTTATTGCGGGCTATTTTGGGGCCCTACCTCTGCCACAATCAGGGAACACTCTATACTATATTTCGAGGTTTTCCGCAAGAAGATCAAAGCTAATTTAATTTAGTTTAAAACGTAAGTGGCAGCATGTTAGCGCCATTGTGGCGCTTAACCAAGCGTTGTACTTTAATCTTCCGTTCATTTCTACTTTTCCATGACGCTCCTCCACAGAAGCGTCTCCTTGCGTTCCGGAACAGGCGGCAGCTTGTGTTGTGAGAATGTTCAGCCTGTGCCGGCCGCACTTCCTGTTGAGCATGAACTCGCCGTACTGTACAGAGCACTTATGTAACCCCGTCAAGGCTTTTCAAACATTCGTCTGCAGCGACAGCGCCGCATGTGAAACTCAGCACGGGGAAAAGGGAAACGTGTTTTTGGAAAGTGTGACTGCAACTGATGACAACGTGGCCTGGCTGCAAATCCCTTCCATGTGCGAGTCGTGCAGTCACACCAGCGACTCCGAGAAAAACACACTCAACATTACGAAAGGAAGCTTGAAGGCATTGAAAGACAGAAAACTAGTACATTTACCAAGAATACACACCTGGAAGGCAAAATCATAACAAAAAATCATCTATATTTGTTATTTGAAATAAATAAATCTATAGAACGTTTTGTATTTTCTTTTTTAAAATAAAAAACTTTATCGGGAAACAAACAGCCACCACAAAATAAACCATTTTTTTTTTAACGTTTATTTTGATGTATTATTATGATTACTATTATTCATTGATTCATTTTCTATACTGCTTGTCCTCATTAAGGTTGCATATGCTAGAGCCTATCCCAGCTGATATTGTTATTATTATTATTATGTATATTTAATTAGTAGGTCAAATTATAGAACAATATAGAATAAAAAAAATTGTCTAAATGAAATATATATCATCTTTTTTAATATATACAAAATCATATAAAACAAATGAATACTTTATTATCATGATTATTATGTATATTTAATTAGAAGTTGTTTTATTTAAGTAAACTTATAGAAATTTAAAAAAGGAACGACTATATATTAGAAAAAAAACATTGACTTTAATTTTTAAAAATGATAATTAATTAGAATTAAATAAAGCTGTAGACTAATTTACAAAAATAAAAAATGATAAATCACTGTATATATACATAGTACATATATATATACAGTATATATTTTTATTTTATTTTTTTTTTTGGAAAGGTCCCATATGAACTAATGACTCGGTATGTTCAGGGTCAAACTACAAATACAGCTAGTCGGCCTTTGGAGATGTCTTTTTGGAGAAGGTGGTGTTTTGTAGGTAATATTCAATGACTCGCGTTGCTGGTTTCACGCTGAGGAGTCAGACTCCAATCCTGCGTTACAGTAAGTTGCCATTTCCTGAAAGTGACGGCATCGTTAGTGGTATTTTTCTACCATAAATGACTGTGTTGCTGTGTGTTGTTGAGCACAGACTGGATCACACACACCACCGCGTCCTGCAGAGCAAGAAAATGGGACCCAAACGTTGAAAGAGGTGAGAAACAGCAGCGTCAGAACATGAATAAATGCACCCAAGCATGGCTGACGTCTGACGTGGACCACATCAGTGCAACCCCGAGGAGGGCGTGGGCTTCGCTGAGCGCTGCGTGGCATTTCTTCAGTTTCTTCATGGTGCAGCTGGGTGACCTTGCGTTGGAAGGGTGGGCATTTCAGCCACTTCTTTGCTCAGCTGGAATTGCAAAACACTCGATGAAGCAATTCAAAAGAATCGGAGCGTTTCACAAATAGATGGTTTCACCATTTCACAAATGGTGATTTTTGAGAACCTTGCTTGGAAAAGCCTTCCAAGAAAACGTCATGAAAGCCACCCTTTAAAGGAAATGTGCACTTTTTGCGGAATTTGGCCCATCAGCCCGTGTGTTCTGTGAGACATGAACACACGTATAATATAAACATATATATCAGAAATATATATAAATATGTGTATATTTTATGACTATTCTAGAAATATAAAAATATGTATCAATATAAAAGCAGCCAAAAAGAGGCAGCAAATTAATTATTAATTATTAATTATTAATGCACGTAACGGGACACACGTATTCCGCCTAGAAAGCCTTCTTAAAAAACCTCCAACAACGCTCCGTTTACATCATGTGACCTGCATATCAACCAAGCTACAGCGACATGTCTCACATAAGGATTGTGACCGATGGGCAAAACTCCCAAAAAAGTGCACTTTTCCTTTAAGTTTAGAAGAAATACGTTCGAGGCGAACTGGTTAGCTCGCTAGCAAGCGGCCATCTTGAGTCCTTGTGGCATAAGAGTGATGTAAACAATGAATAATAGGGCAGTAAAGGTGGTTATAGGGGTGTTATTTCATGTCTACAGGTTTCTAATCATGTTAAAGAGCCTACATTCATGCTAGCATGCCATACTTACAGTATTTTGCATTTTAAGCATCAGCGGAACGTCCTTCCTGGGTGCATTGATTTCACATAGAAAGGAACGCTACACAACAACACAGCAGCAGTGGCGGCAGCTCCGATATGTAGCGTTACCTTTGGCTAGTGACCTGAGGCATTGGCAGTGAGTGTGTGGTGAAGCTAGTCGCTAGCCAGTGTGGCGTGGCGGAGTGTCATTACGCCAGTAAAGTAGTTCTTGGGCGTAACAATGTCATAATAGCAATGTCGCTTGGTTAATATGCAGCTCACATTATGGAAATGGAGGTTTTTTCAGGAGGCTTTATAACCGGAATATTATGTGCATCTTTGTTGCCTCTTTTTAGCTGTTTTCGTATCTTTGGAACGTGCAGAAAAGAGAAAGGCGCGTGTGTTGTGTTTTCCTTTTAAGAGGCATAATGCAGAAGTTCCCTCGCCTTCTTCAGCATGTGTGGGAGAGATTTTCCAAGAAGGCGCACAGAAGAGGAGGGTGTGGTGATGGCGTCTGGGCAGGCAGAGGTTGCAGTTGTGGCGGGGGTGTCGTTGACATAGCGGCCTTCTGAAACAGCAACAAAAGGCCACCTCAGTGTGTGTGTGTGTGTGTGTGTGTGTGTGTGTGTGTGTGTGTGCGTGTAGTCTCCACTTTCTGTCTTTTAAATGGGGCAGGGAGGGGGGCACCTTCCTGGCCTCTTATGTAACGCGCAGGCTTGCCTCCTGCCAGCCAATGGGAGCGCTCCCAGCGCTGCGAGTGTTGTGTTGGCCAGTGGTGTAATAAGATTCCCACAGTGTTCCACGGGGGCTTACATCGGAGCAGGGCGAGGACGAGACGACGCGAGGGGGAGGCTATAGCTACTGGGCCGTGTGCCAAGAAGGCCATAACCTAACCTGTTGCCATGGCGATGGAGGCCGAGCCCTCCCCCACTTGCACTGTGTAGATACATGCATGTTGGCAATAACCACTTAAAGGGATCATTACACAATCTTTGCAGGGATGCTTTACACTGGAAATAATTGAAAGTGACAGTGTTTTGTGGTAGACTATGGTCTATTATTAGCGTAATCAACACGTGTACTAATGTATAGTATAAGTAGTACAAGCAATATGTAGCATCCTGGTCAGTAGGCGGCAGTAATGACACAAAACATTGAGACCTTAGCTTACCTCACATTCCATGTCACGAAGTCAGCCATGGCAGGTCCGACATGATAGACTAAAAAAAAGTTCTCTTCCCATCCCGTGTGGAAGTGGTAAGTTTTTGGCTTCTTAAGTTTAGAAGAAATAAATTCGAGGCTAACTGGTTAGCTCGTTAGCTTGTTAGCTCGCTAGCTAGCAACCGTCTCGAGTCCCTACAGCATAAGAGTTGTGCAATATGGCGTAAACAATGAATAATAGGAGTGCAAAGGTAACTGTAGGGGTGTTATTTCATGTCTCTAAGGGGTCTAATGATGTTAAAAGCGTATTTAGAAAGTCATAAACAGATTTTCTATGCTCTATCTAGGAAAATATTCCATTTATTAACGTTGAGTCTGTTGACACCCAAACTCCTGATGAGCAGAGAGGGTGGCTGGACTTGGGGAGCACACAGGACTCACCTCTCATGGTGACATCAGCTGATGTGCGCAGGGTTCTAAACAAAACAAACCCACGAAAAGCAGCAGGCCCAGACAACATCTCAGGACGTGCACTTCGGGTTTGCTCATCAGAGCTAGCTGATGTGCTTGCTGACATATTTAACCTGTCGCTTGCACAAGCATCTGTACCGACCTGCTTTAAGTCCACCACCATAGTGCCCGTACCCAAGAAGAGCAACGTGACCTGCTTGAATGACTATCGCCCTATAGCACTCACTCCTATTGTTATGAAGTGCTTTGAAAGAATAGTCATGACCCACATCAAAAAGAGCATCCCGGCCACTGTGGACCCTCTACAGTTTGCATATCGCCAGAACCGGTCCATGGATGATGCAGTCAACACTGCCATCCACACAGCCCTTTCTCACCTACAGGGCCAGGACACATACGTCAGAATGCTATTTATAGACTATAGCTCTGCTTTTAATACAGTCAGCCCCCACAAACTCACAAATAAGCTCCTCACACTTGGCCTGTCACCCTCCCTCTGTAACTGGGTGTTTAACTTTCTAACAGGCAGGCCCCAGTCAGTCAGAGTCCACAATCGCACATCCAGCTCAAGAATTGTGAGCACTGGGACCCCACAGGGGTGTGTGCTGAGTCCGCTCCTCTACACGCTCTTCACCTACGATTGCGTGGCCTCCCAGAACAACACCAGCATCATTAAATTTGCGGATGACACTACAGTCATCGGACTGATCACTGGTGGTGTTGAAACATCATACAGAAGAGAGGTGGCGGACCTCATAGCTTGGTGTCGTGATAACAATCTCCTTCTCAATACAGATAAGACTAAAGAGATGATCATCGACCCAAGAACAAGGGAAAAGGAGCCGCATAGACCCCTGTTTATTGATGAGACTGAGGTGGAGAGGGTGAAAACCTTCAAGTTCCTTGGCACACACATCAGCGAGGACCTCACCTGGTCTCACAACACCCAACAAATGATGAAGAAGTCCCAAAGGAGACTGTACTTCCTGAGAAGACTGAGGAAATTTGGCATGTCCACCACAATCCTGAGTTGCTTCTACAGATGCACTATCGAAAGTGTCCTTACCGCCTCCATCACTGTTTGGTACGGTAACTGTACAACACGTGATAGGAAGGCACTCCAGCGGGTGATCAAGACCTCACAGAACATTGTTGGGGCAGCCCTCCCCTCACTGCAAGACATTTATAAAACTAGAGTCCTACGAAGAACACACAACCTCATCAAGGACAGCACACATCCACAACACTCATTATTCACACTCCTACCGTCAGGCAGACGCTACAGGAGTTTGAAGTCCAGGACCACAAGGCTGGCAAACAGCTTTTACCCACAGGCCATCAGGCTTCTCAACGAAGCACTCGCACACGCCGCACACAACACACGCACACACTCATAGTACTTTATTATTTATTTATTTATTTGTAGTATTTACTTGTATTAATGTCTCTTCTGTTGTTGTTGCTTAATTTATTGGTATTTATGTTTATTGTGCTCTATTATTTTTCTTGTGTTTTCTTTCTTTTCTTGGGAGAATGAACAGAATAAGAATTTCATTGCATAGTAGAACTGCTGTTTTACTGTGCATATGACAAGAAAACTCTTGAATCTTGAATCTTGAATCTTGAGTCTGGAACCTCTCACAACGCAATTCGTACCCCGAACGCAATTGGTGCCGTGCATGTGCGAGGCTACTCGCTTCCTCCTTTCCTCCTAAATGTTTACCACAGTGCTTCTGCGATGTCACGTGCAGAGGTAGTTATTATTTTTAAAATGTATGAACGTAAATAACCATCCTTGATGTATGTCATATATTGGAAGGTTATTTTATGAGTGACTCTTTTTAAAATACTTTGTTAGCGTGCGGATGTTTCTATGGTCTTATGACACCGCTAGCTAGACGCCGCATCGAGTGGATTTGTCCACTGCGGCGATACGTCAACGTTGCCGCCATATTGGATGTGCCAAGGCTGCGCTGTAAATGAATCCAAGTTAATGTGCTTACTTCCATAAAGCACCTTTCTACAAAGACATTGAAGTTAATTCCTCTCGTTCATACCTTCACACACGCACTGATATACTTATATATATATATAAGAAAAAAATGGTATTTTCTCTCATTTCTATCTGTCTTTATAACGCTTTTGGGAGTGGGAGGGGGGACTTGTATTGCTTGCTGCCGTAAAATAGCTGGACGGATGGCGTAGATTACACATGCCTACACTGCCGAAAAAAAGGCTGGATGTGGACGCATTCTGCACATGCGTTGAACCGACTGCGACCCGGGTACATATTGCGTAGCGACAGAACCGATGAACCGCTATAAACGAGGGACGACTGTAGTGCAGAATAACGTGGTGCGCGCCAGCACCTAACGAGTTTCAGGGCCAGCTCAGCAACACAACGTTTTCATCCGCAAATTCAAAAATGGTTTGGAAAAAAAAGTGTGTGTAAATGTTTTGCGTACTCGGTGCATCTGGGGGAGTCACTTGCACTTGGACCTGGATGAGAAGTGAAACAAGAAGTGAAAAATTTGAAAAAGTTTTGCATTTAATAATAGTAACAGGAAGAGCATTTCTTCTGTAGCCCCTCCCTCTGCCTGGTACGTCAAACTAGGCATTAAACCAGGGGTGTCCAAACATTTTCCAGCGACACAGTGGAAAATGAAAGGATGCGACTTTGATATTTTGTAAAGCAACACGAGATAAGCTAAGAAGTTGAAAAAAGGGCATCTGGTCTTAGTGATATACTGGAGGTGAAAAAGACTATTTTTAGCAGCAGCTTAGCGCTTTGCTTTGTTCCTCCCATTTCTGCTGGTTTGCTTTTCTTCTGAAGTCATCTTTATTCCAATAATATTGTGACTTCATTCCCAGAACATTCTAACTTTTTCCCCAAACAAATTTTCCAAAAATTGCAATCTTATTTTGTTATGTTTGTTTCTCATACTACGATTTTTTTGGACATGTTTTTTGTTGTCATATTTTCCCTTTATTCTCGTAATATTTCATCTTTTTCCACAACCTGTCTAAAAACTACAACTTAATTAGTTGTTTTGTGTTTCTCATAATATTACGTCTTCTTTTTTTCTTTCATATTTCAACTCTATGCTACTAAAATGACATAATTTTGTCACTTTTTTCCCCTTTAGAATACAACTTTTTTTCTCTTAATATTTTGCCTTTATTCTTGTAAAATGACCATACTTTTCCTCATAATATTACGTTATTCTTGTAAAAATTACACCTTTTTCTTGTTAGATTCCAACTTTTTTTCTCAATATTTTGTCCTTATTCTTTAAAACTACTGCTGATTTTTCCCCTTTTTTCAGTTTTCTTGTTAAATTATATTTTTAGAATGTGCCACAGGCCAATAAAAATACATCCATGGGCCACAGATGGCCCCCGGGCTGCAGTTTGGACACCCCTGCATTAACCAGTAGTGCCATACTGTACTGGTAGTCTTCATGTGAGGTTTGGCCGTATGCTGCGCTCTTCTCCGGTAGATATCTCGCTGTCTCGCTGCGTGTCGGAGGGACGGCGCCTTAAGTCCACACCCGATGTCCTTCCCCTCCCGCTCAAGCTTGACCAAGTCGCCCATAAACATGGCACACACCTCGTGAAGGCGTAGCAAGCGAAAAGCACAGACGCAAGGTGCTTTCATTGCACTATTTTTTCTGGCAAAGACCCCGCGACCCACCGGTTGAGAATCCCAGCACTAGAACACGATACCACTTCTGGAGTTAATAAAGCAATAATATCTAATTCCCGTATTGACCCAAATGTATGACGCCACTGAATATGTGATGAGCTCAAGCTGCTTCATTGATCAGCAGTATCTGAAATGTCATTGGTGTGTGAGAGTGACAGGAGGAAAAGCTCTGGGGATGAGTTGTTTTGACGCCACGTGTTCCTTCGCGTGTAGAAATCTAATGATGGTTTTGAAGTCCAAATTTTAGGACTTTTACAAAGAAACAAAGAATGTTGTGAATGCAGAATATTTTTTGTGCTACACTGATAAAAATTGCACTTTTTTGGGCATTTTTAAAAATGAATTCCTACTTTTTCAGTGAATGTGCAGGAGAAAGTGACAACACAAGAACTTGAGTAATATTTTTGTCTTCTACCTCATATTTTTTTTACCCCAAAAGACGATTCCCTCCGCTGTCATTTATGAACTAATTGTACAGAATGACTTTTCAGGGCAGCCAATGGTCCCGAAGAAGGACTGAAGGTCAGAAAATACGCGTGTGCGTCAGGACCACGGCCACCTCTATGAGCTCGATAGGATTTCATGACCTCCGTCGTGAGCTATCACTTTAGAATCGAGCTTAACCTCAAGTGTTTGTTACACAATGTGGTTTTAATCCCATCAGGGAGACATTTTTAAACACAGATCCTGGGTCAGATTGGTGTGTCACATAATCCCATCTTGACTTCTATAACAACAGGGTGTGTCTGACCCGGGACCAGCTGAAATGTCATCTGCAGGGCTGTAATCCAACTGCGTAAAGCCCGTGCAAGTGGGTCAAGAGTGCGCTGCTTGTTCATTTCATGAGTGGAAATCATTTTTAGTGGCATGCTTTTTGTGCCACTAATGTCCACATGGAAAAGTTCACTAACTCATAAAAATACACACATTGAAGACAAAAACATTTGTTCCCATAAGAAATAATAACATTCCATCCATCCATCCATCTTCGGGTCGCAAGGTGTTCCCAGGCCAGCTGAGGGACATAGTCTCTCCAGCGTGTCCTGGGTCGGAGGTGCCCTGAACACCTTGGAGGCATCCTAAGCAGATGCCCGAACCACCTCATCTGGCTCCTCTCAATGTGTCCCAGATGACAGTGCTTCTCACCTTATCTCCTAGGGAGAGCCCAGCCCCCCTACGACCTTTCGGTCACTCCCAAAGCTCGTGACCATAGGTGAGGGTAGGAATGTAGATCGACGGGTAAATTGAGAGTTTTGCCCTTCGGCTCAGCTCCTTCTTCACCACAACGGACCGAAGGAGAGTCTGCATCGACGCCGCACCGATCCGCCTATCGATCTTGCGTTCCATCTTTCCCTCACTCGTGAAGAAGACCCCGAGGTACTTAAAGTCCTCCACTGAGGGCAGGATCTCATACGCGACCCAGAGATGGCACTCCACCCTTTCCCGAGCGACAACCATGGACTGGGACTTGGAGGTGCTGAACCGATCCAGTGAGAGTTGAAGATCCCGGCGCGAGGAAGCCAACAGGACCACTTCATCTGCAAAAGGAAGAGACTCACCGATTAATCTGTGAATTCATCTGTGAGTTACACATGAATTAATCTGTTCCAGGGTCAAGCGGTAATGTTTTAAGAAACATCCTTATTTGTCCTACATGCAAAGAGAAGGCAAGCTCTTTAAAATAAAATAAAAATCAAGTAAAACTACCCACCCTATGGAGGGGGTGGTGTTTTATCAATATTTCTGGTCTTGTGCTATTAAATATGTTCGTGTTGCTCGTATTGTACTGATAAGTCACACCTCATTCCCACGTCGCAGCAAGTTCCATTTCCTGTTCTATGGTTATCGTCACACTTGTACCTTCTGTGCAATGGAAACAGTGACTTTGATACAGTATTGCACATGGCATTTTTCTGCTATAAGTGGCCCAAACTGACAATGCCTGTGTGCTACATGCTCATTTCATTGTTTTAAGGCGTGAAGCACTGCTTCATGCTCAATGTTTTTGATCCAGGGGTGTCCACGTGGAACTGTTCAGTCACTCCTTGGAAGGGCATTCGAGTTCAATTATGAAACACAAGCACTTTTTTTAACACTTTTTTTTATGTGTGCTTTCTAAGAACGCAGCATGGAATGTTTCCTGGTTCTGTTGGGTTAGTATAATCCACTCATAGCCTTGAAATGTAAACACTGCTCTGCTCGTATCACTTTGGGTTTTTGTTCTCCTCCCTCTTGACAAAGATACCATAATACTGCTTTATAACGCAAGACAAAAAGGCAACAGTGTTGGTATGATCAAAAACAAGCGATGTTGTTTTTACCCTGCTGCCCTCCGCACACCCAGACCACAGTTACATGTGCGCTTCATATGAAAGCTGACAGTATAAACCACCAGCATGGCTCGACTTAAATGGCTTTTATTCCTGTCATCATCTAGCAATGCATCTTAGTATGTTACATAAGAGGACAGAAATATTCCCAAGGAATCCGGCTGCTCCACTTTTGAACCAAGGGAGTTTACTTTGGAGTGTGAGGTGGCTGCTTTTAAACTATGACCGTGTGTGTTACAACTTGGGCTTCAGCTGGCAGCAAATTACCCTCAAAGGTAAAGATAAACTGTTGCAAACTTTGTGATAACAAAAAAAGCTCTATAACTACAGAGTGTTTGAAAACTAAATAAACTACAAAGTACTACAAAGTACCCCTGTTTCTTTTTATTTAGTTTCCAGAGCAAACAATTAGTTGCCCTTTCTATCAGAAGCAGAATTCATTATTGTTCCTTTTAATGTCATGTCTTTCTCAACTAAAATAAAGCTGAATAAACTTAATCAACGTGTTGACAAATCGGTGCGCTTTTCTCGTGATCGCAGCGTCCCCTGCTGCTAGTGTATATGAAATAACAAGCATTGAAAACATATTATGAACGATAATGTGGACATAAAAAAATAACTTTCAAATGTATGCTAGAAGAAAACGAAGTACATTTTTAAGTACACAAGCAGAATTTAAAACCAATGGAGCGTCCTGTGTTTTTTTTTGGTCAGGCATTTTCTCAGACTCCTACTGAAGAAGCCGACGAAGGACCTCCCAGCATGTCCATGCTTGCCGAGCGTAAGACATTTTTTTAATCACCTTTTTCTTAAAAATGTGACCTTTTCCTTCATTTTAACGACGTGTATATAAATGTCTTGTGTGTCCAAACTCCAGAATAACGCCGTAAAAGCGGTCGCCAGTGAAACTATCCGTCAAATAGGACCTATAAAAGTTAGAGTAGCCAACGTTAGCTTTAGCATAGTCTGTCAGCACACGTGTTGTCATGTGAACTTACTTGGGCTAATTGTCAGGAGTTTATTTTGTTTAGCATAAAATATACTTTTAGTCACTTCAAGTTTCATTATAGCGAGACGTGTTTGCTTTGTTTTTTCGTGCCAGTGACCTACCTCTTTATGTTTAGTAATATTGTTGTGTAGTCGTGGCATTTAAAGCCAATCCATGTGTAAACATGGACGTACACAATGTTTACAATTGTGTGTTTGCCTAACAAGCTAGCTTGGGCCACCATTCAGTGTCAGATTGTGACCGGTTTCCCCGATTAGGAGTTGCTTCCTTTTTCAACAGTACTTCTCTTTTCCAGCCCGGAGGAAACAGAAGTGGTCAGTTGATCCAAGGAACAGTGCCTGGAGCAATGACAACTCCAAGATTGGCCAGAAGCTCATGGAGCGAATGGGCTGGTCCAAAGGAAAGGTGTGTGTTTAAAGTACTATTCCCTCCTGTAGTGTGGCCATGGGTCTTTGTTTACTCTACTGCAGAAGGTAACTGACACCTACCTGACATCAAGTGTCTAGCAGGGGTCTCAGAAAGTGACCCCCGCGAATATTTTTGGCATATCTCTATAGTAATCCTCACACACTTCAATGTATGTTATTGAATGATAATGTAAGACATGGATAAGAGAACGGATGTTATTGGAGTCACGGTCTAGCCTTTAGCTTCCTTTTGTGCGCCAGTTTCCTCTGAAGCGGCAAGCAGTGGTGTGACGCGTCTACAATATCCACGCTGCTCGCCTCTTGTAATTCCTGTGATGTCTTAGAGCAGAGGTCACCAACGTGGTGCCCGCAAGCCTGCTTTTCATTCAGGTGTTCAGTTAATAATGTGAGAACACTAGAAAGAAATGCATTGTGAAATACAACATGTGAGTTGTGGACACCAGCATTTTGTTCATGTTCTGGTAAAACAAGCATATTCGCTTTGTTTGGGTTTAAAATAAGCTCTGAAAAGAAATGTTACAAAAATGAGTAGGTCTTGGCCATTTTCATTTTGTAAAAGTAGCTCTCACAAGGACAAACCTTGGTGACCCCTGTCTTAGAGTAACCTCACTGCACCTTGCCTGTCAAACAGTCACGAATGCCACGTGCCACGAATCCTGAAATGCGAATCGGCGTGGCTCCACTGTATAGACAAAATGAGTATGAAATATGTGACTTGACCCCTCTATCATATGCAGGGCCTTGGCAAAAGTGAACAAGGAGCCACTGACCACATCAAAGTGAAAATTAAAAACAACCACCATGGTCTTGGAGCCAGTGCAAGCCAAGAGGTGAGCTTAAAGGAGAAGTGCACTTTTTTTATTTTGCCCATCATCCACAATCCTTATGTGAGACATGAACACACAGGTCTTTCTCTTTTCTCTGCGTTCTAAAGCTATAAAAAGAGGCAACTAACAATGCACGTGATGGGATGCAGCTATTCCGCCTATAAAGCCTTCCGAAAAATCTCCACAAACTGTCAACAATGCTCCATTTACATAATGTGACCTGCATATTAACCAAGCTACAGTGACAAAATTATTATTATTATTATTAACATTGTCATGCTGAAGAACTACTTTGTGGGCGTAGTGACACCTTGCCACACCACACTGGCTAGCTACTAGCCGGCTAGCGACTAGCTTCACCACACACTCACTAGGTAAGGCTACATATTGGAGCTGCCGCTACTGCTGTTGTGTTTTTGTTTGTCCGTTGGGATTGTGGTTGATGAGCAAATGTTTTTTTTTTTTAAGTGCAGTTTTCCTTGAAGTATTTGATGACCTTTTGTTGAGGTTATTGCCATAACTGTATATCTGCATGCAAACGTAATTTATGTCAACGGTGCCTTCCTGTACAGATTGAAAGGTCACCTCTGTATTCACATATTAATCTGATTCTGTAACTACCCAGTTTAACTATCATATTGCAGTCGTCTCTCGATTATCGCTTTTAATTGGTTCTAGACCCGACCGCGATAAGTGAATTTCTGCGCAGTAGGATTCAATATTAATGAACTGAATGCTTTTGTAGTTGGAGCTTAGAAAACCTGTTTGGCTTTCTAAATATGGGGTTTAACATTATTAGAACCCTGTAGACATGAAATAACACCCCTGTTGTCACTTTTACATTCCTGTTACTTTTTTGTTTACATCACATCGCAAACTACCGAGCTTACTAGTTAGCCTCTCCAGTTGACTTATTCTAAACGTAAGTGTTTCAAACGGAGTGGGGAAGAAGGACAAAGAAGCCAAAAACTTACCACTTCCACACGAAATGAGAGGAGATCTCAGCTGCGGCATGTCCATGGCATGCCTGCTCGGCTCTGCTGGCTCAGTAGCCAGTCTCCATGCAGTGTGAAAGGTCATGTAACCTAACAACACGCTAACATTACTGCTGCCTAGTGATCAGAATGCTACATATAACTTATGCTTTTATATTGTTTGACTAACAGGCTGTAGTCAACCAGGAAACAGCCATCATTTATTATTTTTAGACTGTAAGTGCATGCCTACATTTGCAAGTGATTTGTTTTCTGCTGTGTGCCTAGGATAACTGGATCGCTCACCAGGATGATTTCAACGACCTTCTTGCTGAGCTAAACAGCTGCCATGGCCAAAGCAACAGCACTGGTAATTAATATATATCGTATATTTAGTGACCTTTTTCCATCTTGTATTTGCGTTGGTTGACATCATAGGAGTTTTGCTATGTTAGCGCTACCACTTGGGGACAGTAGAGGGTGCTGCAGTGCAGCAGATGCACGTTGTTTGTGATCAGAGAGGTTATTCATGCATCTTTTATCATTTTATTTGCAGAAACTTTTCCAAAAGAGCAGAAAGGTTTCAGCTTGGAAGAGAAGTCCAAGACCTCCAAAAAGCGAGTCCATTACATGAAATTTGCAAAAGGTGAGTTTCACAACTAAGAGATATATGGTACTGCCAGAATTGACAATTTATAACTTCCCCCATTCTCGTTCTCAGTAATTGCCTGAAATAAATGTGGCTACTAGCATCCCAAAACCTCATATAGTCTTCTACTTAAAAGGGATTTAAAAAAAAAAAAAAAGGTTTTGGCTGCACTTTGGTATTTTCTCGCAGCTTTATTAACTTTGATGCCATCCAGGCCAGATATCCTCCCTCACCCCTCGCTGAGCCCTCTTTGCATGGCTCACAGCTCAGGACGCTGATCAGAGATCTGTCAGCCTGCTCAAGGTCACTTGGCCCGGGTCACTGCTAGGGGAGGTTATTTGAGATGACGTAACCTTAAACATTCATTACATATTGGGAAGATTTTCTGGGTGATAGGCACAAGGAGGAACGTGGTGTTTAAGGATGACTGGAGAGCAAAATGAGCAAACACTGGGTCATATTTTATAGGGCAGACGCTTGAGATGAAGGGGCGGGCTGGGGGTTTAGTGCAGCAGCAGCTTGGATGGTAACGTTAGGATCACAGACATTGTTGTCACAGCATGCTAATCTACTCATTTGTTGAACCGCCAATACTTAATTAAGGTTTAGGCTACTTCAAAGTTCACTATGCTGAAAAATGATGGCAAACCTCATGAGTTTGTTTGTGGTGAAGTCTTACATTTTTTGTTCATTTCGGGCATATTTCTCACACAATTTGAAATGGTGATTAATCATAATTAATTAGAAACCTGATTAATCTGATTTGTAATCATTTGGCAGCCATACTTGTTTTACATTCTTACATACACCCCCTGTTGAGGCAGTAACGGTCACAAAATAGCCAAAGAAAAAGCACGGCGACCTTACAGTCTAGCTCAGGGGTGTCAAACATACGGCCCGCGGGCCGGATCCGGCCCGTCTGGTGGTTTGGTACGGCCCGGGGAAGAAAGCTGCATTGTATAAAAAAAAATATTAATTTTCTTTAAAATTTGTAGTTCTTGTATTATCCGCTAGGGGGCGCAGTGTTTTAGTACGTGCAGACAACATGAAAGCAACACTGCGGCGGAACTAGGACCACCTTAACCTGGTAAAATTGAACGTCTGTACAGCGTCTATTGGCGACAATTGCATTATCTACTTTTCCGTTTGCCTCGCACCCTCATCAGCAAAATGTCTTTGTCAAAAAGGAGAAAAGTAGACACAGAGTGTCGGACTTTTCAAGAAAAATGGACATGTTCTTATATGTTCACGGAGGTGAATGGGAAACCCGTGTGCCTGGTGTGCCAGCAGCAAGTTTCGGTGCTTAAAGAATACAATATTCGGCGCCATTACGAAACTCAGCATGGTGAAAAATACAACAGTTTGCATGGAGAATTGAGAAAACAGAAGGTAAATGAAATGATGGCGCGTCTGAAGAAACAGCAATCTGTTTTCACCCGGAGCCGAGAAGCCAGTGATGCTGCGGTGAAAGCCAGCTACCTAATTGCGAGCCAAATAGCAATGGCATCAAAGCCGTACAGTGATGGAGAGTTCATCAAAAACTGCTTGCTGACGGCTGCTGAAATTGTGTGTCCTGAGAAGCGACATGCTTTCGCCAATATAAGCTTGACAAGAAATACCGTGGCAGACAGGATTTCGGAACTCTCTGCAGATTTGGACCACCAACTAAAACGCAAAGTGGGGTCATTTGTGGCATTTTCTGTTGCGATTGATGAGAGTACTGATATCACGGACGTCGCTCAACTGGCCATATTCATTCGTGGAGTTGACAAGACTTTGAATGTCACAGAGGAGTTTCTCGAGCTGGTGCCGATGATCGACACCACAACAGCTGAGGACATTTTCAGCTCCGTCGTTGGAGCGCTGGACAGAGTCGGAGCGGACTGGTCACGCGCCGTAAGCCTGGCTACTGATGGTGCGCCGTCAATGATCGGTAAAAAGGCAGGTGTTGTAACAAAGTTCAGAGATAAAGTACAAGCCGCAAATGGGGGAGGTAATTTTTGGACATTTCATTGCATTTTGCATCAGGAGGCATTATGCAGCAAATCGCTAAGAATGGATCACGTCATGGAGGTGGTTGTCCGAACTGTTAATTTCATCCGAGCCAGAGGTCTCAATCATCGTCAATTTGACAGCTTTCTCAGTGACTGTAACATTATCCATGGTGTGCCTTATCACACGAACGTACGATGGTTAAGCAGAGGTGCTGTGCTAAAGCGCTTCTTTGATTTACGTGATGAAATCGGACAATTCATGGAGAAAAAAGGTAAACCTGTTAAGGAATTACAGTGCCATCTGTGGCTGCAGGACCTTGCATTTATGGTTGACATCACTGAGCACTTGAATATTCTTAACAAAATGTTGCAGGGACGCAAAAAAATCGTAACACAGTATTATGACAGCATACGTGCATTCAAGTTAAAGCTCGGGTTATGGGAGACGCAGGTGGCAAGCGGTGACCCTGCTCATTTTCCCTGTTTAAAAGATATGTGCGCAGCAAGCGTTAATTCTGACGTGAAACGGTACAAAGAGAAGATTTCAGGGCTGTTGATGGAGTTTGAGAAAAGATTTCAGGTTTTTAGCGAACTCGAAACAGATTTTGCAGTTTTTCGCTCACCATTCACAGTCAAAGCTTCTGATTTGCCCGTTGCCATGCAACTTGAAATCATTGATTTGCAGTGTGATGTAGAACTGAAGGACAGATTTGCCTCTGTAAGCTTGGACACGTTTTACAAGTACCTCCTACCAGGCTATCCCACATTGACAGCACTAGCTGCTAAAACATTGTCCATGTTTGGGACAACCTACCTTTGTGAGCAAGTTTTCTCACTAATGAACATTAATAAAACAAAGCTGCGCTCAAAGCTCACACATAAGCATTTGAATGAGATTCTGAAATTGGCTGCTTCTCAGGACATGATGCCTCATATTGATGCACTTGTGCAGGATAAACGATGTCAAGTTTCAGGGGCAAATTCCAAGCAAGACGAATAATTTCTGTGAAAGTTATTCATTTGTTCAAATTGCTTTCCAGATGTTGAAAAACAGTGTTTTTAAGTTCCACAAGGCTGGTACTAAATGTTTTTGGAACATTGTTACTATTTCTGTGATCAGTTTTATGTACAACACACTTAAATATATGTTTAACTGTGTAAAAGGGTTGTTAAAATTGCACATACTTTATTTATGTTCTTATGTTATTCTCTTGTTCATAATATATTGTTCATAATGTAAAAGGAAAATTCTGTTAATAAACATTTTGATAATTTACTCATTCTTTGCACTAATTATTAGTATTAGTGACTAATACAAAGGAAAAAAGTGGGCTTATTGTTAGTTCTATGTAATTTTGCAATGAGTTTACTGGTCCGGCCCGCTTGATCTCAAATTAAGCTGTATTTGGCCCGCAGACCAAAGGGAGTTTGACACCCCTGGTCTAGCTTAACTGAGCTTGCTTGAGGTGTGCTAAAGTCTCACATGACATCTTTTTCATTCAAAGGTGGTGAATAGCGAAAGAAAAAGCAACAAAATGATGGTTGTTGCATTTTAACATGCAGAACTCTCCTCGCATTTTTCTTGGCAGGAAATGCAAGCGCGCCAGCCGGCTAATGACATTTGTTAAAGTAATTCATCAGCGATCACTTAGTTTGGTAAACATCTGGACGATCTCTACGTCATTCAGCAGCCACTTCCTGCTTCCTGTTTGGGGCATCTGGCTTGTCCATTTATGTGGACATAGCAGATGACCCCCCCTGATAAGAGCGTATCAGGATGTTTGCTACCTGTGCCGGGTCAACTCCAGACCCGGGGAAGCATGGCCGCCAAACTAACCAGCTAATATGTTATTCCAGCTCCCTTTTCCACACTGCATCAAGTTGTGGGCCCCCCACCTGTCCCCGCCCTCCTTTGGAGCCCTTAAAATAGCACAGTGATAAGTGGCTCTAACAATGCCTTTCTCATGAGTTTTGACCAGTGATGAATGAGTATGTTCAGTTGGACATTCGTGTTGACTCTTTCATTGTCTTTGCCCCGGGACATACTCGCACCCCAGCCACCCAAGCCAGTCATCAGCTATTAAAGGCTGAGACTATTGAGATGAAATCCATTCACTTCTCTTCAGCAGCTGTTTGGACACATCAAAACAAAAAAAATAGGGGGGGGGGCGAAGCACCTGACTTTTTGGTGTCTGTCAAAGATTTCCATCTTCCTTGGAGGACGGGAAAGATGCTTGATGGGAAATTTAGGCAGGGTGCGTTCACAAGTACGCCAGTCTCCAGCCTGTTTGCCAGTTGCAGACCTGTCTTTGGCAGCGGAATGCTGTTCAACTCTCTTCTGCTTTTGCGTCGGGACCAGTTTTCAGGCAACCAAAGGGATGCTTGCTCCTCTCGCATGTCTTCGTAACGTAATTACAAACTCGGCAGCTCTCTTCTGCTGTTAGGTGTTTCCTTTCTGCACAAAAATATAGTTGATGGCCCTTCACGACACATAACTTAGAAAAGTCAAATTTACACAATTAATTACAGTGTAAGAGCATAATTACTTTCCTTTGTAGTTTGCGGAGTCTGGATACGGGAAATGCAACGTTACCCGGAAGCCACCAACCCCACCACGCCCGCTCGCATGCCTGTCCCCGAACACTCGCCGCCCTTTGGAGCTGTTGCCAAGTTGAGGCTCGCTAATAGACTTATCGCTGCTAAGCTCATTATGGGGAGGTTGGGAAAGTCAAGTACAACTTGCCATTCCCTAACGCGTGCACGCCCATGTTGTCACCATGCGCAGGCCAAGCAGTCAATTACCTCTGCCAAGGAGCTTGTTTTCCTTGACGTTCGTTAGTCAGCGTGATTATGGAAAAACTACTCAACCCATTTGCACGTTTGATGGGATTAAGAAGGTGATGGTGTGGCTGTGTGTAAAGTTGTGCACGTTTCTGTGCGCTTTTTTTTCTTAATGCATGATTCTTTCATGATGCAATTCAATGAATGTGAATGCTGAGAGGCAAGCATTTGAAATTGTCTTTGTGTGACAGTTATTCTGTTGGACAACTTGCATTTTGCTTTGGAACTACATCACACTTTGCATTTGGAAATACTGAATGGCAATGCTACAGCAATAATCAACCTGTTCAATTGCACATAATGTTGTCCTTGATTTGTTATAAAACAGGAATACGGTCGTCTCTCGCTACATCGCGCTGCGAACAGTGGCGTATTTAGTCATTTGGGTCGTCCTGGCCACGTGAACACATCTTTAGCGTTTCTGTGTGCTCTAAAGATATAAAAACAGATAAAAGAGACGGCTCGAGATGTCTCTTTTACTGCACATGATGGGATCCACCTATGCCGCCTACAAAGCCCGCTATTAAAACATCTGCAGCAAGGTTTTCCATCCATGCTGTGAGCATGTGGTAACAGGTACATTCATGATGACATGTACCTGCGTACGTGCACTAATGAGCTGTCTCTTTTTATCGTTTTTTCTATCGTCAGAATGCACAGAAATGATGGACAAAAGGATGATGGGCAAAAAAAAGTTGCTAGTTACATTGCCATGTTTATTCAGATCTTCCAGATGTCCTGGCTGTGTGGCCACCTTGTGGCCAGCTCAAACATTAGCTGATGCTAATTCTGAAATAATGGAAAGCCATGATGTGCAAAGGATGCCATGGCATTGCCTGAATCTTACGACACGTCCAGGCAAAATTCAAGTCATCCCTATGCTGCTCATAGCCACTAGAGGGAACATGCACATGAGCATTGCTATGATTTGTGATGCCAGTCCCAGCAATTACTGCATTTATCAGTGAAGCTTCCAAAGATCTCCCTCCCACTTACTGGGGGCTGCTTTTAATCGACTTCCTGTTCATGCTGGCCCTCTCACTGCCAGTGCCGAGGATTGACGGCCTTTGTTTGGGGGAGGGAGAGAGACTACCAAAAAACTAGTAAGCCAGTTTTAATTGCGAGCTCCATCTATCACGTGTCATGGCTGCATACCTGGTGTGTGCGTGTGGACGGGTCATATTGAATCGCGTGTACATTCAAAGTGGTTAATTGTCTCACCTTGCTTTTTAAAAACAAGTGAGTGAGACCCACAGTGATGTTTTGGTCCGGTTGGACTGCTTATCACAACTATGAGTTGTTGCCATTTGCACCGTGTCCTTGGAAACCACCTTGTGTTGAATAACACACTCCCCTTCTGCCTCATCAGGCTCTCGCCCACCTTTTGAACGCTAAAAGGAAAAGTGGGCTTTTTTATCACAACATTATTTGCACTTTCACCTGAAAGCCTGCCATTTTTTGACAGGTTCTTCCTCTTGGAAACCTCCAAAAGGTCACACTGGACGTTTGACCTATGTCCAGCATAGGACCGTTGCCCCCCCCCCCCCCCCCCCCCCCCCCCCCCCCCCCCCCCTTTCCTATTTATTTTAAGTTGCTTTCTTGGTTCAGCTTTCTCAGACCTGCATGTGCAGCGACTTCCAAAAGCCAAGAGTGGGCAGGGAGATAGAGGTTGTGGAGCAATAAATAACCAAATGTTATCAGAGGCGCACTGAAGGAAGAGGATGCAGCTGTACGAACAGGACCCGGGGCCCGAGACGGCCCGGTGTGTGTGCTCCAGGAGTCTTTGAGGCCCGGCCTGAAAATGGGAGAATGGAGGCGTGGCGTGGCGTGGCCCAACTCGTCGCCAGTTTATTTTTCTTTGCCGTTTTATCCTCTGGAGACAGAAGCAAGCTCCCCTTTCTTCAGTTTGGAACTGCCCCCACCCCACCTCGTACACACACTTGACATGTCTGCATTTTTACAATTCCACGTTGGCGACAGCCACGCTGGTTGACGTCGTCCTTCTGCCCTTCCCATCCTCAAACGGGATATGTAACGCGTAAAAGCCACATGGGGTGCATCACTTACCCCCACCTTCTTATGTTATCAGTATTGTTCAGTACATAATACATTTCATAATTAGGGTTGTCAAATGATTACAATTTCCCGAATGCCTCCCCGGGGAGGTGTTCTGGCAAGTCTAATCGGTAAAAGGCCTCGGGGAAGACCCAGGACACGTTGGAGAGACCATGTCTCCCAACTGGCCTGGGAATGCCTCGGGATCCGCCGGGAGGAGCTGGACGAAGTGGCCTCCCTGCTTAGGCTGCTGCCCCCGCCACCCCATCTCGGATAAGCTGTAGAAGATGGATGGATGATGACAATTTTTAATCAAGTTAATCAGTTTTCTAATAAATTCATCATGATTAATCACTGTTTGCCACTGTGTGAAATATGCCCATTTTTGCTGTGTTTTATTGAAGAAGCGAGCAATAGGTGAAGAAAATGACAGGATTAGAATATATATATATATATATATATATATATATATATATATATATATATATATATACTCATACAGGATGTAGTAACATCTCCAAATGAACTGAGAGTTGAAATTAAGCTAAGATACCACACGTCTCTTTAATAGTATCAGAATCACGCTTGAATTGCGTTATGAGCCATGACAGGCTAACTAACTAACTAACTTGACATGTTTTGACTGTAGACGTATTTTCTGGGGTTTTGCTGCGTGCGTGCGTGTCTGTTTTCCTCGTCTCCTGCCTCCAAACAGGCAGGAAGAGGGTTCACTTTGTGCATTGGTTTCAGCACCTTGGTGTGCTCGTTCCAAAGAACAAGGGCATGAATCGAGTGAACCCTTTTGTCAGTCATACAGTCTCTTTGTCTCGATGGGTGAAGGCGGGGCAGCTAGCATACACACACAGTGCAGAGGGGTGTAGCCTTGTGACGCGCAATGCAAAGTAATGTAGTGGAAATGAAATTAGTTATTTTTTTATTGTACTTTTCTTAAAAGTAATGTTAAAATCTCATGTATCGTCTTGTCCCGTGACATCCCAGTTCATTTGCATCCAACATCACAGCACCGCCAAGGTGACTATTGCATACATGGACATCGCGATGACGACGCTGAAAGCCCTATTTGTGGGGTTAAGAATGTATAAAATCCACCTAGCTTTAATGAACAATTCTATTGTTTTAGGGAAGGACCTTTCCTCCCGAAGTGTAACGGACCTCAACTGTGTCTTTGGAAAGAGAGCAAAATCTGCCAAACACCCTGAGCAGGTAAGACGTACACCTCCAGCGCCTCAAAGTGTCAAATATTACCCTTCATTAAGAGCATGCATTTGAAAGTTAAATTTTGGAGAAAGATGGCACTTATTAGACCAGGAGTGTCCCAAGTGCGGCCCGGGGGCCATTCAAGTGTTTTTTCATTTTTATTCTAATTGGCTGATGGCACATTCTAAAAATACAATTAATCAAAAAAATGGGAGGCGACATCAGGAGCCGTAAATCATAACATTTCGGGCAAAAAAGTCGTAATTTAACAAGAATAGTCGGATGAAAAAAAACGTAATTAAAATTATTTTGAAAATTATACATTTTAATTTATTCATTAATTAAAGTAATAAAACTGAAATAGGTTAAAAAAATATGTATATATATATATATATTTTCTAAAGTTATTTTTTGTGAACCAGAATAAAGTTGCATTTCTGGTGAAATTAGGTTGGGGAAAACGGTTATAATACGAGGATAAAGTCAATACATGGGAATAAAGTCTGAACATTACAAGAAAAAGTGAAATATTGGGGGGGGAAAAACTGGTAATGAAGGAGAAAAAGTTTCTGCTAAGATGAGATGCAGCCTGTTTTCTCTTCAGTGTTGATAACATTTGAGCATATCTACATGGGTGGGTGTACAAAATGTAAAATATCAAAGTGGCTTGTCCTTTTTTAGTATGCGGCTCTTGATGAAAAAAGTTTGGACACCCCTGCGTTAGACAATGCTCAAATCATCTTGTTGGACACAACATTTGTGTATTCCTAATCCGCTTAACTTTACTTAAATTGTTTCTCCAAGCGAGGCCAGATGTCCATATTTTGATGACCCAATATGACGTTTTCGTGGTAATTACCCTGTAGGACCTCCGGCGGTGAGGCTACACTCAAGTGTTTGGCTCATGAGCCAGCCCCATGGCCCCAGATTAGCCTCGTCACAGCGTGCGGCTTTTTAGCGTTGCCAGCCAGGCCGCTGGTGGTGGTGAGAGCAGTGAAATCCAGTTAAAGGATTTGCACTCTGAACCAACCCCACCACTGTCACACTTCTGTCTTCAAGTGCCCCCCCCCCGACGTCGATGTGCCGACGGTCGTTATTAAAGTCAAAGGGAAACTGTGGCTAGTTCTGCAGAAAATATGAACTCTAAACATGATGACGCTGGCAAAATACTTTTGTGGCGGCTCTTGGCCATTTTTAAGGGGTCGTTGCTGGAATCCAAAATTCTATAAACAATTTTGGTATTTGTCCCATGAAGTTTGCTGATCTGACGAGGCGACTGGTGTCTTTCAGGAATGTGAACAAGCTTACTCCGTCTGCCCGAGTGTCCCAGTGTGTATTTACATGCAAAAGATCCTTGCCGAGCACTTATCAAATGCACTTCTGCCACCTTGGGGCTGTTTTTATGGCTTAAAACCGCTCTTAAAGTGGCATCTTTTAGCGTCCACTTCCGTCATCACCTCTTTTTACTCTTGCACAAAAAAATGTAAAAGACGTAACGTCTTTGGGATCGGCCGCTCGGGTTCATAAAAACGTATAAATATGTTTTTGGTATTGAATGAGTTAAACAGCATACAGTATGATGCACTATTGCATGTGTTAAACTCAAGGCCCTGGGGCCAGATGTGGCCCGCCACATCTTTTATGTGTGTCAATAATGCACTTCACCTTTTTCCTTGTAAATGTATTCTTTCATTTTGACAGAATAATTGTACTGTGTGCACTTCCTCTAAACTTAAATGTTATCTAATCATGCAACAAGACATCCCAGGATGATCAAATATAAATACTTGAATGACTGCTTGTCAAACTCAGGTTATCCACCAATTTGTTTGTAAAAAAAATCCAAGTGCATATGTAATAAAGTCATGAGTTTGTATTGTTAAATATTCAAATATATTAGCAGTTAGAAGTGGCCCTCAATGAAAACAGCCCTGCACTACGGTGGCTATTCCTGCATAACACTGGAAACTGCAAGGATAAATCATTTAGTTTGGCCTGCATAGTGCCATATTTTAAGCAGATTATTGCACATTTAGGGTCAAAATATTCAAAGTAAATGCCATGTCTTTGCCAGCACAGAGCCTTTTTGCACATGAACCAAACTCGAGCCCCATTTAAAAAAAAAAAAAAAAAAAAAAAAAGAATAAGGCGATTTAGGATCCTGCCACCATCAACCAGAATGGCTACTCGGTAGAATGCAACCTCCGCCAAGGTCACTTTCATCTATATCCACCCCTGCTCATGCATTTTCATTAAAACACCTCATCATGTAAGTAAACATACTGCAGCTGCTACTGAAACATAACTTTTGTGGACATCACACCCCCCCACAGGAACCAAGGCACACACAAATACAAAAATCCTTTTGTCTTCTTTGTCAGTCATCACCAACATTTGGCTTGAAGAATTTGGCAATGGAAGATCTATAAATTCTGAAGATGGCAAAAAAAAAACAAAACACTCGACTCCTGACTCCTGAGGGTATCGAGCCGCCGCATGACAATGGCGGCGGCTCCCCGGCTGATTAACACTGGATATTCAGGCAACAAGCACAAACGTTCTCTCTCCTAATCGTTTGGTTATGGCTTGTTATTTTTTGGCCAGGAGGGACTCCATTGACCATATCGAAAACATTCTACACAATTACAATGGTCTCCCACAAGGCCCTGCGTCGGAGCCCAGCGTTGTCTGAGCCTTGTTCGGAAGAGCGAAAGTGCATGATGGCCCAAAGAAGCTGTAGCTATTGTGCAAGTTCTGCTCCCCCCAAGCCAGTGTGCTATTTCACATATTTAAACACTCTGCGTATGGACATCCATGAGCTTTGGCGTTATCGCCTATCTGCATCCAGACAAGGTGACACCAGGAGACCAAATCTGGGTCGGCTTCTTTGGGTCCCCACATGAATCATCAAGCACTTCATCCAGCCGCCCACTGCTGTCTCTCTGCAGCCGCCTTTCCACTCGCCCACCGCTGGGGTTTTCCTTCCTCTGCCGTGCTTCCTGTTCACCTCTTATCGCTGCTTGCAACGCTCCCCCGAAACACACACACACACACACACACACACACACACACACAAACAGGCACATAGCTGCCTCGCATGCCTCTCTTCATCAAAGGCTATAGACGGACGTAGCGACAAACACTTGCAGGGCAATTCATTAGGAACAGCTGCAGAATGTAATGAGATTGAGCGGTATCAAAAATAACAACTGGAAGATTCTGTTTATAGAGCGGCCTCGCAGCGTATCATGCACTGCTGTGACTATTCCTGTGGAATTTCGCTAACTGCGCAAGCATTCATTGCCAGCATTTTGACACATTTGACACATAATTGCACATTTTGCGTCTAATCTATAACCACCAGTACAGCTCCACCATTGTTCAAATCAGGTCCAATCTCAATCCCGATTTTCCAAAAAAAATAGGCTGCCATGCTGTTTTTACCGAGGATGCCACGATATCACCAACCCTAATATGCTTTAGCACCAAATTGTGAGATATGCGGCGTCACAAAGTCTCGTGAGATTAAAATGTGACAATATTTCTCATTCAGGGAAAAAAACCTGGGCACTAGGCCTGGAATGATAATAAATACATGAATCATACAATAAATGAAAATTAATTCTGCCATTTTGCCGGCATCACGATATCGCCAATTGCATGCGTGTCTCTTTTACTCGTCCCCCGCCTGCAAACACTGCTCACCCGCAGTGTGTGGGTCATCTCACCTCATTGGAGTGTTTTTTTTGGTTTTTGTTCTTTTAAATTATTGGTTGTCCGAGCAATTTTAAATTTCATTGGTATGACGTCATAATTTCCTCATATCGGCACCCCTAAATTATCGTGCACCCCTAAATTTAAGAACTAAAGAATGCATATTTGTGTGCAAGTATGCATATACACTAACTTTGTCCATAAATGTACAATTTAGCACAACAGATGGGCTTGTGATGCACTTTCTTTGTTAACTTTCTGCATAGTTAATCAATCAATCAGTTGTTGCGGTCGACCTGTGCCACTGCCTTTTACCTCCGTTGCTTGATGAATGGATAATCAGTTCTTAATCGATGATACCATCCTTATTTAGCAGCATTACAAGATGTGATATGTGAATGGCTGCCACTTTTTTCCATGTAGTCAATGGGAAACGTATGCGTCATAACGGCATTTGTCCATCCGGCCCCCTCCACTATCCATCACCCGTCCCACGCTCGCACGCCTCCACCTCCCCGTCTCCTGCCTCCTCAACACAATTACTCACCACATGACAAACGACAGGCTGCTGAGGTATCAGAAAGAGGCGGCCACTTTTTAAATGAAGGCGATCTGGCAGTCTCCCCGCGCTTATCAGCGGGCGAGCAGCGCCCCTGGCCGTCCCGCGTCCCTCCCCTCACCGCTCACCTCCGGCTCCACCGGCCCTCCTTGCCCTCCTCGAGGGGTTTAGTTAGAGGAGCCGCAAGGAAGCTGCCGCCCGGCTTGATTTATCTCCTTGGCCCCCCTCTGCCCGGTCCACTCAAGCCGGCCGAAAAAGCCGACGAGGCTCCAGCGCGCCCCCGGCTCCAAAGCCCAGCATTAGCTGAAATAAAGCATTCTGCCGCCTAGTGAAAAATGTCCTCTGATTGGCTAATTAATCAGTCAAAGGGGAGCAAGGCGGCTTGTGACTTGAGGGACCCAGGCGGGCGAGCGCAGGGGCCCCGCTGATAAATAGACTCCCCGCCGATTCATACATCAACAAAAGTTAGTCATTTTTTAAAAGCGCCAGCTCAGTTGAAAGGTGGAAACGAGCCACAGTTTTATTTGCCCAACCACCGATTCTCGATGTGTCGTGTATTTGATGGCATAATTCTCACACGTCAGCTATAAAACAGGACTAATATTGATATCTGGTAATTGTAATCCTTGATTTACTTAAATTGTATTTATTCTTATTTTGTTTATTTAAATGTATTAGTCATGCTAAAGCGCTTTTTCTTTTGTTTTTTTTCATTTAATTTCTCTGGTTTAGAAATAACTACATGATAGATGTGATTTAATATTTCACCAAAATTATGACTAAATGTATTATTAAGTAGAATTAAATGATTAAAAATGTAATTATTTGAGGCCATGCAACAAAATGTCCATTCCTTCTTCAAGTGATTAAAAGAAGAAAAATCACAAATTGGCACCCTCCTTGTTTTGGACCTCTTTGAGTCAGACACTCCGTGCACTGCTCCGCCATCTCAGGTCAGCGTGACCCCCGTGCCCTCTCCCACTCCCACGCCTGCTGGGCCACAAAGGGCTGAGAGTGGGACCTTCGTCGGGGGGCACCTGTTGCGAGTGTCTGCTGCCCACGCTTCCTCCACATGAAGGATTGCACGTCAGCTGCGGGGGGGCTCCCTCCGGTACCAACACCTTAAGGAATACAAGGCCTAGTTTAGGGGGGCCCAGCGTCATCTCGACGCCAGGGAACCAATGTGTTTACTTTGTGCTAATTTGCTGATTGCGTATCATAGAAAATCAGCTTTTTTTTTTTTTTAAGCTGAATCTCAATAGAAAAACATTTTCAACTCGGACACAAATTAGAAATTTGAGTCCTAACTAAAATATATAAGTCATAATATGACGTAACATCAATTGTAAAACATAATGCCCAGTGGTCTTGGCCAAGAAAGTTCAATGTTACATACAATATTTGGAGCCACCATAACATGCACTTTTTATGATAAAACAGAATACCTTTTATTGCCATTTTTACAGTTCAGTGCAACAAAATTAGTTTTGCAGCTCTGTTTGATGCATAGAATGTAAAAACCAATTGTCCAATTAAATGATATATATATATATACAATAAACTGAAAAGCATGTAAGTCTATTTTTAATCTATTATAGCCAGGTATAGTTTGGCATCATATTGATATTTTATGAACCCCCTCGTCAATTTTACTCATTTGAAAGACTGCATACAGTGGTCAAGACTGTTACCACTGTTCTAGTTTCTAAAAGATAAAATGATGAATAACTGAAAACCTAAATGGATGGATCTCTTTTTCTAAGGCAACTAAGATGTTTTGTGTGAGATCAAAGTGGCCGACGCATCCCGGAACACGTTTGGGAAGATTGATACGTTGAATGGCCAGCCGTCTGTTCTTACCCTCCTCCAAGCCTTTGTATGAGCTACTTTACCCAGCTATAATCTCCTGGAAATGTTTGTGGTGACATAATGGCACTCATACTCAGGATAATGAAAAGAAACGATGAATTCCATCATTTTTTTACATGATAGTAGGGATTATTTCCTTGGTTGATTAATCTGAAGTTTGTAGTTTCGATTGATCAAGGTGTTGGTTGGTTAGGCCCAGACGGACCAAACCAATATGAACCAAACACAAACAGTGAGTGCGTTGGTTCGCAACATATCAGAAAAGAGGTGACAATGCCTATCACTGTTTTCCAAAGTCAAAGCTGATGTGTGTGAATATCCTGTTTTGCCTAAAACACCAAGATAATAGGTCTGCTTTCATGAATGACTAAGGAAATGTAAGAATATTCACATTTGAGAGGCTGAAATCCAAGGATATTTACATTTGTAAATCAAACAACCATGAATGGAATACCAAAATAGTTGTGGATTAATTGGATAATCAATCATGGACTCATGGCTGAATTAGCAGCTCTAATGATACACGTCTTTACTGGCTCTGGAAAAAGTATGGCGTTTTCAAATGTCAAATCTGTAGGAGCCCCGATGAAAGGTTGGACATTTAGTCAGTTAGTTGCAATGCAGCTGTTGATGTGTCTAATATTAATCATGTGTTTGTCATACATGTTTTGGTCTTTGTGGAAGAATTTATGGAAATAGTGGTTGATGTGTTGCCAGGTGAAATAAAGCAGCACCATGGCAATTGCACGGCCCGATGCACTGGAGCAGGGCGTCACGCTTAAAGTGAGATGGAGGCACTCTAATTCACTCTCAGATAACATCTAATTGAAGGCTTAACCTTTCCCTTTTTTCTTGAGGCCCTTTTTTTTTTTTTTTTTTTTTTTTTTTTTTTTTTTGCTCGTAGCGCCAAAAAACATCAACACCCCGCCAAATGACAAGCACTGCACCTTTACCACCTAGCTCCCTGGCAGCTCCCTCCAGGCCATACCGTCTCGCTGACACTTACAGATTAGCACTGGTGGGGAGGGGGGAAAAAAAAACAAGGTTTGCGTGTCTGAGTTAAAGTATAAAATTGCACAGCGAGGCTAATTAGCGTCTGCTGCTAACTGCCCTCTACGCTTTAATCACCGACTTGAATAAATCACAGCCGAGGAAAGTAATATGTCGTCCCTTCGCGGGTTTGGGGTGGGCGTCGTCGGCAGGGCAATGTTGTGCAAAAAGGAGGCAGAGGCAGTCGGGCCGTGTGCATAATGCCGTCTTCATTTGTTTAGCTATGATAAACACTCTTGCTTGTTTTCTGGGTGTAAAGTGCAATACTTGAACACCCATTTATTTTGTCTTAACAGGTTTGTAGAACCCCCAAGTATTAGTGCCACTTCAGGGGCAGTGACATTGCCGCAGAGTTATTGATGGCGAAGCAAAGGCTTTTGGCTTATTTACCAGCCAGTAAGGCAGCCACCTGTTTTTCTGTCCGCCCACATCAGGCCCATGAAGGATGGGCTCCTGGACCCGTGCTCTCATCAGGGAGAGACAGCTGGCTAATCAGGCCCTGATCCATAGACCTCGAGTATTGCCAAATTTATTATTGTGGCAGGACAATGAGGGCACCCTTGCGCAATTACGGACCCAACCGATATTGGCTGGAAATTATTGGAAAAAATAACAGGAAGTATTGCAAACAGGCATTCCCACCCCACCCCCCACCCCCCACCGAGTAAATAAATGAGCAACTGCAGCTTCATCAAGGTCTAATTACCGTGGAAACTAGGAAGTGATTTTGAAAAGGAACGAGACTTTACATCGGATTTATTGAAATTCATTGTTACGACCCTGAGGAACATAACATATTTGATGAGGACACAGGAGGCGGGAAAATCAAGTCACCCAAGTTTTATTAATGAATAAACTAAAAAGAGATGACCAAAAAAACCCTCTCGTGCGCAAAGAAAAGGTCCTGATGCACCGGCCCAAACAACAAAAGGACTGAGGCGAACAGGCCAACCCACCTCACTGATACCCCTGAACGAGAAAAAACACACAACTAAAACCCGAACCCCCGTGGACAAACGAGAAACTAAAGCTAACAAGAAGCAGCAGAGTGGCCGTGAAGCATGTCGAAGAGGTGGAGATCATCCATATTTTTCATCTTTCATGCAACTTTTGTCCAGTTTGACAACAACTGAAGAATCAGCTTTAATGTGAGGTACAGTGGAACCTGTCATGCATGAAGTCTGTACTCTGTTCCGCCTTTTCTTTGGCCTTTTTTTTGGCCTTTTTACATCACCGCATGAGGGGCTGCTGGACGGGGCCATATACCATAGAAATCTTGGATGAGAATGGAAATGGGTCGTGGACAGTTCTTTTAGCTTGACCGTGACCCAAAACATAGAGCCATGGCAACAAAGGAGTGGATCAGAAAGAAGCACGTTAGGCCCCGTCCACAAGGAAACATTCCTGGGGTTTTTATTTTGGCAGTTTGATGAAAATTTGCGTCCACACAGTTGCTGGATTAGTAAATGGTTGCAGTCAGAATATTCAGATATTTTGTTGGCTTGTCGTCAGAGCTCACATCCGGTCACATGACGGCGACGGGTTGGTGACGGCGTCGTTTTCTGAAAGAAGTGGGTTGCTTGTCTACACGGAAAGGACAAGCCGCCGCTTTCAGATTTTCCCACTCTGGAAGCTGTCTTCAAAGAATACCGTTTCAGATCACCTGGAACTCCGTTTTCGTGTGGAAGAACGGCTGAAGCGATAAAATACTTTGCCGTTTGGATAGCCTCTGGCTGGTCCTTAATCCTACCGTTTCTTTAGCACTTTTATGGCTTTTGACGACACTTAAAAGTCAGGACAGTAATGCACTTTCATTGATGGTAGACGTGAGTCTTCTTTCAACACTTCAGCCTCCTCTGAAAGAAATTTTTTCAGCCTTGTGCAATTTTGTCGGGTAAAGTTTGCCCTGAAGTGCAGTGAACCAAATGCAGCACCATGCAAAGCATCCTTCTCCTGGCCCGTTGCCGCCTCCTCCTCAAATGCACCGTCTGGCCTGGGAGTCTTGGCACATGCCCGCTGGCTTTCCACAGCCTTCATTAGCGGCGAGAGAGAAAACTGGAGCGTCTTGAAGGAGGTGGCCTGTTGAATGTTTTTTTTTTTTTTTTTTTACACTGGGACCCTCGGCAAGCCCTCTCTGTGTTCCCCTCCACCCCCACCTGGGGAGAGTGCAGCGCAGGAAGGGCCCGATAGCAAACCAGGCCGCTCCTCTGCCGAAGGAACCTTATCTCAGAAGTGCACACAGCTCACTGAGCGCATCCTTTTCCTGGGGTTCTGGGCCGAGGAGGAGGAGATGCTGTGACATAGGTGCTTTCTATGCCCCCCCCCCCAACCTTTCCACTACTCACCCTCCATGTGCTCCAACCAGGGATTGTGGTTTTCTGACTTTGGCACGCAGTACATTCCAGGTTAGGGTTTGCACAGGATAAGAAACATTTAAAGTTGCATATGATTTTTAAAGGAGCAATTTGGAATTTTGCAGGGTTCCATGTATAGCAGAAAAATTGGATTTATTCTAAATTAATGCACTGTTTTATTGAGATTTTGTGGTTGATCAAGCTCTTTTTAATAAATACATTTGACTAAATTAGTGTGCCTGAGCTTCATTACAATTTAGGCAAAAACATATTTTAATGCTGAAATTTTACAAAATTTACGGTGTTTGCACAAGAAGGACACTCAGATTCCTGCAATAATTGCTTTAATTTGAACCAAAATGCCGTATGTAAACTTGGAAGGATTTATATGGTGTTGCTCCCTGCCCAATATATTAAAAATGTGGATGATTAATAAAAAAAGATTTGCTCGTGACAAAGGGCGCAAACAAGCTAGCTAGTCAGTGAGACTTGTGGTTGCTTAGAGAGCTGATGTCACGCCAACCCTGACGAGGAGCTACAAAAGGAGGGGTGTCTAACATGCAGCCGTTTGCGGCACATGGCTTGTTTTTGAAATGGTCCGCAGCAAATTGTTGAAATAAAATTGAACTAAAATTGCTATAAAAAAATTGAAATGATACTAATGACACAAAGCTTTTTCTTGAAATGGGTTTGGGGTTTTTTCAGCCATTGTACAAAATTAGAAAAGCATCTAAGTGGCCCCCCAGAGGGAGTAAATGTCGTCACGGTTGACAGGTCTGCTGTTGCAAAAGAATTTGCAGACCGCTCACAATTAGTTTTCTTTCAACTCATGTTGCATTGTTTGCGTGTTGCTAACGGTCAGATTACAAATAATTACATGTTAGAAAAACCAGTGGACCTTGTAAAAGGAGGAAACACGATCCCCAAACTGAGTTGCTGAGGTGTTTCCTCGTAACATGTTGCCATCAACACCGGCCACGCGACTCTACCGGGCTGCCAGTTATGCTGACTGCGTGTTTTGTGCTGCGTCTCCACGTGTGTCGCATCTCCAGCCCTTCATTGGTTCCTCCCGCGGGCAGCCAGCAAGAACGACAAACTCAGTTCCAGCCACTTTTCCCCCTGATGAAGATGTTTCTTAGCCACTCACCTTTTCCTTTTGTGCGGCTCGGCTCACTCGCCCTCCCGGCTTCCTCCCTCTCCCTCTCGAGAGAGTAATTTCACAGGCAGTTGCAAAGTGGCCCCCAGCCATCTTCCCCCAAATCCCAGTTAACACGTTGTTTGGCGCTGTCAGCTCGCTTTAAAGCCACCGTCTCCACTCTGCTCGGCCATTGTGTGAAGTAACGGCCAGTATAGATTTTCTCTGAAGTTTGGAAAGTTAAATGGTCGGGCCGTAGAAGCACCACTCAAGCTCTGAGGTGGCTCAAACTTAGTTCTGCCTCAATCATCTTCATTTTTTTCCACCTAGTGTTGTCTACAGCTCAATACCTCAATTGTTTTGGCATCAGGTTTTGTGTGTAATCTATAGCAAGTTATTTTTTCCCACCCTGATCAATATGAGTTTATCAAACAATGGTGATGTCCCTTATGGAGATGTATTGACTACCAGGAGCGTTTTTAGCCCCTTTTTAGATGAATAGCTTTGTAGGTTTCATCAAGCAACCCGAGCAAAACTAAACATGTGAATTATCATTACAGGTTTACAGCATTTTGTGTTACGTCATTTCATGCTTACAAACATAGACATGAGACTCACTTGGGAACTATGAAGAACGTGCAAGAGTACTCTGTGTGTACTTGTCTCAGTTGCAACCATCATCCAGGGTAAAGATTGTATAGTAGCATACAGTACCCAGACATTGTAAGGATGATGATGAGGTGGAACTCATACGCAACCTGATGACCACCCGTCGATCCTGTCAGATGCAGACGTAGGTGGGCTCCAAGTGACAAAGCAGTCGGCGAACCCGGTGTCTTCCACCGCTGGCAGAGGTTGGTCATCTCGCCACAGGCTGCAGTAGTGCCAGCCACTGGTGATCGACTTTTAAAGGCCTTTATCAGCATAAGCCGATCACGCTTTCTCACAGAAATCACATCCCTACTGTCAGCACAAAAGTCCAAGCAATGTTAGTGTCGGTCACACGTGGAACACCCTTACACACAGGCACTGAAACTACCACTAAAGGTGGGTCAACTTTGTCCCACCTATTCAATGTCAGTGGACATCATGTACGATAGCAGTACTGGTCAACAAAGTGGACAAATCACCATCTTTTTCAGGCATTTATAAAAGGCTTTAGTTCTTCTATATTGACCCAAATATAAGATGGTATTTTCATCCCATCTTAGTGGCTGTCCACACCGGAACGTTTTCATGTCAAAACGGCAAAGTATTTTATCGCTTCAGCCTTTCATCCACATGGAAACTGCTTCCAGATTGGAGAAAATGTGGTAACACCGCCTGTAGACAAGCAAAGCACTACTTTCTGAAGAACATGTCACCGTCACATGACCAGAAGTGAGGCGCCAACGTGATATTTGAATACTTGGACATTCTCTTCAATGTCCAAAATAATTTCACGTCGTCGTCAGTCCAGACAAGCCAGGCCCTGGAAAGCGGACCACGGCTGTCATCGTCCTTCTATAGTTTTGGTGCCACGTGGTTCTGTGTGTGTGTTTACGGTGCCACAGGTAGGTGTACCTGATGGATTACAACGTTTTTACCCGGTGAGCCGTTCCTGTCTGTTTGCAAATGCTTGCTAATCCAACACAGTGTGGACGCCATTATTGTTACCCGCCAAAAAAAACCCACCCAGGAGCATTCCCGTGTGGACCGGTCCTTATACTCGAAGTGTAGCGCTTTATACACGCAAACGCCAGAGCTTTTCTTCCTGTCACTTCCTGAGTTATGATGCTAATTTTAAGATAATGGTGAAATATGATGTCTCTTTTTATTGTAACCTACCAATTATTTCTTTAAAAAAAACTTCAATATTTTGTCTCCAAACATGGAAAATCTTTGACATTTTAGGATCAGTACGGTAGTACAAAAACGCTTTCAGTAAACACGCTTGGATACATACTGTATGATGTAGTCTGTTGTTGTGTTGCCATGCAGACCACAATCCACCTTGGTGGAGGTCTTTCTACTTGTAGTTGTAACAGTAAATAAACCTAAAGTCCAGTAGGGATCTTCACTCCCTGAGGCCTGCTTGAATGTACATATTGTGTTAGCAGCCCATCCTTTACCTTGTCTATCCTAATCAGCATTGAGAGTCAGGCCGTATAATCACCGTGTAAAAGCGTTAAGGCCAAGCAGCGAGGTGACTCGACACAAAACACGACATTTTTCAATTCGTCTCTTAAAAGGCAATCCCCTCTGCCATCTCTGAGGTAATGGCCTCGCTCGGGCTGCATTGTTTAGGGTGATCCTCAGGAGGAAGTAGCGTATTCGTCTTGCGGACAAATCATTTATGCATTGAGTAGGCTATTAGGAAAATGGAGACAAATGGGTCAGGGGCGGGAGGTGACAAATAGACTATGTTGGCCATGTTTAATGTGCAGGGAGAAGCCCAAAGGTCTTGATTTGATTTAAGTGACCACACTTATTCCTCCACCGTACCATTTTGACAAATGAGTGAATTAACCATGTTCTACTTTTCATAAAGTCACGCTGCGCTGGTGTGTCTTAGCTTTAGCCATCCCATAGCAGGATTCCTACTGGTCCTCCATCCTGGTTGGACCCAACAGACCGGGTTCAGCAGAATGGCAAAATAGCAGTGGGAGCTGCAAGTTTGATCTTTTTTTTTTTTTTAATGAATGGAACTTGATGTTAAAACGTGAGTGTAATGTTAGCATTCACACAGCTATGCTAGTGTTGCAACACCCCCACCCCAACCACCACTGCAGGTTGTCCTGGGTTTATGGTGTATTCACAACCAAACATTTACACACAATTAAAAATGCCTCTCCCGCAGATCGTACCGCCTACGCCGCCATTTCCGCAGGGTTTGCATAGACTGTTGCTGAGATTGAAGTTAGATGTCTGCCACCTCCTGGTGTAAAGTATAAACTACATGAGGCACCATATTTGCAGAAACCGTTTGTTCAGTTCAGCAATGTTGCTTGTCGCCATTCTGTGGCTGAAAGAGTTGATTTAGGTGTGAGCTCCACCTTACACTAAAGTTCGACCTACAAGGCGTCGTCGGAACAGAAGTCGTGTGTAGGCCGAGCACCACCTATTAGGCGTTACAGTGTAGCCTATACAGCATGTAGAAAATGGATAAAAGTGCACGGTAGCGCTTTGGGGAGCCACAGCCTCTGTCGGACAAGTGCAGTTAAAGTAGACAACTTGGAGATTCTTCCTAGGCGGTGGAACCTCCAAGAAGGGGGATGAAAACCATGAAAATGTCCATGCTATGCGCTGGTGACAAAGTGCTCGGATGCTTGAAGGGCCTTATTTCCACCACTTTTGTTTGTTGGTCGTTACAAAAACAAGTAGCACAGGTTTGAGATGCATGACATAACCTGGTGAAAACGGCTGACTGATCACATGACTGTGTGCTGCATGTTTGGGTTTCACCGTCCCCAGAATGTGCTTTTTTATTTATTGATAGCAGTCCTGCCTGGTCACACTGCTGTCTGGCTTCATGCTGATCTTCCTGTCTCGCTAGCGTAAAAAGAAGCTAACTTGTGGATAAAAAGTCAAGTGTTTTGCTGCATAGATACTGTAGGTCTGATTCTTCGTTTAAACGCTTGAACACAGATTGTTGCATCATCATCCGTCTTCCCTCATCTTTGCATGCCGATGGACGCTCATTTAAAAGCCATTGTTTGCCGCATTAACGAAGCCATTGCCTGTCGCATGATCTTCTCACACGTGCAGGGGAGCAGCAGCAGAGACTCTCAGAGCGACAATGGCGAGGCTCCTCCTTGTGAACCTGACCCGAAGGCCATCACCCGCACCGTCACCAGCACCCTCACCATGCAGGAGTACTTTGCGCAGAGAATGGCCCAGTTGAAGGTGGCCCGGAACCAGGACGCTGCCGCCTCCTCAGTGGAGGACCAACCATGTGAGGATGCCTCTGCTTCCAGCGAAGAGCCCAAAAAGAAGATGAAAAAGAAGAAGAAATCTGCAGAGGAGATGGAAGTCTATTGCGATGCACCTGTTGCAGAAGAAGCAGCTGATGAGGACCAACAACCTTCGAAGCAGAAGAAGAGAAAGAGGAAAAATGAGGAGCTTGAAGGTGCTTTGAATGAAAACTCCAGCACGGCTGTAGAGCAGGACTGTGAGGAGGAGGAGAGGCCTCCCCCCAAGAAGAACAACAAGAAGAAGCATAAAAAACACAAAAAGGAAGGCGAGATGTTGAATGGACCTGCCCTGAATGTGGCAAAATGCAGCGAGGTGTTGGAGGTAACGGAGAAGAAATGTAAAAAGCACAAGAAAAAGAAGCAAGATTTGTGAGGAATTGATGACATTTTGTCAAAGGGGGGGCGAGCATCTATGCCAATGAATGGGCTGATCACATTTTGACACAGTACTGTACCTCTCTTTCTTCTCTTCTCTTTCCCTCCCGCAGGGGCAGCACTGGTTAAGCTGCAGTTCTTGGCCACTCCAAGCACCGGACGAGACAAATGATTTTCTTACACTTCATGACACATGAATTGAAGTTGTATTTAGAAACTGCTTGCATCTGACACGTTTAGTCTAAACGATGTCATCCACTTGGCAAAACTAGGACACGAGTGAGCTGCAGACAAAATAAATCCAAGTGACCACTGATGTTTATTTGTGGTTTTCATGAAGTGAATACAGCAAACACACCCACCAGTCATTTCACTCACTGCTTCCTTTTGTGATAGCTAGCCCTGCATGGAGATAAATGCGGGTGTGCTGGTGCACTCGTGCCTTGTGATTGGCTGTCTTTTTAGTGTTTGCTTTCAACAAGCAGCTGTACCTCATGAAGTGGACCAGTGGACCAATGAATGTGCTGTAAAAGCCCATTTTTGTAACGATGCGATTCCTTCAGCTGCATGTTGAACTGTCAGCATGTTCATCTGCAGCCACCAGTGTGGGTGTGAGTCAGATGAGGAAAAGGTTTGGTGTAAAAATAAAAAGACTTGATTGGGTTATCTTTTGTGGCATCAAGGAACCACCGATGAGTATAATTTTCCTTTCCTGATCTTAATCTGCCAACACACGTACCTTCACGTACCTTCAAGTGCGGCTAGAAAGCACGGCTTTCTCTTTAGTTCCCTTGTTCCATGAAATGATGACATATGTTTTATATGTAGTATGTGTGTGTTGAAATATTCCAAATTTCTCATAAGAAAAAGCACAGGCTTCAACTTTATGTTCCCTCAAATTCAATTGTCTCATGAGAAAACAATACATTGGGATGAACTTTTTGTCTTTTTTTTCTTTTCTTTTCTTTTTTTTTACTGTTTTCTTGTGACAAAATGATGGAAGTCCATATCTGCCTCTGGGGAAAAAAATTCCCAATGGTAAGTCATAAGAGATACAAATTCTAACTTATGAGATAAAAACTCAAAATTCTGAGGTAAAAATTCAGACTTATGCGATAAAAAACTCAGAGATAAAAAGTCGAAATGACAAGATAAGTTATAATTATGAGATAAGTCAGTTGTGAAGAAGGCGAGTTTCTTGCGAGACGAGCTCAATGTTTTTCTAATGGGGCGGTGGGGAAAAAACAGGGGATGTCCCATAATATTGGCCCACAAATATTATGGGCCCGATATTGGCATAAAAATGTAATATCGGTTAATATCGGTATGGGGATTTTCCCCTATAACGAAGCTAATGAACATAATGCTGCATGTAGGCCTATGGGCTCCTGTGTTTGCCGGCGAGCATATGATGACCTTGTCAAACCGCCCCAAGCATGTAAGCAACACTAGGGTGGCTAGTAAGTAGCAAGCTAGCTAGCTCGCTCCTTCCATCCATTTTCTGTTTTTTCTCCCGCCTACCCTCATTTGTACGAGCGAAACATTTCTGCTGCTGCACTAAGAGTGTTAGGCCGACATGAAAATGATGATGCTTGACTTTCTACCCCGGACTTTTTGACCATCAAAAAAATGTAAGTGGCTCCTGGGGTGACTTTTAAAAGAAACGTCCCAGCCTAAGCCTGATGGCAAGTATCTCTCCGATGTTTTACGTTGTTTACCGCCACATTGACAGGCTAACTGCTGATGCTCTATCCATTAGCTTCACAACAGATATGCGGTGTTACACATATCGGTGTGGGACGATGTCGGCATATCGGTTATGGGCAAAAATGCCAATATTGACTACAGGGCTCAACCTTGTGTCCCATTTCCTCCTATTTTCTCATGCCAACTAAGGCTCATCTCATTTCTCAGGCGTTTGCGGCCCTTTTCTCACAACTAAACACTTTCTCCTCATTTCTCCTGAGCTGATTGTTGAGTGACTTCCTGCTTTGGATAATGGTACGGTCCGCCCTTTGGGGCCGCTCAAGTAGTTTTTGTGTTTTGCTGACGGACCAACAATGCGGGTAAATAAATGACACAAACACACATGAAATTTCGTGCTGAATTTGATGCATGTTTGCATTGTCATTTGGCCAACATGCCTGTTGATAACGTGATTGGATTGTTTTGTAGTTAAAAGGGGCACCGACAATGGGCTTGCATGCGAGACACTGCATCATGGCACCGTGGTGTAAACATGGACGACCGTGGGGTAAGTATACTGTACAGTATGTAGCTCACGTAGGCGGCAGGCTGCCACCCACCGCCACCCCCGCCCCACACACACACTTTCACTGCAAATCAGTGTGTTTAGAGGGGAAACAGGCCCATACATCACCAATGCACAATCTGTGTCTTCAGGTGTTGCATCCCCTTCCTGTGTGTGTGTGTGTGTGTGTGTACATCCTACTAGATTTTGGAAGCATCTTGGGGAGGCTTTTTCATCCATCCATAAGGTCAGAGGTCCCCCCCCAAGCATGCCTTATGGTCCTTGCTTTGTACACACTTGTACAAAAATGTCTTGCTGACGTGACGAATGAAGATAAGCCCAACCCCTGCTCGTTGCGACCCAATACTTTTGTCCTGTAGTCTTAACCCCCCACCCCCCACCCCCACACATAGGATGGAAGTGCGTGTGTGAGCAAGAGAACTACTCCATGGCTGCAGCCCAAGAGTGTCCTGTCAACAGGAACTCCCAGATTTGATATGCGGTGACTTGTAGCCACAGAAGGAAACTGATTGGCTGCTTGCTGGAACCCCCCAACCGCAATCTTTACTCATGAACTTAGCCTTCTTAACTGGCACACAGGTGTACAAATACGTTCAGTTGCGCCTCCCCCTAACATTAGTGAAGGCCTTAAAAGTGTCAAATGAAGTCAAGCGCCAGTTCCTAATAATTTGGGTTAAATAATGAATTGTGCGACCTGAGAGGAAGGAGTTGAGTATTCCAGGCTGGGCTGTAACGTGAGGCGTATTTCCTTTCGTTTCTGGACTAAATAAGACTTTGTTTTTCATACTATCATCATATGATAGTTGGTCTTTGGGGGGAAAAATAATATAAAAATGAAGAAAAATAATAAAATGTGCATTTCACTCAACCAAGGTAATCAATTCATGTCATAATTAACCCTTAAAATGTCTTTGTTAATCGGAAGAAATTAACACTTTCATTATAATCAACCAAAAGAATTATACAAAAATTGTAAATACAACAAAATGAAACAATTCCTAAAATTTGTATTATCAGCCAAGAAAATTGTTAAGAAAATCATCAAATTTGTTAAAACAAAACATTACTGGTTAATAGAGGAAAGAAAATTAACTTCATTCCAGAAATGTTTATTTTTATTGGCTAAGAAAAGCATTTAAAAACTGTTTAATTAGTCACAAAAATTTGTTTCATTAAAAAAAATAGTTTAATAGAAAAAAAATTATCTGCAAAGACAATTACTCTAAAATATTGGATTGTAAAAAGAAAAGAAAACAAAGTTAACATTGTGTAACATTGTGTGACCAAAGTGCGGCCCGGGGGCCGTTTGGGGAATATGATTTTTTTTTATTGACGCATTTTAAAAATACAATTAATTAAAAAATCTCACAAAAACAAGAAAAATGGACAAAAATAGCAATTTTTACAAAAAGGAAATAGTCATAATATAAAATATGAGGACAACAAATGCTGAGTGTGATGTCATAATGCTATGGGGGGGAAAATGTCATTTAAAAAATGCAAAAAATCAAAACTAGCAAGAACAATTGGAAAATGAGTAGTTTTAGGAGAATAAAGTCATAATATTAATATAAAATATTCTAACAATAGGACAAACATTTTTGAGAGCATGTCATCATGCTATGGGGGGGGGAAGTAATTTTAAAAATACAATTAATCAAGAAAACTAACAAAAGCAGCAAGAAAAATGGGGGGGAAATAGCAGTAATTGTAGGAGAATAACATAAAATCATAATCTGTTAAGAGCATAATGCTGTGAGGGGGAACATCACATTGGTAACAGCAACAAAAAACAAAGTTACAAGAACAAATTATGGAAATAAAGTTTATTCTGAAAGCGAAACTGATAAAAGACCGTTGAAATACTTGGAAAAATGGAAAACAGCAGCAAAAATGTAAAAAGGAGCAGTGGATAAAACGTGTAAGAAAGATGCAGGCTGCTTTTCCTTGCAGCATATTTGCATGGCTTGCTGGAGCCTCCACGTGAGCTTACGTTGGAGCACATGCGGCCTCCCTGCAGGCTCATTGACCTCCAGATGAGATGTTTGACTGTATCGTCTGCTACACTTGACTAAACAAGGGCTTTTTTCTCTCGGTGTTGGTGTGACTTGGTAAACCTAACCTCACCCGCCTACACACGCGAGTCGACGCTCGAGGAGCACACCTGAACAGGTCTGATAAGTTTGTTGTTGCCGTGCACGTCACGGAAGGAGTGTCAGGCCAAGCAGAGTTTCCTCTAACGTTTAAAAGGAGGCACCAGAAGGAACGCAGGTTTTACTCGGGGTCGCGGTGGTGCACACCTCCAGTGGACTCGCAATCATCGAGGAGGAGCCGAGAGTCCTGCGGGGTTTGCGCTCGTGCTCCCCCCTCCTCAAATATAAAGCCCCCTTCCATGCGGGAGGAGATCCTGGATCACACCTCGCATGCGAGGAGGAGCTCCAAAGCCTGTCCTCGCACATCCTCAGTGCAACGACGCTGTATCTGAAAAGTACTTTTACGGTGAAAAGGTGCGTTCTTTGATTTGATTTACAGCAGCACGTAACTGCGGTGGCACTTTACCACTTGTGCGACAAAAAGGGGGCGAGTCCGCAACTTTGGCGGGCAGGGAGCGCGCACATGGCCGCCCTCATCAGCGCGTACTCGTCGTGGCCCGAGTCCTTCGACTGTCCCCCGGCGGACGGCGACGTGGCCGATGGGCACGGCCCGCACAGGGGAGCCGGGGACAAGGCGCCGGAGCCCCGCATCAGGCGGCCTATGAACGCCTTCATGGTGTGGGCCAAAGACGAGAGAAAACGGCTGGCCGTCCAGAACCCGGACTTGCACAACGCCGAGCTAAGCAAGATGCTGGGTGAGTAACATTATTATTATTATTATTATTATTATTATTATTATTATTATTCGATTATTTGTATTATTATGAAACCGTTATCACTATTTATCTACAGGCCTCTTTAAGATAGAAGGACGTCTTTTTTATTTCTACAGTCCAGTGTAGAAATCGAATCACTTGTAAAAATGTATTTCATATGAAAAGATAAGCAGCAACAACTTGGGCGGTGTGGGTCCATTTTTACAGAACAAACTTACACTTTCAAATGTCAAGTTGTCAACTTACATACAGAACTTGCACAAGAAAACAAAGATTTTTGATTGCTTGTACACTTAAATGACTTTTTTTACATTTATGCTCTAAACATAAAAGTGGAAATGGTGTCGAATGAAATTCCAGAGCTGCAACTATTTAAAAATGACATTTATTACTTTTATGTGAAAGCTTTAAATAATATAGCTTACTAAGTTATAACTTGCGTTGCTCTTAAAAAGCTTAAAATCCTTATGCAGTTCTTAATGCGGATTTTTTGCCTGTGTAATTCAGTCAGCCATGTTCTCGGACGCATTTGAAAACTTTTTAGCAGCATTTTACAAGTGAATTAAAGAATCTTTGCCTTTTTTATTGTGGTCCTGTACAGGCAAGTCCTGGAAGGCCCTAACCCCCCCTCAAAAGCGGCCCTACGTGGAGGAAGCCGAGCGTCTGCGCGTGCAGCACATGCAGGACTACCCCAACTACAAGTACCGCCCCCGCCGCAAGAAGCAGCTCAAGCGCATCTGCAAGCGTGTGGACCCCGGCTTCCTCCTGGGTGGCCTGGGGGGCCCCGACCAGAACTCCCTGCCCGAGCAGCGAGCCCTTTGCCGCCCCCTGGAGAAGGACGGGGGCAGCCCCGTGGGCGTCCGCAGCGGCTTCTCCAGTCCCAGCCCCGCTCTGCCCAGCGTGCGAAGCTTCCGAGACGCCACCGCTTCAAACACTTTTGACACCTACCCATACGGCCTGCCCACCCCTCCGGAGATGTCCCCCTTGGACGCTGTGGACCACGAGCACGTGCCCCCTTCTTATTACCCCGGGGGCACCGCCATCTCCTGTACATCGTCAGCCTCACATCCTGAGGAGCAACACCAGAATCACATGAGCAGCCCGCCGCCATACCACGTGGACTACACTCAGACCCAAATCCACTGTGGGGGTGCACACATGCCCCACATGGTCCCCACGGCCGGTGGCGGCAGCAGCACTGGACTGATCCCGCCTTTGTCTTACTACAGTCCCTCCCCCTTCCCTCAGATTCACCTCCACCATCAAGGCCACCTAGGTCAGCTGTCCCCGCCCCCAGAGACACAGGCCCACCTGGAGACCCTGGACCAGCTGAGTCAAGCTGAACTTCTGGGCGAGGTGGACCGGAACGAGTTTGACCAGTACCTGAACTCCAACGGGGGCGGCGGCTTCCATTCTGAGCAAGCTGCCATTGCGGGACACATCCAGGTGTCCTCCGCCTCCTCCGTCTCCCTGGCGTGTCCCAGTAGCGCCACAGAGACCAGTCTCATCTCGGTGCTGGCCGACGCCACCGCCGCCTACTACAACAACTACGGCATCTCGTGAGCGCCGCTCCGCCCACCAGGCTGCCGGACAACGGAGCAGAACCTGAGAGGAACACTCAAACGGGACGCCTCAGGGATCTCTAGTAGGCCACCTGTACATTTCAGAAGCACAGTGAAAGACTTGTAAATGTCGAACCACTAAAGACGTGTACAGACGCTAATTTATGTCTTTTTTTGTTTAGAAGTTGGACAATACTCTCTATGAAATGCTTAATAATAATAATAATATATACAGTATATATTATACATGAAATAATGGCTACAGTATAAAATGTATGCTGATTTACAATTGTGGATCATTTAAAGCTGCATTTTTTTCTTAGAAATTTGATTTTCCACATTTTGGTGTCCTGTACAAAGCAAAAGAGTCCTCAATAAAAGCAAATAATGCAAACGGTGCAAACACATGTTGTCGTGCTGTACGCCCACCGCCCGCTATCACGGTGGTGCTGCAGAGGATTAGCCCGCCTCCGCCCTGCGACGTTGCTTTTGTGCCATCCTTCATGTACGCTCGTATCTCGCTGATGCAGACCTTTCATAATCTCAGCGTACATAAATAAAGAAATACATGAGAACGCAGGCAAGGCCTCATTCTATACACATTTTTCCTCTTTTTTTTTTTTTTCCTCACAGAAGGAATTCGGGGGGGCTTTTGACAAATCCTGGCTGGTCTTCCTGCGTTTTTTGGGAAGGCTTGAGTCGTGCTTCTTGTAAAGAGGATGTGGCGGAGGAGCAGTGTTTCCTGCCTGATAAGGTGTGTATGGGCTCGTGTGGGGGGGGGAAGCTCTCCATGTCAGGATGTTTGGGCCTGGCTGGACCCGCCATTAAAGAACCAGAGGGATGCGGTCATGCTGCTATTCCTAGGAAACTACACCGCTGTGTCGACTCGCCCGTCTGCGCAGCCGGGCTGAGAAATCCAAAAATATTTCTTTCTTCATTTTAAACATGAGCAGGAGTGACAACATTCATCATGTTTGCAGCTCATTCCTGCAGGGTGACGACATTAGCCCGTTTAGAGGCGGTGCCCCCGGGCATGCTGGCGATATTAGGGGTCGTCGGGGTCAGCTCGGGAGGCAGACTCCCTCGGTACGTGTTGGCGCGTCCCATCCATTCACTCAAGGACAAACCAGCATCTTCATCATCGCGCTACTTCTACCTTAAAGTCATACACGCTCACGCCAGGGGCGGGTGCACGCTGGTTTTTGTTTTTTTAATTATTGGCCTGTGGTACATTCTAAAAATAGAATTCAGCAAGAAAACAAAAACAACAGCAAAAATGGAAAAATCAGCAGTAAATGAACAAGAATGAAGTCCAACTATTCAAAGGGAAAAGTCACAGCTTGAGGAGGATAACGTAAAGTGAGGAAGAAGAAGAATCATTTAGTGGCATGAAGGTGAAACACCAGAAACAAAACAATGACTGAACTTGTCACTTTTGGAAAATTAGGTTGAGGAAAAAGGGGACAGCTGTAATTTTAGAATAAACTCTTGAGGAAAAATAATGTTGACTATAATTTTTAGTAGCACAGACTTGAAACAGTACGGAAAAATGCTTATCTTTTTAAGTTCTATTATAAGAAACAAAATACAGTTCATCAAAATAATAGGTTAGAAACAGAAGCCACTCATCGGTGTGTGGTCATCTACATCTGTAGGCACAGCTGCCCTGGGGTAGACTGACGGAAACGTGGCTGCCAATTGGCGCCTACGGCCTCTGCGACCCCCACCAAACATGCATTCACGTTCATACACCAGCATGGGCAGCACCGGGGGCAAGGTGGGTGGAGGGAGCAAGGATCAAACTGCCAACCTTCCAGTTTCTGGACGACCTGCTCTACTTAAGTCGTCATTTTTTGTGAAATTAGACTGGGAAGACGTTAGAATGTTGTGGGACTAAAGTCCAAATATTAGGATGAAAATAATGATGATGATTAGTTGAAATTTTTGTAGCTGAAAAAAAGAACAAGCAGTGCAGTTGATACTAATAGTAGGAGTTTGTATCTACGGTGTACGACAAAGCCTTTTCTTCTTCTTAGCTTATCTGCATGTGTTGCTTTACAAAATATCACTGTTGCATCCTTTCATTGTTCACGGTGGCCCTTGCTGGCAGACCCCCGCCAGGCGCCATAGTTCCCCCCCATATTGTCATTCACACCAAAATAATAATCTTACATATTTTGTACAACCTGTTGGAAACTTGTCCTGTATTTTTCCCCAAGTCCTCTGACCTTTTTTTGTGGCGTTGTGCACAAATGGTGAAAATGGTGCTATCTGGCAACGTTAAAGAGTCCTTTCAAAGATTCCTGGATCCAGACGGTGATCCGGATCACCCCCAAAATTAAATCACTTTTTCCATATCCCATTTCTGACAATTCCTGAAAATTGTATCCAAATCCATTCAGAACTTTTCAAGTTGTTTTGAGCACAAACAGACGAACAGACAAACGTCGGCAAAAACATAAACTCCGGAGCTAATAAATGGAATATTTTCACAGAGCATAGAAAACCTGTTTATGACTTGCTAAATACAGTTTTTAATATTGTTAGAGCCCTGTAGACATGAAATAACACCCCTATAGTCACCTTTACACTCCTATTATTCTTTGTTTACATCACATTGCACAACTCTTATGCTGCAGGGACTCGAGACGACCGCTAGCTAGCAAGCAACCCAGTTAGCCTCAAATTTATTTTTTCTACACTAAAGAAGCCCAGACCTTACCACTTCCACACGGGATAGGAGGAGAACTCGTTTTCACGCTATGATGTGGGACATGCCATGGCTGACTTAATGACTCGATGCAGTGTTAAGGTAATATCATGTAAGGTAAGCTAACTTCTCATCAATGTTTTGTGTCATTACTGCCGCCTAGTGGCCAGAATACTACATATCACTTGTATTTGAATATGTTTGGACTAATTCTAGACCGTAGTCTACCACCAAGGCGGCGTTGAAGGGAAGGACGTAGTGACTACGCAGCAGCCAAATGTCCCTAAGTCATTGAGCGGTTGTGTAACGATGATAAAACATGCATGCTAGCATATCTTCCAAAGCATTTTGACCACAACCTGCAGGGGGTGCCACTGACCATGGGGGGCCTGCTTGCGTCCTCGTTGTCGTGTGTGACATATGGCGTCGCTTGCGTTGCTAACAGTTAGTGTGTGTGCAAAGCGTGGATAAAGTGCGCTTCTTGGAGACACACAGTCTGTACAAACACAGCTCATTAGCATTAAAGCTACACGCACACAAAGCGCCATGTTCCCATGAAAGCGCTAATACGAAAAGCACTTCTTAAACACTATTGTGGGAAAAGAGTGTAAAAGGGGACCGTTAGGAAGTCTAATATGGAGAACTTTTCAGCAATTGAAGTTGGTAGTGAAGCACACAGGCTGAACAAACACCCTGATTGCCGCCTGGCAGGGTTCCAGGCTCAGGTCAGGCCAGTGGAACGAGGCTGTCAGGTAGTCTGTTATGTTTCCTATTTCCTCCTGTGCTGTCGTGTCACTTCCTGGGGCAAACAAACAATCTCGGCGCTCCAAGTCAGCAAGCGGCGTGGAGGCAGCGCCGTCCGTGGCGAGGCTCTCTCACAGCTGTGTAAAGGATTATCCATCCGCCGGCTTCCCGAAGTCGCTTTAAAGCCGGCGTCCTCCAGAGGCTCGCAGGAGGCCGACTGTCTGGCGATTGTGTCCCACCCCGCCCCGCACCCCTGTCCATCGCGTCACACCTTGGAGGTCGCATTCTGTGCACGCTAATTAGAGATCAAGAGGAAGAGGGCGACTCGACTTACGTGACTAAGGCTTATTATGGGGGGGTTCATTTACACCTAGGCCTGAACTGGACAGTTCATTAGGCACACGAGCGCAATGAAACCCAATGCGATATTAAAAAGAGGTATCGATGCAACAACGTGGTCAACGGGGGGGTCACAAGATCTCGCCAGTTTAAACGTGACAAGATTTCACCTTCAGGACAAACTGTCTCGTGGGCGCCGGGACGATAATGAATGAATGAATGAATGAATGAATTCATGACACAATCAATGAACACCAACATGATCACTTAGCCGGGCGTGCGTGCGTGTTTTCCTCGTCTCCTCCCAGCAGGCAGGAAAACTAAACTAAAGTCTGAAGATTGATGTCATTCTGTCAACACTGTTATCTCATATTCATGCATTTTTTCAGGATTTCTTTCTATTGTGTGCATATTTTTTGGGGATGTGGATAAATATCCCAACGTAATCGTCTTATAATAATTCATAAATGTTTTGTGTTTTTAAATGATCTTGTTAATGTTATATTGATATATTTCATTATTTGGTGTATTGATTGGCTGGAAACTATAGCTAGTCACCGTGCCTTTGTGATGCTGAAATGTGAATATTCATCTAACTATATGCATTAATATGAATGCATTAATATGCATTCATATTATGAATATTCATCTGCTTGGTTTTACTATTTACATGTTTTGCCTTGAAAAAATACAACATTGTAAATATCCCAGTTATTATCATTGTTTTTTTTTAATCTATTTTGTGTATAATAGAAAGCTGCATAGAGTGAAGACCAGAAAGTCTTCTTTGAAGTGTTTATGACTGAAAAAGCCCCCAAATATGAACAAGTTGTGGATAATGTGTGCGTTTGCATGACTAAGTAAATGTTGCTGGAGTGCATCTCCAACTGGAGTGTGTTACAGCAGCATAATAACCTGTTTACAATTTGTACTTGGATCCAAATGGGGCCAAAAGATGGAGGCGCACACACACACACACACACACACACACACACTAAGGGATTATGGGTGCTGCTATTCTTCCTCTCATTGTGGCTCAACAACGGGCAGCGTGCAGCGGTGGCAGGCAGGCGTGTTCGCAAAAGAATGGACCAGACTCGTCGAGGGACGGCTGCCATGTGGCAGAGGATGTGTGGGTGTTGGGGGAGGAGGGGGTGGGGGACACAGATGGGGACCCCTTTGGAAAACTTGATGGAGCGGGAACGGATGAGCAGCCAAGGGCCTCCCAGTCGTACCTGTGCTGCGAATGCTGCAGCGATCCTCCACCTGTTCTGAGCAGATACAGGCGAGCAGGGGGAGGCCAAGCGGTGGCTGCCAACCTGGGGAAGGAGAAGGATAGGTGCTCATTTACGGCCTGACAAGAGAGGACTGGCAAATGCACTTCTGTCCAAAAGTACCCAGTGCAAAGTCTACTTTTAGTCCACGAGTTATTTAAAGTACACGTTCAGTGCCTGCTTGGCTTATTTTTACACTTGCATGCCACGTTGTGACGAGTGGTGCTTTTATACGTCGCGGAGCTTCAGACGAAGCAAAGCAGCCTCCTGGCACCACATCACATACAAAGGTCAAATAAAACTGACTAAATATCATTTGGATGTTTGTCATTGGCTGGCTGTCACATGACTTCACTGCCTTGTATGGACGCATGTGGTCTACCTCTTAGCAAATACACATAGCATTGTCTTCATACGTGTCATGTGTTCATATGTTGTATACTTGCCCCCATATACACATTTGCTTTTTCAGTTTTTTATCATGTGTTTTTAATTTCTATATCATGTTTTAATTTGAATATGTATACAACAATTTAAAAAAACAGAGTAAATACACACTAAATCTTAAAAGCACAATCCAACCATAAAATAATGACAAAATAAATATGTACATTTATTTTAATTTAAAATGCTACACAAAAATAAACAATGTATGTATCAATACATGAAGTCAGTATTATAAATACAGTCAAACCTGTCTATAGCGGCCACTAAAAGGAAAGGGCAAAAGTGGCCGCTATAGGCAGGTGGCCGTTATAGACAGGTTGGTGGCCATTTTGAATTTGTGCACGCATGTATTAACATGTCTGTGATTAGAAGCTTGTTGTCTTTGCAGATACATATAATAATACTGTTACATGTTGACCAGTAGAGGGCACTGTGGGACTGCGGATAAAAGTTGTAAAAAACTACTAGGTTCATAAACCGCTGTTAATAAAGCCATTAAAGTGCATCGGCGACGTGAGTCTCTCCTTCCCCACAACAAGCGGCATTACAGTATTGACCAGTGCACATTGTCTCACACCAGGAAATAAACGGTGTCACTGTCTGCAACAAGCTCAAAAGAAGACGGCTTTTTTTTTTGTGGAACAACTGACAGTTTGTGTGGATCTTGTGAATGATTGTGACTGAGCTAGGACTCAGTAATTAAAGTCTACACACGACGGCTTCATTGATTGGAAAACCAAACTTTTTTGTGCATGAAGCTTCTACTTGAGTTGGTAATTTGGCTGCTATATGCGGTCAGATATTGACCAAGGGAGACAAAATGGGTGGCTGCTGGCTGCGTTGGACAGGTGACTGCTATACACAGGGTCTATAACATGTACATTTGCTGGGGGGGATTTTTCAGTGGCTGCTATAGGCAGGTGGCCCTTCTATAAAGGTGGCCGCTAAGACAGGTTTGATGGTATATATACTTTATACATATATATGCACATGCACAAAAAAGAAAAAATATATTTACATATTTACATAATCTGTTCAGACAAAATCTTACAAACATGAATGAAAAAAGTAAAAAAAAAACATATAAATTACAAAGTGATAAAATGGAAAAAATACATGAGAATATAAAAAATAAATAGCAAAATGTCAATAAAATAGTAACATATAAAAATAAATTAGAAAGAAAGAAAGAAAGAAAGAAAGAAAGAAAGAAAACATGGGGAAAATGTAAAATAAATAAATAATAGAATTAAAAAAATAGAAATAAAAATCCATCCATCCATTTTCTATACCGCTTAATCCTCATTAGGGTCGCGGGGGCATGTTGGAGCCTATCCCAGCTGTCGCTACCCCGGGCGAGAGGCGGGGTACACCCTGGACTGGTGTCCAGCCAATGGCAGGGCACATATAGACAAACACTCACATTCATACCTATGGACCATTTAGAGTCTCCAATGAAGCATGCATGCATGTTTTTGGAATGTGGGAGTACCCAGAAAACACACACACACGGGGAGAACATGCAAACTCCACACAGAAATGCCCAACGGAGAATCCAACCCAGGTCTTCCATCTCCAGACTGTGGCTGTGTTGGCCAGAAATAAAAATGAAAATTTAATTTTAAAAAATACACAAAAAAGAAAAAAACATAGTCTGCGTTCTCAGTGTAAAACCATCTATCTATCTATCTATCTATCTATCTATCTATCTATCTATCTATCTATCTATCTATCTATCTATCTATCTATCTATCTATCTATCATATTCTATCGTATAGTTGTTTACTTGGTGGGATCACGTTGTTCCCTACAGGAACCACACCAAGAGCGTCTCTTCTTGTGTGTGAAGATACAAGTACGTCAACGATGACACACATCATGTCCGCTGCCTTGATGTTCTCGTCTCTTTCTACTTGAAAAGCTTCTGGTTATGGGCCTGATCCAGGCTGACCTTGGCACCGGGTCAAGCGGCATCATTTCCATGCCATTATGGGGCTAATATTTGCCGTGTTGTTAGCTTGAAGGAATCCCTTCCTGCTGGAACGCTTGAGGCCCGTTTCCTTAAAGACTAGCACATCAAAAAAAAAGAAGCGCATGGAAGTGACTCATAGGTTCGTCCCCAGAGTTGAGACGCTGCGGCTAAAGTGGCGTGTTGACAGGCTGAAAACAGGATATGAGCCATGTAGCTGTGTGTTTGTTGCAGATGGCCGAGCACTTAAGTGCAGACATGGCTGATAGCTCTGATAACCCACAACTGCAAATACAGTCACTTCTATGCTGTACGTCATACATGTATATACCGTATAGTTTGTATGAAAACTGAAGTGTGACACCACGTGAGATGAAACCATTCAAAAACATTGTGTATAGTGGTAACTTGTGTCTATCACGCTATTTACTATACAGTACTGCTCATGGATGGAATGAACCCACATTACTTCAGTGGTCATCTCCCGTGACCCTGTAGAAGTATCATGCAAATATACTACTCACTGTGCTTTTACAATATCCTCAAATTCACCCATTCACGTAATAAACCAAAAAAAAAACTATGACGAATTCAGTCACGTTTATTAATACGAACACACTTTCATTAACAAGCAGACCGCCATTGCTGTTAAGACAATCCCATTGGTCTACTACAACCAGTTGGCCAATCACATGCGGCAATGTAGCGACGACGAACTGAAACACTTCCGCCTTCTCAAACGTCGGTATAATGGAATGTGTTGTGAATTCGCGAGTTCCACGCGTTCATTGACTGTGGGGTTTGTTGCTATTATAACCCCTTAACAGTTGTAGGCGTATAACCAAGTGTTATTATAAATATTATTTGTCAGAAAATTCATTAAATGGTTTATAGTGATATATATACCATGTGGAGAGCTTCTGAAGTGTGTCAGGATGGCCGAGCGGTCTAAGGCGCTACGTTCAGGTCGTAGTCTACTCTGTAGGCGTGGGTTCGAATCCCACTTCTGACATAAATCTTTTTTTATTCACGTTTATTTTTTATATTCCATTATTGTACAGTGAATACAAAAGAAAGGGTAAATTATTAATGCAAAGCGGAGATTGTACACACAAGTTTGAAGATAGTGGCAGGCGACATTGTACAGTATTTACTTTTCCTGCAGAATAAACTCTTCGACAGGCATGAAAGCGAGAAAGTAAAACAGCGATCTGCTTGGCTAACCTCCATTCCCCCGATTTGGACTGGTTTCATCATCCGATGCCGTGCCAATCTCATTACTGTGGGATTAAGCGATGCAGGTTCTCTCTGAAATATGGAACATAAAACTCCTCTTGTCAGATTTCATGCATGCATTGGGATTGTAATACTGGACATTGCAGGCTCATCAAGGCTCCTAATGACCGAGTATTCAATCAGAACACCGTAATGTACAAACTACACCACGTGACTTATATCACCAGAGTAAAAGTGTAACTTTAGGAAAATTATTTCCCGAAAAACACCCACTAAATAGACAAATATATATTGTGGAGTTAGGATTTTCGATTGTCTCTAAACATTAAGTTGAAGTCAGAAGTGTGTCCAAACTTTTGACAGGTAGTGTACATCACATCACAGCATACCATAGCAACCCAAGATACCATGCAAATGTTATGAAAATGAAAGTTGTAAGGGGGGGGACATTTTTGTCACGATATTAAAATATTTTTCTTACCATATTTTTCTTGTGCTACTGTTTTTCCTAAACAAATAGTTGTATTATATTATTATTTGTTTCTCATAATATTAGGGCTGCAACTAACAATTATTTTCTTAGTTGATTAATGGAAAGCTTGTTGTTTCGATGAATGGAGTAGTCGCTTAGGCCCCAGGCCGGGGGTGTCCAAACTCTTTCCAGTGAGGAAAAATGACAGTGAAAAACGAAAGGGTGCAACTTTGCCACTTTGCTAGTTTGTAGAACAACACACACGGATGCTAAGAAGTTACAAGTATTTTAAGAAAACCTAACCCTCACCCTAACCCATTTTTGCTGGGGGTTTTTATTTTCCCAAAATCATCTTTATAAATTTATTTTTTTAAATGTAATCCCATAATATTTGGACTTTATTTCCATAATGTTATGACCCAATTTTCCAAAAACAATATTTTTGTTCTTAAATATTTCAACACTATGCTACTAAAATCACATTATTTTTCCTCACAATATTACTAGTTTGTTCTCGTAAAACTCTTTTTCTCTTAATATTTGGACTTTATTCTTGTAAAAATACAGCTGTTTTTTTTCATTTTTTCAGTCAATATTTTTTTTTACTTTTTCTGCAAACGTTTTTTTTTTTTTTTTTTTTTTTTTTTTTTTTACAAAATTACAACTTCATTCGTTCTACGACCCTAGGGTTAGGGTCGTAAAATTATGACTTTTTGTTGTTAGATGACAACTTTTTCCTCTTAATCTTTTGGCTTGATTCTTGAAAAATGGCTGCTGATTTGTAATTTTTGCTGTTGTTGCTGTTTCCTTGTTAAGTTGCATTTTTAGAATGTGCTGTGGGCCAGTAAAAAAACAGCCCCCAAGCCGCACTTTGGACGCCCTGGCCCCAGACGGGCCAAGTCTATATGAACCAAAACACAAACAGTTGGCAGTTTGGTCCGCAACACATCAGAAAAGAGGCAAAAATGTCCATCACTGTTTTCCAAAGTCAAAGCTGATGTGTGTTATGCTGAAAACACCAAGATAATACGCCTGCTTTCATGGATGACTCATGAAATACAAAAAATACTCACATATGAGAGGCTCAAATCAGAGGATATTACATTTTTAAATCAAAAAGCCTTAATCGGCAATCGTTTGGAAGTGAGAGATGAAGAAAACAGACACGCACGCACACGGCGATATTTTGAGGCGGGCAAAATGATCCAGTTCATTTTCATTTATTGTGTGATTCATTGGGTTTATGGTTAGGGTCTGGGGTTAGTGTCTGAGGTTAGGGTTAGGGTCTGGGGTTAGGGTCTGGGGTTTGGGTTAGGGTCTGGGGTTTGGGTTAGGGTCTAGGTCCAGAGATGCTTGCGTTGATAAAAGGTGACTTGTTTATTCTTTCATGTTTGGGCTTTAAAACAACTTCTCCATCGCTCTGTGGTATCAACAAGCATGCTCATAATAAAAACTCATTTTGAGAGAATTTAAAATCCTACTTTTTGTTATTTCCATTTCCAATTGTGATTCAAATGATGTTGTTTTGAGAGCAGCAGTCAGTTCCACTTTGTCAAGGTGCAAAGCTCCGAGCAATTTTGTCCCTCAGCAGGTTGGACGCTAACGACTTGTGATCGCTGAACTGCAGCCGGGGCGGGGCGGGGCGAGGAGAGCTAAGCCGCCAAGAGTGTGTACACGTTCCGTATGAATGTTGTTACCTCCGCCAAGCGTGATCCAGCCACGCCAGAGAGGCTTCGTTCCGATCGCTGTGCAAAAACTACAATTTCCAAAAGACTTTCGTTTCAGATGTGAAAAAAGATTCCTTTTGAGTCCCGATTCCGCTGCTCCCCCACACGCGCATGTGAGCGGTAGAGGCAATGAAGCAGGAAGCAAACGTACCAAAACTCCAACCCTAACTAACCAAGCAAGAGTCTCAGTCAACGTTGGCGCGTGTTCAACGCCAAGATTGAAGCTTGAGCGTGGACAATGCCGCAGCAAAAACTCACCAGCCGTGTCATGATGACTCAGGGGGTTGCGGGGCTGGTGAAAATAGACCTGACATATTTTTAACATTTAATCCTTTAGCTGCGCGCTAAAAGCGTCTCCAACTGGCTTCATGCGGCGGTGGCGTCCAAGTCATGTGTCCAGCAGATTTCTGTCCAATCTGCCAGTGATTAGCCCAGCTTTTCAGTCTATCCTTGGCGCCCTCGTGCATGTGATTAGCTGCTGGGCCCGCTACGGGACTGCACTGGACCGGAGGACCGCAAACTAGCTTCTCTGGTGGAGGTCCTTTGTGGAGTTTTATTCCTTGGATGGTTTTGGATGATGGCGCTGGATGGATCTAGTAAGTGGATGCACTTTTCAGTACTGTTTGGCTCAATGCTACGACGCATCTGGAAATCTCCTTGCTGCAGAATCACGACTTGCAGACAAGTCTTTAATGCTGCATAGACTATGAATGCGACCGGACTTGTGGAACTCCTTTAATAAGGAGAACACGACCTCCGGGTGTATGTTTCTATCACTGCAGTCATCCGAAGCTGCATATGGTCACTCCTCAAGGAAAACAACATGCTAAGCATTAAAGTAGGGCCTGGGGGCCATTTGCGGCCCGTGGCTGTTTTTCTTTTGGTGCGTGGCACATTCTAAAATCATCATTTAAGAAAAAAACATTAAAAAAAAACATCAACAGCAAAAATGGGAAAATCAGTCATTTTGCAAGCATAAAGCCAAAATCCTGTATTAAGAGAAAAGAAGTTGTAATCTTGCAAGAAAAAGTCGCATTTTTACGAGAATAACGTTGCAATGTTGAGGAAAAAATGACGTCATTTTTGTTACATAAAGTTGAAATATTAAAGAAAAAGTCGTAATATTATGAAAAACAAATAAAACAAAATCAAGCTGTAATTTTTGGAAAATTAGGTTGCGGAAAAAGTTATAATGTTACGAGAATAAAGTTCAAATATGATGCTAATAAAGTTATAATTCCGAGACGAAAAAACAGCTGTAATATTACGAGAATAAAGTCAAAATATTAAGAGAAAAAATAGTATGCTGATGAGAAAAATAGTGGCAATTTTAAGAGAACACATTTGTAATATTATGAGGAAAATTAATGTCTTTTTAGTAGCATAAAGTTGGAATATTAAAGAAAAATATTTGTTTAAGTCGTAATATTATGAAAAACAAACAAAACAAGTATTAGCTTGGAATATTAGCTTGCAGAAAAAGTTATACAGTAATGTTAGGAGAATAAAGTCTAAATGTTATGGCAATAATGTCATAATTAGGAGAAGATAATTTACAAGAAGAAAGTTTAAATATAATAAAAAATATGTAATTTTTCTAAAGTCGTAATATTATGAGAAACAAACAAAACAAAATAAAGTTGTCATTTTTGGATTATTAGTTTGGGGAAAAAGTTCTAAAATTATGGAAATAAAATTCACGAAAGTTATTTAAGAAGAAAGTTGAAATATTTGGAAAATGTAGAACAGTAAAAATGGTGAAAGTGAAGTTGATACTAATAAAATGCTTTTTCGCTGAGATCACAAAGCTGACGCCCGTGAAATATCCATAACTTCTTATCATATTTACGTGTGGTGCTTTACCAAGCACCCTTTCATTTTTCACTACGTGGCCTTCGCTGGAAAAAGTTTGGACACCCCCACATTAAAGCAACAAAATGTAAGAACTGGTTTCAAACGAGACTTCCAAAATCATCCCGATGGAACGTTCTTATAAAAACGGGAACAACGTCGCGATGCTAAACACATCTTACGATATTATGGGCGGGCCAGCCAGGACACCTCTCGTGTTGCGTTAGCACTAGCGTCACGAAAAGAAAAGAAACCGATGACTTGTGTTAGCATTCCGTGCCAAAAGCAAACAAAAGGTTACTTTAAGGGTCTTTACTAAAGGCACTGTGAGAAAACCCACTGATCTATTCTGCTTTAAAGGCAGGAAATGCTTATTTTGTTGTTTAAAAGCATGCGATAGCCACCAAAAGGTAAACAACACGTTTGAGCGGCCACACAATAAGAAACGAAGGAGTATTTTAAGCAATGGAGCGCTCGCCTTTGCCAAAAGGAAACCCTTAAAAGACGCTAATACAAAAAGAAGGATAAGAGCCAAAATATTTCTTTATAATTGTCAGTCAAGCTTGGCCTATTTTACCAACTCTTTACAGTTTTCCACACCATCCCCTCCTCTCCTTTTCTACCCGGCAACAATGAAGCCTCTTACCTCCCAGCTTTGTCTTAGCGTGAATGACTTTATTTGCAGATATTTACGCTTTTTAGCGGCGCTAATCCCTGGCGGAGGTTCTCCCGATGGATTCTCCTCGCTGGCGACAGCAACGAGGTAACGTCCACTTTTAAGCTTGTTATTTGCTTTGCCTCCTCGTCATCCCTGTCTTCTCTGACACCTTCATCTCTGGCATGGGAGGATGTCCCATTTGAAATGCTGAGTAGCTAGGATCAATCACGCCACAACAGAATTTCAAAGATGTCGTCTTTCGTCCAGGTTGGGATGATTGGAAGGCGGGGCTCTGCTAGGCTCCACGCTCGGCGTCTAAACTGAAGGACGAGCATCGGCCATGTCCTCCCACAGCTTCCAGTGCTTCAGCGCCGTCTCTGGGGACACCTCCCAAAAACACCCCACCTGCAGGCTGCCCCGCATCTCCCATCACGACCCCGTGGCGGCCGAATGCTGCCTGTGCTCGGAGTACAGACACGCCCGCACCATGGAGGCGCTGCAGTCCTTGTCCTCTCTCTGTCACTACGACCACCAGCGCCACCGTCATACCCATCATCATCCTCACCAGTATGTCCGCTGGAGGCCCAGCAGGCCCGAGGAGAACCCCGGGGCGCCTCAGCGGCACGCTAAGAGGGTGGTGCTGGTGAAAAACAGCGACCCCTCGGTGAGGAAGACCATCGTCTTACATCGCAAGGGGCTGCGCAGCTTTGGACTTTTCCTGGAGGAACTCTCTGAGCTCATGCAGTACCACGTCAGGAAGGTGTACACTCTGGACGGGCACAAGGTGAGGTCACGTTAGGTACACCTGCACAGTGTAAAAGTATCGAAAAGTTATTGTCAAACAGGCATTCATTCATCAGTGTTAGCCTTTATGCAGCTCGACCTCTGCTGATAATGAAATACAGAGCAGAGGGAAACAGAGGCCTCTAGCGGCCATATTGATGTACAGCAGGTGGATGCCCCGTGTGAAACCAGCATGGAACCACTACTATGGGTTCACCAGCTAAACATATCAATTATAAAAGTAGCATAATTTGCCTAAAAAGTTGTTTTATTAGCTATAAAAATTAAACAAATTAGTTATAAAAGTCACTTTAGGTACTAAAGGAGTCATTTATTAGCGATAATAAAAAGCTACAAGAGTTGTTAGTCAGGAGTGCCACTTCCGGTCTATACCGATATTACAGCCTTGAATATCGGCCGATACTGAAATCCTATATGAACATGAATCATATGTACTTTTAGTGTGGAATGTTAGAAAAGGCTTGATCAAGCATCCGAGGTATGGTTTTATCCACAATGTAGTGGCGGTTAGGCGTGACATAGCGAGGTTCGAGGTGCTCAATGAAGCATTTCAACTAGGGGTACCGATAGTTATGAGGGAATTATGATGTCATGCTGATAAATCTGATAAGATTAAGTAGAAATATAATAATAAATATAATATTAAAAAAACGCTCTACTGAGGTGAGATCACCTGCACTGTGCTGGTGTGCAAATCAAGCGCCCCTTTTTTTCTCCTGCCTTTGCCGTAACTTCCCCTGAGCTCACTTGTAAACAAACATTCACCTTCAGAGGAAGACGTTTGGCGTGCTAGTTGTACCAAACGCTCAGCGATGAGGGGAAAGAAACCTCACTGGCCACCTGAAACGCCAGCATCGCTACCACGCCTGGGGCTTGCTGTGCCGCGCTGTTTGAAAAGTGCAAAAAGTTTCCCAGAGACTTCCGTAGCAGCACACCGGCTGCCGGGGGCGTGTGCCCGAATACAGTGTACCTTGCTGGGCCACAGCAGGCGGCTCCTCTCCCTCTATACTCTGGTTCTGCTGATAGGAGAGATGTGGTGGTAGTGATGTCATCAGATTTCAACACGTACACTTGGTCAAATCCTAATTTGTTAACTTCAGGTGTGCACAAATTACACTTCAATGTACATTTAAAAGTACATATAAAAACATATTAAACTATTAAACTATAACTATTGAATGCGTCTTCTGAATGCCTTATATTTGTATTTGATTTTCATGTAGCAATTTTTATGCTTGAAAATGCTTAATTTAGGCTAAGAATATGTAACATTTGCTTGCAAACGCATGCTTTAAAAAAAAGTAATAACAGGCCGTAGTCAACCACAAAACAGCGATCATTTCTTAATTTATTTTGAAAAGCCGTTTTTGAGTGAAGCCACGAAATTCAAACCACTTAGTGGTGAGGGACGACTGCGTTCCGAGCATCTTCCATTAATTCCAAAAGTATGCATATCAATTCGCAGTGTTTTTTGTCAGTTAATTCCAAATGTAATTGTGTAATAAATGATGTACAAATTACATTTTACTGGTGTTCAGCTAACAAGTGTCGGCTACAAACGCACTTGTATTGGTTTAAAAAGTACTTTTATCTGCTAGAGATACTCATACAGTCATCCTTCGCAATATCGCGGTTTGATTATTGCGCCCTCACTTCATTGCGTTTTTTTTAGAAATTAATGAATGAGTAAATGATGACTGTTTTGTGGTAGACTCTGGTCTATTATTAGTCAAAGCATATTAAAGTACAAGTGATATGTAGGATTCTGGTCACTAGGTGACAGTAATGACACAAAACATTGAGACATTAGCTTACATGACATTACCTTAACACTGCACCAAGTCATGACGTCGTGTCCCACATGTGAAAAAAAGCCATCCTCCCATTCCGTGTGGAAATAGTACGTTTTTGGCTTCTTTAGTTTAGAAGAAATAAATTCAAGGCTAAATGGTTAGCTCACAAGCTTGCTAACTTGCTAGCTAGCGGCTGTCTCTAGTCCCTGCAGCATAAGAGTTGAACAATGTGTTGTAAATAAAGAATAATAAGAGTGTAAAGGTGACTATAGTGGTGTTATTTCATGGCTGTAATAATATTAAGACTATATTTAGAAAGTCATAAACAGTTTTTTTAAGTTTGAATAATGAAAATATTTCATTTATTAACACTGAATCCTATATTGTGGAAATTCATTCATCGCATTCGGGTCTGGAACCAATTAACCAATAAATGAGGGACGTTAAAATGTTTGTTAGCAAGCGCAATTATGCCCATGTTGGAATATAAGATAGCAAAAAGTACTTTTGTTTACATTGCTGCTGATGGTTCTTCTACTGTAAAGTACGTTACGTACTGTATGTATATCATATAACATTTAGCACATATGCAATTACAGGGCCATTGAAGATTTCCCAGTCGTCGCAAAACGCCTTCCCATTTTCCTCCAAACACCATTTATCTTCATGAAATCACTGTTATTTCGACAAAGGGAGAAATGGGCCACTTTTAAAACTCGCACACTTTTACTCTCTATGTGCAGTACATACATCAGAAAGGCAATTAATTACCTTCACTCTAGCTTGGTGTGACTGTGCATGAAGCGATTCATCTACGCTGCCTGAGAGTGGATTTTCAGCTCAAAACTGCTTTGCCATCAAAAACACGTTGCTCATGAACAACACTTTTAAAAAGTGTCAGTGAAAGAAGCATTACAGCAGTTCTACAGTCTCTGGTCACAATATGAGACATGAACTGGGTTCAAAAGTCTGTCTTTCTGTCTGTAGACGTGCACCGTGTCACACTATCACAGCTGATTAGTTGCTTCAAGCAGTCCAGAAAGATAGAAAGGGGTCAGCGCGCACTGGCCCTACTGCCCCACCGGACCCAGCCCATCAGGTTAATCATCTCTTAAACAAAGGGATTATATTTTTTATTCACTTGTGATGACGATAGTTAGTCAGCGTAACACGTTTAATATGACTTTGTCACACTTTAACGTGTCCCTGTGTAAGCCTCGCTGGCAGCCTTCCATTGCGGGACTGCACCGTCATCTGTTGGAGTCCCTTGGAGATCATCCTGGATTAAGACGTTTTAGCCTGCACGCAGTGGTACAAGGAGAGAAAGCAGTATTTTTATTGCAGGCAAGGGTGTCAGAAACTAGGACTTTGTTATAATGAGGACCCCAACAGTTGAGAAGCCTTACCCAAGGGTGAACAGGCCCTTCCCCTGTGCCAACCAGTCCCAATCGCCATCCAATGCGAAACTAAAACCTGTCAGGGCAACAGTCTTTCAACTATTTTTTCCCGTTTCAGGTTGAAAATGTGCAAAGTGTCATGCACTGTCCCGGTGTTCTGGTCTGCGTGGGTCGGGATCCATCTCACCCCTCCGTTGTGGAGAGATTTCGAAAAGCTGCAGAAGAAAAATTGCCAACGCTGAACGCAATGGCACAATCCGCTGGCTGCGCAGACAGCGACGACGGTAGGGAACGTATTGACATAGTGTTTGAATACAAATGGATTCAATTTCTTCTGTTTATCATCCAAGGACACACCGTTCAACCGAAACTAGGATCTACCAACCAATCCACGAGGCATTCAGTGTCTTCTGAGAAGTCACTTCCAGATGGAACAGAATCACCAGAAGATGTTACCTTCTGTCCAGCCACCGCTGACAAATTAATTGATGACGATGTAGAGAAACTAGTCCATGTCAACAAAGATGGCAGCTTGTCCATGAAGATGAAAGTGCGCTTTCGGCTAGAGGAGGAAACCTTACTGTGGTCGACAGAAGTGAGAAAAAGCTCCAATAGGACCGGCGAGCACCTTCAGGAGCAAGCCGTCGGAAGAAGCTGCTCAGGTTCTGAAAATGTTTCGGAACCGGGTGAGGTGTACGTCACAAGGCACCACCAAAGACACAATTCTCGTTGTCCACACTGCTGTAGTCAAAGAAGAGAGTCCAACATTTGGACAAACACGGCGGCAGGTTCTCAGGAAGAAAGTCGCGGCATTCACACATCAAGCTCAAGCGCATCCTCGCACACAGTGGTTTCCAGAAAAACCACGGTTGAAAATCTGCAAACTGTGGCCAGATCGGACGAGGAGCACAAAGAAGAAGTGGTGGAGCATGTTGAAGCGTCTGAAACGGTGGAGTATAGCACCATCCGCAGTGAGTCTTACGTGGACACTATGGGCAACTGTGAGGCTGAGCAAGAAGAAGAACCTGGATCTACAAGATCTTCAAGACCACCCTCACAGAGTGGGAAACCTGAGGAGATCACAGCAGATGACACTTTGAGGCAATCATCACCGGAATCTAATCACTCAAAGAACTCCACCAAGAAGTCCAAAAAGATCTATGCGTGTCACTGTGGAGCATCTGATGTAAACTCTGAGGAGACAGTTGCAGTTACGTCTGGCCAATCAAACTCAAAAGAAACAAATACTGCAGAACCTGAGGGTTTGGAGGAGGAACGATCCAAAAGTGCCATGTCCATTCGTTCAAATGCCTCAACAAAGTGCAAACCAGAACTCTTAGAGTGTGAAGAAAGACCATCAAGTCAAACATCAGCCAAGTCTGAGGTGACAAGTGAATGTCAATCAGAAAAGGAAGCCACTGGCGAAAGACCAGCAACTTCCTTGTCGTCTGCTCATGTGGATGCGGCTGACAAAGAATCTGCCAAAGAAGTCCAAGACCAACCCGAGGAAAGTGAGAATGGACAGCGAACACAAAGCCAAATGTTAATTAAATCTTCTACAAAGTCCAAAACACTTGAACAAAGTCTAGAAGAGAAATCAGAGGTGAATGTTGATGAACTAGAATCTACGAAGGCTGGAGAAGATCAAGAAAGAGCGCAGAGTGTCCTGTCAGCAACATCCGGAAAGTCTAAAACCTTGGAAGTTGACAAGGAAGTACAAGACACAGATGCAGTGTTAAATACTGATGGCTGCACTGAGGAGGAAACTGATGACAGACCTCCTAGTACCATGTCCATAGTATCTGCCATTTCAGATGCAAGGTCAAGGAAATCAAAAACCCCAGAAGTTGATGCTGATCGATATACTACAGAGGCAGCTGAAGGTAGACCACAAAGCACAAAGTCAATCAACTCAGTAAAGTCAGAAAAGACCAGTGTTTCTGCAAGATCTCGCCAATCTAAGTCACTGGAAGCTCCAGGCGATGAATGTCAAATTGATGGAGCTCCAACTGAAGAAGAAGCAGCGAGCAACACATCAGCCAAAGTGAGCAATTTGGAAGTAGAAGACGACGTCTCACATTACGAGGATGAGGACACACAGGGACCTAATTCAGGCAACCACAGTGAATTTGAAGCAAGATCACACAGTGCCATGTCAGAAAAAAATGGGAAGTCAGAATCATCTGCAATATCTGTAAAGTCTGAAGATAGGACTGAAGAAAATGGCAATGATGCACCAAGAGCACAAAGTGCAATGTCTGCCAAATCAAAAGCATCTGAAGGATCTTCTAAATCCAAAGCCTCTCAGATGGTTCTTGGACAAAATGACGAAGAAGATACTGGACAAGGAGCTAGCCAGAGGTCACCAAGTGGCATGTCAACCAAATCTGCCAAGTCAAGCGTTTGTTCGAGGTCAAACGAGGATGAGCGGGAACCAAGTGTGATGTCGGTAAAGTCGGAGCGATCAGCCAAGTCAGTCAAATCGACGCGATCTGCTAAATCTAACATCTCCAAACCTAATGTTTCTTCACAATCCAATGTTTCTGAAGTTCCTCTGGAAGATGGTGTCGATATACTTGAAGATGAGGACACAAATGGTAGAGCAACAAGCGGCATGTCAGCCCGATCCAACAAATCCACAAGATCAAACAAGTCGAAATGCTCTGCTGATGTTCAAGTGGAGGAGAAGTCTCAGTGTTCCATTGAAGAAACAGAAGAAAGGGCCTCAAGCTGCATGTCATCAAAATCAATCCAGTCACATGTTTCTGCAGAGAGACCGCACAGTGCTTTTTCTGCAAAATCAGCAAAATCACACGTTTCTAGGAAATCTACAAAATCAGATGTTTCTGGAATTTGTGCCAAAGATGTTGAAGAGGAATGTGATGAGAGATCACACAGTGCGATGTCAGCCAAATCTGCAAAGTCTTCTCTTTCTGTAAAATCAAAAGTATCGAATGTTTCAACTGATCCCTGTGATCACCAAGAGAGGGTGCCAAGCAGCAGGTCAGTCAGATCAGAAAGATCTACAAAATCAAACGTTTCAGTAACATCTAAGTCCATGAAGGACAGTCCATCTGATCATGGTATGGATTCTCTCCAAGAAGAACAAACTGAAAGCAGATCAATAAGTTCACTATCAGTTTTATCAAGTGTTTCAGCGAGTAAGTCCAAATGTTCAACTGAAGGTCCAGCTGAACAATGCAGGCTTAAGTCACGTGCTTCTGAGACATCGGTGGTATCCAATGTGTCAGAGGTTCTGTCTGCAGAAGTCTCAAGTAGAGCGGGGAGTAAAGTGTCTGCCAAATCCATCAAGTCCAACAAATCTAAAATCTCAGCTGATGAAAATGCTTCTTGTCATGATCCAGTAGAAAGAGCTTTGAGCAACTTGTCCATCAAATCAGCAAAATCTGCAAAGACAAGCGTCTCTGGTGTATCTCGGGATGTTTCTGAGCTGACCAGCGAACACAGCATTGAAATCGCTGAAATGGAGAGTGAAGAGCAGCGGAGTTCAAGGCAGTCAGTCGAGTCATGTACATCAGCAAGAGCAAACGGGTCCGAAGATGTAGAAAGTCCTGAACGTGTAGATAATAATGAGGACGAGGAGCGACGTGAAGCTGAAGAATCAGTCCAGTCACAAGCATCTGGTGTTGCTAAAGAGGTGACTATGCAAAGAGCTGCCAGCTGCTTGTCAGCAAGCTCTGCAAAGTCAAAGTCTTCAGGCCTCTCTCTGTTAAATAAAGACATTGAGAATCACGATGACGTATCAGAAATGAGATCAGCAAGCAAAGCATCCACCAAATCAACCAGGACAAACAGATCTGGCTCATCAAGAGCGACATGTGAGGCTCCTTCTGAAGAAAACGCTACAAACGGTGAGGAGGCAGTGCAGAGACCGCTGAGTGCCACATCAGCACAGTCAGACATATCAGCAAAATCCTCACATGCGGTGCACGAAAACAATGAAGCCAATACGGAGAGAGCACCGAGTAGTTTCTCTGGCAAATCAATGAAATCCAAGAAGTCAAATTCCTCAGCAGCATCAAAGAAGTCAGACGCTGCTGTAGATGTTGTTAATATTGACGAAACTGAAATCAAATCAAATAAATCAGTAAAGTCTGTTGTGTCTGGAGAATCCAAATATTCTGTACAGCCTGAAAATGAATGTGGCGAAGAAGACTGTGAAGAATTAAGAATCCCAAGTGCGATGACCATCAAATCAGATGTATCTTTAAAATCAAGGACATCAAACAAATCAGAAAAGTCAGCTGAAATACCCGCTGAGGACGTTGATGTAATCAGTGGGACTCCAAGTGTTTTGTCCATCAAATCAAATGTATCTTCAAGAACCAGAAAGTCTGGAGTAGCTCCCAGCGAACAGACTGATAAAAGAACCCAAAGTGCACTGTCAAATGCATCTGTAAAATCCAAGAAGTCAGAAGTTCTTGCTGTGGCAGTTGAGGAATCAGAAGAAAGAACACCTACGGCCATGTCATCCAAGTCCAAAGTGTCAGCAACATCGGATGCTCTGGAAAGAAAAAGCCAAAGGAAAGGACAAAACTCTGTATCTGTCAAATCTGTAAAATCCAAGAAAAGTGATGACGACAACGGACCTACCAATGGAGATGTGAGCTCAGGGAGAGGACTAAATGGGCCTACAGATCACATGGACGCTGTCATTGACAACAACAAAAGTGACCAAGAGAAGATGGATGCTGATGATGCTGCGATAGTTCCATCAAACCTGCCAAATGCTTCCCTAACTGAGGTCGTAAATGAATGGCTTAAAACCATACCAGCTGACGGCGAACTGTGCGACGTGGAGGAGTTTAACTGTGACAGGCTCAAAAGCAGCACCACAGTCGACGAAAACAACGAAGACTCCGCCGTTGACAATATAAACGAACCAAACGATGTGAAAGGTGTTTCTGGAGATGAATGTCAACAAACCACAGAGGAATCAAATGGAGATCATGGAGATAATGACTCCAAGATGTTTTACTCTTCTGTGCAGGTGATGAGAGTACTTCTAAACCCAAAGCTGGACAGATGCAACAGTTTACCAGAGGTTTCTCCCGCATATGGACGCAAATTAAGCACTTCAGCCAGAGGTTTCTTGGATTGCCTGGTGAAGTTGCAGTTCATAGACCACGATCCTAAGAACACAGATGAAAAATGTAAACGATATAAAGCACTGATGGAGATTCTTCAATCCCTTTGGTTACGCGACTCAGACAATGAACCTGTCTTAGAAAAGGACCGCCATTCTGACGAGGAATTCATTCACACGTCCTCTTCTGGCGTGGATGTCAACAGTGGCTCCACAGGTTCTGGAAAGAGCAGCGACTGTGCAAATGGTAATCAAGCACAAACTCTCGCAGATACGTTTAGCAAAGCACAGGAAGTCCACCAGCATGAAGAAGCAGGAGGAGGAGAGGAGGGATTACCTGAGGGAAACCAAAAGGGAGACCCATCCACAAATGAAACCACTGGAAGTAATGATAGTCCAAGAGAACTGTCTGAAAGTCCACCATCCTCAGGCAATGGTGAGCGGCTTGAAACAGACTCTATGTCTGAGAGTCCAGTGCAGTCCAGCAAACGCATTTGTCAAGACCCTGATCCTGTTTGGGTCTTGAGTTTACTAGCCAATGTAGAGAAGCAGTTCATGACTCATTACATCAACGCAATGAGAGAGTTCAAAGATCACTGGAACTTGGATGATAATGAGCAGCTGAACAGGATGATAGGAGAACTTCAAAGACGCATCCAAACCAGCATACAAAAAGAACTGGGCAAGATCAAAGATCGAGGAGGCCTACCGAGGCCTCCGAAAGAAGCAAAGTCCAGGCCTTCAACGACCCAAACTGACGAGAGGCGACGAAGGCTTAAGATCAAAGCCAAACAGTCGTATGAATCGCATTTGGGAAAAAGCGATGATTCGACAACAAGCACAGTTTACAGTGACCAGCGTGCAGAAACCGTGGATGAAAACTGTCCGTGCGAATCATGCATTAAGAAACGCCCTGAGGAAATTATGAGCACTGCCCCGCTTCTCAACGACTTTGACCTAAACAGAAACCTTCATACGAGGAACGACGATCCTACAGATGACTCTCTCGCCAACACTGATACTAAAGCAGCAGCAACAATTGTTGGACAGATTCTGGAGAAAGCCATAAACCAAATGGAGGAAGATGAAGCTGAGGTTGAGGTTGGGGTCACAGGTGGAGATGTTTCTGTCGAGGAGCCTGGTGAGGCCAAAGAAGAAAAAGAAGCCAAGCTAAGCGAAGACCAAACAGAAGTTCCATTTGAAGATAATTCCACCACTAATGCCGATATGCCACAAAAGCAAGCAGCTGTAGCATGTCAAGCTGTGACTGCTGTTGTAGCTAACGAGACAACTGCTGCCAGTGGACCAGAGACGGATGACGCCTCCATCGTGCAGGACTCAAATGAATGTGCAAACACTGACGATGGGGTTTCTGCGGAAAACGAGATGATGGCTGAAATCAACACAGCTGAAGCGGTCACAAGTGAACATGAATGTGAAGAAGATGGGGAAGTCGAAGTTGATGGTGAAGAGCAAACTCCTGCTACCAGCGGAGAAGAGAATGATGACAATGCTGAGAATGATGATGCAGAAACTGTGGATCAGGACGCTGCAGAAGATGAGATGATAAACGCAAATGAAACCATCACGGCTGAAGATGAAGATGCAGCACAAGAATCCATCAGTGGTGAAGAGGAGGGTCTTGGTATGACTGGAGATGAGAATAACAACACAACCACTGATAACGAGGTTGCTGCAGAAGATGAGATGATGAGGGAAGAGGTTGAGGAAACAGCTGTAGCAGAAGAAGTGACGATAGATGAAGAAAGGTCAGCCATTGGTGAAGAAGCGACTCCTGCTGCCAGTGGAGATGAGAAGGATGAGGTAGCCACTGAGTTTGACGACACAAATGCTGCCGATGAGGTTGCTGCAGAAGATGAGATGATAAGCGAAGAGGTTCCTGAAACTGCTGAAACTGAAAATGCAGCATCAGAAGGTGCCATGACAGCCACCAGTCAACACAAATCCGAGGAAGATGAAGAAGAAGAAGCTCCTGCTACCAGTGAAGGAGAGAACGATGACTCAGCCACTGACAATGAGATCACCAATGCTGGAGAAGATCAGAAGATGAGTGAAGAGGGTGCTGTAAGTGACGATAAAGACGAAGAACAGAGAATCGGTGGTGAAGAAGAGACTCCTGCCATTAGTGGAGATGAGAATGATGATGCACCTTCTGAGAACGACAACGTAAATGATGAGGTTGCTGCAAAAGAAGAGATCAGTGAGGAAGTTAGCGAAGCAGCTGAAGCCAAAGATGCAACACAAGATGATGATGAATCTGACACAGTAAGTGCTGAAGAACAGATTCCTGCCACCAGTGGAGATGAGAATGAAGATGCAGTTCCTGATGAAGATGTTGCGGAACTTGAGAAGATGAGCGAAGAAGCTGCTGAAACAGCTGAAGATGCAGAGGAAAAGGCCACCATGACCGCTTCAAAGGCAGAGGCATCTGAGAAAGAGGAAGACGAAAAGGAGACTTTTGTTACATGTGGAGATGAGAATAAAGATGCAGCCACTGATGCTGAGGTTGCTGCAGAAGATGAGAAGATGAGTGAAGAGGTTCCCGAAACAGCAGAAGATGCAGCAGAAGAGGCCACCATGACGGCTACAAACAGGGATGAATCTGAGAAAGAGGAAGAAGAAGATAATGAGACTCCTGACAATAATGGAGATATAAATGAGGATGCCACCACTGATAATGAGGTTGCTGCAGAAGATGAGAAGAAGAACGAAGAGGTTGCTCAAACAGCTGAAACTGAAGATGCAGCACCAGAGGTCACCATGGCAGAGGATGATGAAGAAGACAGAGCAAGCGGTGAGGAAGACACTCCTGTCACTAGTGGAGATGAAAATGAGGATGCCGACACTGATGATAATGTTGCTGCAGAAGATGAGAAGACGAGTGAAGATGTTGCCGAAACAGCAGAAGATGCGACAGAAGAGACCGCAGTGACGGCCACAAATGAGAATGAATCTGAAAAAGAGGAAGAAGAAGAAAATGAGACTCCTGTCACCAGTGGAGATGAGAATGAGGATGCCACCAGCGATAATGAGGTTGCTGCAGAAGATGAGAAGATGAGTGAAGAGGTTGCCGAAACTGCTGAAGATGCAGCAGAAGAGACCACTGTGATGGCCACAAATGAGAATGACTCTGAGAAAGAGGAAGAAGAAGAAAATGAGACTCCTGTCAATAATGGAGACGAGAATGAGGATGCCACCAGCGATAATGAGGTTGCTGCAGAAGATGAGAAAATGAGCGAAGAGGTTACCGAAACTGCTGAAGATGTAGCACATGAGGCAGACAAAGAAGAAGAAAATGAAACTCCTGTCACTAGTGGAGATGAGAATGAGGATGCCGCCACTGATGATAACATTGCTGCAGAAGATGAGAAGATGAGTGAAGAGGTTGCCGAAACAGCAGAAGATGCAGCAGAAGAGACCGCCGTGATGGCCACAAATGAGAATGAATCTGAGAAAGAGGAAGAAGAAGAAAATGAGACTCCTGTCACCAGTGGAGATGAGAATGAGGATGCTACCAGCGATAATGAGGTTGCTGCAGAAGATGACAAGATAAGCGAAGAGGTTGCCGAAACTGCTGAAGATGTAGCACATGAGGCAGACAAAGAAGAAGAAAATGAGACTCCTGTCACTAGTGGAGATGAGAATGAGGATGCCGCCACTGATGATAACATTGCTACAGAAGATGAGAAGATGAGTGAAGAGGTTGCCGAAACAGCAGAAGATGCAGCAGAAGAGACCGCCGTGACGGCCACAAATGAGAATGAATCTGAGAAAGAGGAAGAAGAAGAAAATGAGACTCCTGTCACCAGTGGAGATGAGAATGAGGATGCTACCAGCGATAATGAGGTTGCTGCAGAAGATGACAAGATAAGCAAAGAGGTTGCCGAAACTGCTGAAGATGTAGCACATGAGGCAGACAAAGAAGAAGAAAATGAGACTCCTGTCACTAGTGGAGATGAGAATGAGGATGCCGCCACTGATGATAACATTGCTACAGAAGATGAGAAGATGAGTGAAGAGGTTGCCGAAACAGCAGAAGATGCAGCAGAAGAGACCGCCGTGACGGCCACAAATGAGAATGAATCTGAGAAAGAGGAAGAAGAAGAAAATGAGACTCCTGTCACCAGTGGAGATGAGAATGAGGATGCTACCAGCGATAATGAGGTTGCTGCAGAAGATGACAAGATAAGCAAAGAGGTTGCCGAAACTGCTGAAGATGTAGCACATGAGGCAGACAAAGAAGAAGAAAATGAGACTCCTGTCACTAGTGGAGATGAGAATGAGGATGCCGCCACTGATGATAACATTGCTACAGAAGATGAGAAGATGAGTGAAGAGGTTGCCGAAACAGCAGAAGATGCAGCAGAAGAGACCGCCGTGATGGCCACAAATGAGAATGAATCTGAGAAAGAGGAAGAAGAAGAAAATGACACTCCTTTCACCAGTGGAGATGAGAATGAGGATGCTATCAGCGATAATGAGGTTGCTGCAGAAGATGAGAAGATGAGTGAAGAGGTTCCCGAAACTGCTGAAGATGCAGCAGAAGAGGCCACCGTGACGGCCACAAATGAGGTTGAATCTGAGAAAGAGGAAGAAGAACATGATATTCCTGCCACTAGCGGAGACGAAAATGAGGCTGCAGCCATTGATGAGGATGCCGCAGAGGATGAGAAGATGAGCGAAGACAATACTGAAACAGTTGAAGCTGAAGATGCGGAACACGAGGCTGCCCCAGGCAATGATGAAGCCGAGAAAGATGAAGATATCCCTGGTAATCTGGAGACTCCTGTCACCAGTGGAGATGAGAATGAAGACTCTGCCTCAGAAGAAGCTGAAGATGAGGTGGAGGATGACAACAAGGATGAGACTGCGGAAGAGGAGGCATCCTTACCTGAGAACGATGACGAAGCTGATGAAAGCGGCGATGATGCGACTCAGGAAAAGTCCGCCAGCGAGGAAACGGCAGCAGAACAAACGGATCCGGATGATCCTGCAGGTGAAGATGAAAGTATGCCTGAGAATGAGGACGAATGCGCTGAGGAAGGGGCAGCTGAAGGAGCACCAGATGAGATGGAGCTCCAAGATGAGACCGCTGGAGTTGCGCAGGCCACAAACCATGAGACTGAAAATGAGGAAGAAGATCCTGGCCTAACAAGTGACGACGGAGAAGACCAAATGGCAGGCGTGGACGAGGATGGAGATGAGCCAGATGATGAGGAACCATCTAAACATGCGGAGGAGACCGATGAGCTAGCAACAGAACAGGAAGAAGACAAGGCTGGTGCTTCTTCTCAGGATGTTGATGAACATCCAGAAGCAGAGGAGGCTGACAGTGAAGAAGATGTTGATGCTGAATCTGATAATGAAGAGGAGGCTGCAAAGGAATCTGACGAGGAAGATCCAGAAGCAGAACCTGAGGAACCTGCAGAAAACAAGGAGTCAGGAGCAACTGGCGAAGAAGAGGATGTGGAAGCTGAAGATGAGGAAGCCCCAGATCCAGGTGGAGTGACACAGGAGGATGAGCAGACTGAGGAACCTGAGGTTCCCGATGGCGATGGTCCGGATGATGCAGAAAACGAGGAAGCCAAAACCCGGGAAGATGATAATGAAGATGATCGCGAAACCATTGGGGACACGTTTGAAGTTTCTGAAAAAGAGGAAGATCAGGGGGAGTCAGCCGACGGGGAAGACGAGGCAGAATCCGACAACGGCGCGGAGGAGGAAGGAAGCGAGAACTCTATGCCCGACTGGGCAGCCAATCGGGAGGCGGATAAAGCTGTCGCCGGGGAAACCACATTAGAGGTAAATAACACTTTGTTTAAAGTGAGCGCCGAGTCTGAGGACGGCGTTTACGCTGACGGAGAAGACTCGGACGTTGAACCCTTAAAGTCAGACGGCAAGTGACTGGATGCAGTATGCGGGGTGGTTCTTTAGGCGCGACCAAAAGAACATACGGGCATCACAACCACCACCTCCATAACGAGGCAGCTCTTTGACACAATCAACTTGAAAACTTGAAGGACAACTTGAATCCACTTGTGTACTGTATCGTAACACTCCCACCTGGAACTTCCTTTAGACGCACGCAGCGGCCACAATATTAGATACACCAAAAAATGTTCTTTGTTCTCCTTACGCAGTCCAAATCATGCGGCTTTTGTATTGCATCTCGTGAGGTGTACCTAATATTGCGGCCATTGTGTGTACATTTGCACATCCAGAATATTGTAGGTTTTCCTATTTGAAAGCAAACATGCGTTTCCTTTGTTGCGGTTATAATACTCTTTATTTTTCTAGTTAACGTTACTGCAAAGCCATGAAGAATTGTCATTTTGAATGATTGCTAAGTACTCCCATATGATTGTTAAAATGTCGTAGTAGAGAAGATAACTGTACTGGTTTCATTGTGTGGGGCGGGTGTTACTTCAGCTGAATGTACTGCACTTTTTTTGTCTGTGGAATAAAATGCAAATGCACTTTAAATACTTCATTGATGTCTTTTTTTATATGATTTTTAATGAATTCAGTTTTTGATTCATTGTTAATGAATGAATATACATGATTGCTACATGACTATGCACACATTCTACATTACTGTGTAGTATTAAATAAGATGACATGTGTTATTAAAATACAAATTCTTTTTTATATAATTGTATAATTTATATTTATAAATAAGACATTATATTCTACACAAGTATGTATTATTATATAAAATACATGTATAAATACAATTGATATTTTATATAATTTTATTATAATTTATATTTAAATGTAATCTTTTGTGAAAAAAAGTAAAAGATCCATCATAATTAAATACTAAGTGTTACTGTTTTTCACTCAGACCGACCTTGATAGCCAGGAAGCTAACAGCTAACTAGCATCCAATCAACTTGTGTGCAGCAGCAGCAGAGCCCCCCCACCCCCCTCCCAACCCCTATTAAGACGGAGCTGATGGATGGTGCCTTTGCCACTGGAGGTCTCCCGTGGGCATGTGACACCCATAATTGGTGTCACCCTGATTGACTGCACCGGAATGAGGACGTCACGTGGCCTCGGAGAGACTCCTACTTAAAGATCCTCGATGTGGGACGGGGCGCTGTGCTGTTTTTAGGGACAAAAACTGCAAAAACAGCGTCAAAGGTCTTCTACATAAGGCGCTACAGTTCCTGCAGTACTTTTTGGGCTGCACTGTGTCGATGAACATCAGCTTCCCCTGCTGTGTTTCAAGAGTTGGACAAGGAAAAAAAGTAGCAGAGGAAGCACCTGCTGGCTGGCAGAGCAGAGCTGTTTCCACAACAAACGGTGGAAGAGTGAGGAGCGTCATCCGGAGCTCAATCATGAAAGAAGGGGGTTTTTCCCTCCCAGCTGTCAAGACACTACCACTACCACTACTACTACTGCTACTACTACTACTGCACACTATGAAGGCATTAAAGGTGGTGGCCGCTGCATGTTCTACGTCCCAGTGGAGCACCATGATGGTGTCTGCTCAATGCATCATCATCATCATCATGATTGTTCCTCCATCACTTGGTCTTGTTAGGAATAATGCAGAAGGAGAAAGAGAGGGGACCTTCTCCTCACTTCCGTGTGTGACAGTGAACGCTAGCGGTTCCCACACTGGCAGGAAGTCCAACAGGAGCCTTGTGTCATGGAGGGGGTCAGAATGATACATTCACTCATGTGTCACGGCCACAGAGAAAAGAGACAAAAATAACCCAATGAGAATGAAGTCAAACAATTAGGAGGATAAAGTGGTTATTCTACAAGAAAGGAACTCATTTGAGGGGAATAAAGGTGGATTTTATGGGGAAAAGTGGTCATTTCATTTATGTGAAGTCACTATTTTATATATTATGGAGAAAACATCAGAATTTTCCCAAAATAACTTTGTAACATCACGTCTGTGTAGGCTCTCAGTCGTACAGGAGTTGTCCAACGAGGGAAAGGCTCCTTGAGACGTCATCTGTACTTCTGTGAAGAAGGTGTCGGACGTTTCGCTCGTTTGTAACATCACGACAAAATAGATGTAATTTGACAAGATTTAAGTTGCAATTTGATGAGGACGGCGCAACAAAAACTATGTTGCAATTTTAAGAGAAAAGTGTGTTGTGGTTTTACAAGAATATTGTGGTCACGCTACAGCAGGGGTGTCCCAAGTGTGGCTTGGGGTCCTTTTGCGGCCCATGGTCCATTTGCTATTATCCCACGGATAAAATAGAGCACAAAGGCACAATGTAAAGAGAAAAAGCAGAAATATTGATACTAACTAATAATAGCAAACAGCTTTGTCTTTAAATATAAAGCGGCTAATTGGTTCCAGACCCAACCGCGATAAATGAATGTCCGCAACATTGGATTCAATGTTAATCAATAGAATATTTTGTAGTTGGAGCATAGAAAAACTGCTTATGACTTTCTAAATGTTATTTTTGTTGCCATTATTAGAGCCCTGTGGACATGAAATAACACCTGTAGTCACCTTTACACTCCCATTAATCTTTGTTCACCTTATATTGTGCAACTTGTTATGCTGCAGGGAATCGAGACAGCTGGAAGCTAGTAAACAAACCAGATAGCCTCAAATTTATTTCTTCTAAACTTAAAGAGCCCAAAACGTACCACTTCCACACGGATTGGAGAACTTTTTTTCACTCTATGGTGTGGGACATGCCATGGCTGACTTCATGCAGTGTTAAGGTAATGTCATGTAAGGTCCTGTCTCAGTGTTTTGTGTCTTTACTGCCACCTAGTGACCAGAATGCTACATTTCACTTGTATTTCAATATGTTTGGACTCATCAAATGAGATGAAGGGACATGCTGCATTTCGGATGCACAGTATTTGTCCTCGGGCGAGGTCTGTGCTCTACTGAATACGTTTGTAGTTGTATTTGTAACATGACCTTTGGGTTGAAAAGACACTGTTGACGCGTAGACGTTTGGACCATGATTCCAACACGATAACGAACTTTCTTTTCACATGTGCACACAATATCACTAATACACACACATACAGTGTGCACAGTGACATTAATAAAGGGTGGTACAGGGGTGAGCGGGATACCAAAGGAGACCCACGCTCCCTTTCTTTCCCACCGTTGTTGAGGTTATCCTGTGGGGCCACTTAGGAGGCTCCTGCAGGCAGGATGCGATGTCTGGGGACCCCGAGCGCATCCGCCAAGGCTTGGGAAGAAAACAAGGGAGCCTGATGGAAGCCTGAAAAACAAAAACGGAACAGGAGTTTTAGCAAACCAGGACGCACTCAATAACACTCTCTGTGCACCTGCAGCATGCATGTGTGTGTGTATGTGTGTGTGTGAGATCACAATAGCCACACACAGCACAGGTGGTCCAAAAAAAAAAGACTGTGAAGTGTTGCCCAGTAGAGTAATATCCCCCCACGTTGTGTGTTGGATAAATCCCCCCATAGGAAGCAAAGACTTCCACTGTTGTAAGATTGATTGTTCGCCTCCACTTCAGTTCAATGAGATCCTCCTCCTTTCAGGGATTTCTTTGTCATTTAGGATGCAAAGCACAAAGCATAAATGAGTCATTATTATTACATTACATCATAGAATAGCCCTTGAATACACAGCAGGTCACGACAAGGGTCAATCACGAGTCAAAAGAGGATTTCGTCATACGTTAGGAGAAGGAAAACGTTATCTTTGGCGACCTCCGGTGGCAAGTTTGGGGAACGTCAACAACAGCGTTCAGTGAATGTGATTGCAGAAAATAATTTTTATATTCAGTAGTTTAACTTTGACTACATATGATTAGGGTTGTCAAAATAGCGCGTTAACACCATAACTAATTTATTTCATTAATTATGTTAACATTTTTAGCATCGTTAACGCATAGGTGTTATGTCCAGCCACATCGCTCTGTTATGACGGCAGGGAGCCACAATAGTCCCCACAGAGTCACACAGAGTCTGCCACTCTTCAAAACCTTTATTCTTACCTGAACACATCAACAGCAGTGCAATTCCAACACCATTTATTGATCTCCAACTCACAAACAAGTCTCTAGTCAGCTCGTCCTGGGAACGAAACTTCCGCATCGTCGTTGACCGCGAGATGCATTCACGGACACTCCGAAAATCACAACAACTTCTTCATTATGCTTGCAAGTGTGGTCTAAAAAAACAGACATATGAACAAAAACGGTAAGCGGAATTGAAGTATCCTCAGAAACCCCAGAAAACACACAGAAAACATGTAAATTCAATTTACGTTACGAGGTGTCTTTGAACGCAAGAGAGTAGCATCACGTGAATAGATTTTCAGACATTTGTGCTCTGCCGCAGGCGCGGATTTAGAGGGGGTGTGGGGGGTGTACACTCTTGAATCTTGAATCTTAAACGATATATTCCAAGAATAAAAATAACAACAAACTCTTGAAATTAAGGACATAAAATTATATCAGATATCACTAGATTGCAGGAAATGAGGTCTAATTTAAAAAATTACACACCCCCCTCCATTTCCAGTGCCTAGGCCTCCGGCCTCGGCCACACCCCCCCTTCTCAAAAAAGCTGGATCCACCCCCGGGTATCTTTTAGCTTGATTTAAATTTTCAGTTCATTTGGTGCCGTTACTACATATAAATAAAGATAACTGTGTTCCGTAATTTATCTTTCTGTTTATAAAATACAGCACTAATGGGCATATTTCACACATAGAGGCAAATGGTGATTAATCATGATTAATTAATTTGAAAACTGATTCAATTCTTTTATCATTTGACAGCCCTACAATTATACACATTTATAATACATAGAGATGTCTAAGAAAACAATACATTTTATTTATATTTATTCTTTTTTTATCAAATAAAACAGAAATAGGAATAGGCCCTGTAAAAACATGAACTATCATGTAGGCATAAAAACATGTATCTACATCAATTTCATTAGCGCCCTTTTGTAAAGGCAGTTGTTTTGTTTTGGATGTGATTAGCTTGCGGAAGTACAGCTAATTTACATCCAAGTGGTAAGCAGTCATTTTGAAAGCCTTGTTGACCAAGGAGGTGATGCTAACGCTAACTAAAGCGAGGACAAGCAAAACAGAAAGTGTTCCAAACGCAATGAGGCCTCCTGAGGGACTTCATCGTGAGAGAGAGAGAAAGGCTTTGAGAGGGAAACTGAGCGAGAGTGACACACTGACAAGAACATTTGACATCCGGGGGGCGACCAAGCACAAGTTCAAGTACGTATATTTCTACTTTCTTCCAGTTAACCGTGCACAGAATGAACTAAATCAGATAGCTGTTGGCAGTTATGAGCAGCAACAGAATATTTTCCGGCTACCGGGTGGAGAAAGCGCACGTAGGCTAACAGTAAAATCATCTTGCTTGATGTTTATGATCAGTTTCCAGCGTCACGTTCAGGGATGGGATGTACTTGCAGTGGCCAAGTGGTGGGTGACAACTCCCACAGAAGAAAAAGATGTTCTCTGGACCCCAACGCTTCTAATCACATGGTAAGCAAACAACTAGAAGCCGTGAAGAGCCTTTAAGGATCCAACAAAAACACACAAAGGAAGTAAGAGCAATGGGAGTAATCTGTTCCAGGGTCAAACTGTGACCAGGTCACATTTGAACATTCTTAAGAGCTACCTTAAAACACAAATACAATACAAATAGTCTAGCTTAGCTTTGATAACATGTGGCAGAAGTGTCTTGTAAAACAACCTTATTCTTTCCGTCCTCTAGGTTTGGGGTGGCAACACTTATTGTGACAACGGTAAAGACACACAGCACGACACTACGACTCTTATATTAGTGTAACCAGGAGTACAGTTGGCGCATATTTCTGTCATGATAAGCCATTCTAACACTAGCGCTAGCATGCACAGCAGGGAGACATCGTCATTAGCAGGGGAAGGAAACATTTATCTCAAGGCTGTGCTGCCGGGTTCCTTCAAAGCGCTTCCGTTTTAGCAGTTTAGATGAGATGAATCCAGAAGATGTATGAATGTCTGCTTGTATTGCATCCACAGAAGGATTAAGAAGTTTTGTTTTGGTAGCGTGGGACACTGGATTCGCTCGCAGAGAGCATAAAGCAGAACTTCTGTCTCGTCTATCAGCGTGGCGGCTACAGGAACATTTGCTTGACTTAGCCTTCAAATGTAGATTCACTTATCATCCATCCATCAATCCATTTTCCTCCGCTTATCCGGGTCCGGGTGGCGGGGGCAGCAGTCAGTCAGTAGGGAACTCCAGACTTCCCGGTCCCCGGCCACCTCCTCCAGTTCCACCGGGAGGACACCGAGGCGGTCACAGGTCAGCTGTGAGACATGATCCCTCCAGCGTGTCCTCGGTCTGCCCCGGGGCTTTCTCCCGGCCGGGCGTGCCCGGAACACCTCACCAGGGAGGCATCCGGACTAGATGCCCGAGCCTCCTCAACCAGCTCCATGTGAAGGAGCAGTGGCTCTACTCTGAGCCCCTCCCGGATGGCCGAGCTCCTCACCCTGTCTCTTAGGGAGAGTCCAGCCACCCTACGGAGGAAACTCATTTCAGCCGCTTGTATCCGCCATCTCCTCCTTTTGGTCACGAGCCAAAGCTCAAATTCAGCTCAAGTTAGCATAGCAAGGTAAAAAAAAAAAAAACAACACATCTTTATAAATTACATTTTTATAAAGCTCCTCTAGAGGCCCCCCAGGGGCACACTTTTACACAGCAGTGGCTTTCATGTAAGTTGTTAACTGAAAATGGCTTTTTATAGTCGCTTTTATAGTTCTACAAAAACAAATAGCTCTAATTGGCCCCAGGTCAGAATATCTTGTGGCTGTAGGAAACTTCCAGCTGTCCAGACACTATGCTAACTTCATCATCCCGTCGGCGTGTTCAGACGATGCGGTGTTTGTGGCGCAGCACGACTTCAAGCCAACCAACCACAGAGATCTCTCCTTCGGCAAGGGGGATCAGTTCAAGGTGCTGCAAGAGTAAGTGCATGCGGGAACTCTGCAGCGCTGTAACAACACTCATGTGCCACCTGTGTCTTTGTAAGACATGGAGAATGGTGGCTGGCTCGCTCCTTGTCTACCGGACACGAGGGTTTCATACCGTCCAATTACGTGGCACGGACGGACACACTGGAGGTGGAGAAGTGAGTTGTACACGCCATTGGTGAAGCGTGATGCGCCGTTGATGCTAATCCGCATGCGTACAGGTGGTTTTTCAAGGACCTGAGCAGGAGAGAAACCGAAAGGCTGCTCCTGGCGCCTGGAAACAAACCAGGGGCCTTCCTCATACGTGAAAGTGAGACGTGTAAAGGTAACACACGTCCTTTTGTTGCCTCTGCATTGTTGTTGGTTGCAGACCTTGCTGTTGTTGCCGTGTAAAAGCAAGACAACCTGTGGCGGTTAAAGTGCGGCTTGTTGCAGGTTCCTTCTCGCTGTCCGTCAGAGATTTTACAGCAGAAACGGCCGACGTGGTGAAACACTACAAGATCCGCTCTCTGGACAAAGGAGGCTACTACATCTCCCCGTCCAGCACATTTCCTTCCCTGCAGGAGCTGGTTAAATTCTACACAGGTGAGTCAGTGCATTGGAAGCACGGCTTGCGGCTTCACTCTAACACCTTTTTTCAAAAGCATATTAATACAAATACAAAATACAAGGCAAAATATAAGGCACCGAATTGGGATGATATGTAGTATTCTACACTGGCCACTAGGTGTCAGTAATGTTACATTGATGAGGAAGTACTCTACAGAACAGGAAGTAACAGAGCAACAAGAAGGAAGTCTCCCAGTGCTCGCAGGTGAGTCTGTGGCCTTGTCACTACGCAATGCGTACCCGGAACGCAATCGGTTCAACTGGGTTCTACGCATGTGCAGAACGGGTCTACTTCTGGTCAGCCTCATTTTCACTAGTCACATGTTAGGCATGTGTCATCTACGCCATCCGTCAATCTATTTTACGGCCGCAAGCGTCCCCCCTCCGCTCCCCAAAACGTTATGAGATAGATAGAAATGTGAGAAATAACAACATCATCTTTTTTCTTCTATCATATCCGTGGTGCAGGTGGACAATTAATAAGACCTTTTTTCTTTGTTCCAGAAATTATTTCACTTTCTTTTTTTCGCCACTGAAAAAAACACACACAAAAGCATTTGCTAGCAAGATATGTTTGATGGATGCTATTTCCCCGTTAGACAAAAAAGTAACAAAGCTGAATCCTCTCATGGAGATGAATCCATCATTGCACTCTATTCACCGCGGTTCAGGAGTAGTTGGCCTTTTTTGGATGTGCTGTGCGCAGGTACAGCGGACGGCTTGTGCCAGCGCCTGTACGCCCCCTGCAAGAAAAAGCCCCCCCAGCAGCCGTGGGCTCCGGATGAGTGGGAGATCCCCAGAGAGACCCTAAAACTGGTGAAGAAACTCGGGGCCGGCCAGTTCGGAGAAGTATGGATGGGTGAGTGAAAGTTCCGTCCGCCGATGACATCCACAAGCTGGCACCACTGGGAGTTCTGTCTGGTTTCAGCTTACTATAAGAACACGCTGAAGGTGGCCGTGAAGACCTTGAAGGAGGGCACCATGGAGCCGCACGCCTTCCTGCAGGAGGCCAACCTGATGAAGCAGCTGCAGCATGAGCGGCTGGTGCGACTCCACGCCGTGGTCACCGTGGAGCCCATTCTCATCGTCACTGAGTTCATGGTCCATGGTAGGACAAGCAATGCAATGCTATTCATCACCAATACGCCATCTGAATTGCTCTCCTTTCAGGATGTCTGCTGGACTTTCTCAAAACAGATTACGGAAAAAGGCTCAGGCTGAATAAGCTGATAGACATGTCAGCGCAGGTGCGACACAGTCACAGCAGCGACTGTGTGTCTTATTTATTGGCTCTGCATTCATTCCGCACAGCAAGCGCTGCAGGTTGCTGCGCATCGATATTATATCGCGCTGATATTGTGCTCCTCCTTTCACGACAGATAGCTGAAGGCATGGCGTACATCGAGAGCAAGAACTCCATCCATCGAGACCTGCGAGCAGCAAACATCCTGGTCAGCGACACTTTGCACTGCAAAATTGCAGACTTTGGCCTGGCCAGGCTGGTGGAGTCTGAATACACGGCTCAAGAAGGTTCACTCGCTGTTTACGTTCACCATATAAATGATGCAAATGCCGCTCCCAAAGATTTGACAAAGAAAGGGTGCTGCTGACATCTCACTCAAACTGAAATCAGGCAGGAAAGTCAGGAAATGAGTCATTTGTGCTGGAAAAAAACAACATATAGTCGTCCTATGACAACTTTATTCTCTGGAAATTTGATGTTCTTTATGTTCCATTTAGGGATAATTAAGTGGAGGGTTTTTTGGACAAAAAAGGGGGGAAAAAGCCCAAATTTGTAGGTAATTCTGCATATATTTTTTTTTATATTTTTCATTTACAAAAATCACTTTTGGGAGGGTAAAAAAATGTTGAAACCATTGTGTGGGTTCTTTGTCCATAAATGATTAAAAAAAAAAACTTTTCTTCACAGAAAACCACAAAACAAAAATATATTTTTTCTTTTATGACCAAAATCATTACTTTTTTTCAGATGAAAAGAAAATTCACACAAAATGATCTATAAATGGTGGTTGGAGTAAAAAAAATACTTAAAATAATTTAAAAAAAATCATAAGTAGTCAAAAAGGAAAAAAAATGTTTTTCATTTTTCTCATAATTAATTTTTTTTTAAAATTTTTTATTTAAGTCATTCAGATACATTTTTATATTTTTGACACTCTTATTTAAGACATTTTATTTGTATTATTTTTTTACATTTTTATTTAAGTCATATTTATATTTATATTTTTTTCCACTGTATTTAAGTATTTTTTATTTATTTGTTATACTTTTATTTAAGTCATTTTAATTTTTATATTTATTTATTTATTCCTTCATTGACTTATTTATGTTAATTGTATTTAGAAGATGACTGATGAATATTGACCAATTTTACTTCAAAATAAGCGAGACATGACTTGTATATCACATATTTTAATGTCATTTTTGACTTGCTGTCTGCGGCCCACCCACAGTGGACCCACGACCCACTTTTGGGTTGCGACTCAGCAGTTGAGAATCACTGATTTAGAGGATGATCTTTTTGAATCATGTCTAATGAACCACCATGAACAGATGAAATAAGGTGATATATAACAGAACATCCGTGAAACGAAGCGATCTCACCACAAGATGGCAGTAAAGAGTTTTTGAAGAAACTAGTGTACAAGTAAGATGATACCAGTGTTGTGTTAGCTTTTTGAAGAAACTAGTGTACTAGTAAGATGATACCAGTGTTGTGTTAGCTTTTTGAAGAAACTAGTGTACTAGTAAGATGATACCAGTGTTGTGTTAGCTTTTTGAAGAAACTAGTGTACTAGTAAGATGATACCAGTGTTGTGTTAGCTTTTTGAAGAAACTAGTGGACTAGTAAGATGATACCAGTGTTGTGTTAGGTAGTGTACAGTCAGCTCCTAACAACATAACATGAACGTGGTCTCACCTCATTTGTGCTAATCAGGTGCAAAGTTTCCCATCAAGTGGACGGCTCCTGAGGCCATCAACTACGGCACGTTCAGCATCAAGTCAGATGTCTGGTCCTTTGGGGTCCTCCTGACAGAAATAGTCACCTATGGAAGAATACCGTACCCCGGTTAGTAATGCTCACGTTAAATACGCATGAAGCTCGTTGGAAAATACCACCTCGCATGACCCTAACTTCTTCAGGGATGACAAACCCCGAGGTGATCCGAAACCTGGAGCGCTCCATCAGGATGCCGCGTCCTGAGGGCTGTCCCGAGGAGCTCTACCGCATCATGATGGCCTGCTGGAAGGAGAGGCCTGAGGAGCGGCCCACCTTTGAATTCCTGCAAAACATTCTCAACGACTTCTTTGTCGCCACTGAGGGACAATACGAGATGCAGCCGTGACCCCAAAGTGTGACCACAGTGACTCCATTGTGGATTCTGACAGGGTACAGCAGTGTACACGCTGGACGAAAGCAGCTATTGGGGGGAAGAGTCAACACAGGGAACATCAGACACATCATTCAAGCAGCAGGCCTACGGTACATCCCCGTACAGCCAGAACACTGCTTTCAAAGCATTTCAACTTGTACATTTTTACATATTTTTGGTAAGTCAAAAATATAGAATCTTTTAAAAACATTTTTTGTATATTTTGTTATATTTTTGAAATGATTATTAGGGGTGCACGATAAAAGGGCCGATATGACATCATACCGATAAATGTGATAACATTAAAAATAGCTCTCATAATTGATCATTTAAAAAAAAAACGCTCCAATACAGCGAGATTACCCGTACTGTGCATGTGAGCAAATCAAGCGCTCCTTTTTTCTCCTGCCTGTGACGTTGGCGGCCTGCCGTCACTTACAAACAAACATTGACTTTCCCAGGAAGACATTTTGCATGCTCGTTGTACCAAATGCTCCGCAATGAGGGGAAAAAAACCCATCGAGCACACAAAAAAACCTTACCAGCCACCTGAAACACCAGCGCCGCAGCATTTGAAAAGTGCAAAAGGTTTGCCAGAGACCTCCGTGGCGTCGCACCGGCTGCTCGGAGCGTGTGCCCGAATACAGTGCACCTTGCCGGGCCACAGCAGGTGGCTCGTCCCCCTTTGCTGTATACTCTGGTTCTCCTGATGGAAGAGATGTGGTGGTGCAGTAGTAATGTCACCATACTTGATTAGGACAAATCAACAGGTTCAATTGGTCAAAGTCTAATTTGTTGGAGTCCTTCTTACCTGCAGGTGTGCACAAACGACAGTTTAATCTAAATTGAAAAAGTAGATGTGAAAATGTTATCGGTACCATATGGATCTTGAGAAGCAGAAAACGATCGTTATCGGTTTGAAAAAGACATATTGTGCATCTCTATTACTTCTGTAAATGAATAACATAGATTGTATAGTGTTTTATAGCAGAATATGCTGTTTAATATCTTATAGGACAAAACCAGTGCTTCAGTGGCAGAAAACCCCCAAAAGGCCTAAAGACCCCAAAATAAAATGACAGCATTTTCACCTCAACTTGAACATTTTATTCCTAAACTACAGTGACGAAAAAGCTGTACTGTTTTGGAATTCAGTGTGCACGGAACCCTTCAACTTCAGCGTTTTGCAGTGATTAACTTCTTTTTACACCTGTATGACAGTTAGGTATGTGGAATGAGTAGCATCTATGAGGCCTGAAGCATCTCATTTGTCATTAACAGAACAACTTTGATATTTTATTGTTTTAGTACGCTAATACCAACAGTGGTTAACTTCTTTTTACACATGTATGACAAAGTATTATTTTAAATAGTGCCTACACACACTATACACACACTACACACACCACAGCTTGACCCTGGAACAGATCGTTGATATTATTTCCTATGGGAAAATATGTTCGCTCCTGTAGCGCTCACAATAAACATAACACAGGAAGTAGCACAAACATGGCAATAACCTCACTCTTGCAGCAAGTAAAAAATGATTTCATAGTACTTTCATCACCCTTTGAGTAATTTTAGCCCCCAAAAAACATCAACTTGATTGTACAGCACTGACCCCCTCCCTCGGATGAAGGACCAAAGCACATCTCAGAGATAAGAATGGGATGGTTGCCATCCAGGGGTGACAGCCTGCCATTTCCTGGACGGACAGGAAACAGGAAATGCTAGTCAGCATTCCTGAGATGCCACACAGCGAGACCGCCACCCCTGAGCCACTCCATTTCCCTGAAAATAATGTTGTGAACACATGAGAGTGAAATGGTGACAGTGGGTGTGGATGAATGTTGTGGACTCTTAGTTAGTTATATAATTAAGCCTAAAAAAACATCTAACAAATAAAAATGTTTTAAAAAAAACCTTTGTGAAGTATGTTAGAAAAGACATGCAATACGCTTGTTATCCAGCAGAGGTCACTGCACTGTCTGTGTGCCAAAAAATGAAATAACTAGGGTTGTCAAATGATTTAAAAATTTTAATCAGATTAATCACAATATTCTAATTAATTACGGTAATCATGATTAATCACCATTTGCAACTGTGTCTGAAATATTCCCATTTTTACTGTATTTTATTGAAAGAAAGACAAGACGGTATTATATATATTTGTATTAATTATGTATTAAAAGCTCCAAATTAACTCAAAATTTAAATCAAGCTAAAAGATAGCACTCATGTCTGATAATCTATTTAGCTAACACTGTTTTTTTAATCCTGGCAGAACATTTGAATCACACTTTAACCGAGTTATTATGAGCAATGAGGGGTGGCGATCAAAGAAACCACGTCATTTAAGTTTGAGTTTATTTTCTCGGATTTCCGAGCAAACTTAAATGCAACAAACTGTACTTCCGCATTAACAATGACAAGAATATCCACTTATTGTTTTTCTTTGTCTTTCTGTTCATTTAGACCACATACACGCGCATAATAAAGACGTTATTGTGAGGTTCGGGGTGTCCCTGAACGCATCTCGTGGTAGTCTCGTGACAATGAGGAAGTGTCGTCCCGAGGGGGACTAGAGACGTGCTTGTGAGTTGGAGAAACATCTATGGTGTTGGAATTCCACGGCTGTTGACGTGTTCAGGTCAGAATGAAGTTAGAAAAGAGCGTCAGACTCTCTGTGGGGAGCTACGCTGTGGCGCTGTATGTCGTCATAACAAAGAGGCGTGGCTTGCCATGAGGGTATCCGTTAATTACACTGAATAATTTATCGTAATTAACGGATTAAATTACAGTAGTTACCGCCGTTAAGACACTATTCTGTTCTGTTCCGCCTTGTTTCTGCCGCCTTTACTTTCCCTGTCCTTAGGCACCTGGCGCTATTTTTAGTTCTCCTATTGAGTTCAGCTGGTGGCTTCTCCCTCTGCTGGAGCATTGTGCATGCGCGTGCATGCATGCATGTCTGTGCCCTGTGTGTGTTTTTGCCACGAGCTCTGCTTTTGAGTATAACAAAAGACTTTTACCTCCACTGGGTTCCTGTCTCTGCATCCTGGGGTCATCATCACCACACCATACCGTCACATAATCATTTATATTTTTTTTAAAAAGTAAATTAATTCAGTTTTGAAATACAATATTCAATACTTACCCCAATGAGGACAACCGGTATAGAAAATGTATGGATGGAATATTCAATACCTACTGTTCAACTAGTATCTACGTCATTTATTCATTTATATTTTTTTTAGTAGTCAATGACTTTCATATTTAATAATATTTGATTCATGCATTTTTAAAGAATTAAGTTAATTTTTAATCAGTTAATTTAATTACCACTTTATTAGATGTATTTATTTTTTATTTGATATATTATGTATGTATATGTATGTATTTTACATGATGGCATGAGAAGCCCGAGACCCATTCGACTTATGTGTACTAAATACTTAATATGCATCGCGATAGTGAAGCATCGCATTTAATAATGAATTTACAGCCTCTTCATTGATAATGCCATAAAGTTGGTTATAGTCTCAGTATTCTTGACAAAAATGATGCTTTGGGCCACAAATCCCGATGGAATTGGTAAGATTTGTTGGCAAGCAATAGCTAGAAAACACCACAAGGTGTCAGTATCACGCTGTAAACGCCTTCACTCCTTCACGTGTTGGTGCACTTTTCCTCTGGGGAAATGCTGAATCTACTCTGTATTCAATATAAAACACACAGGAAAGAAAAACAGGTGCTTAACTCCCTAAAAGCAGAGCCACCGGTGGAAATCTTCTCTTGGTGTATTAATATCATTTACTGCAGGAGGCCCCTCCCACTTTGTGGCCATGAGGCAAGGCCAGCTGTAGCTGTGCAGTTCATCTCAGTAGTACGTGTGACTGCTTGTAATATGATATTTGATAAAAGCTGATCGGTATGCAACAAGACGCTGTCACCATCCTCCTCTTCCTCCCGCGCAAGAAATATTCATACATCACACTTTGACCTTGACTTGTCATTGCACTGCCATTTCCCTGCGCCTGTATTGTTGTCATAAATAATAAAACAACAACAAAACACAACAACGTCCTTCCAATTCCTAAGCTTCCGCGTGTCTTTCATGTCAGTCTGCACAGAACACCTCTGGGTCTTTGAATGCGTCATCTGCTTCAGAAGCAGCAAAATGACCCGCAAGACTCGCTTATTAAACTCCTCGCCTGCCTCCGTGACATTTCATTTAACTTCAAGAATTCTTTTCGCCGCCACCGAGCACCAAGCAATTAACTTTTGGAATCTTTCTGCACGTCAAAGTTTCCAGATGATGCAAAATCTACTTTTTCACGTTGTTCTAACTGCAGTAAGTGTGCCTCCAGAGCAGGGGTCGGGAACCTTTTTGGCTAAGAGAGCCTTGAATGCCACATATTTTCAAATGGATTTCCATAGAGCCATGTTATATTTTTTAACATACAACTCAATGCGTGCATTTTTAAGCAAGATCAGCAATTTTACAATAAACCTAAATGATTGCAACGTCTGGAGACATTGCATGTGAATGCGTGAGCCTGATGGGGGGGAAGAAAACAAAAATGAGCAAGAAGGTGTCCATGTTGATGTTGGAACGATTGGAATCTGTTGAGCAGTGTGGAAGTAGTTGCTGAATGCCTTTGATCTAATCAGATCAGTGGCTGTGCAGTAGATAATAGCACAAATGTCCTGATGAAGTTCAATGAGTTGATGTTAGAATGAGGCGAATGGGTTGACAAATGTAGAAGTAGTAGCATTCCTTAAGAATGAACTTGTTTTTTGGAAAAGTGGACATTTTTTAATGTGAAAAATAGGTAGCCTTAATGTCTGGATTTTGCTAGAATTAGTTGAAACATGTTGAATTAGTTGGAGTAATTAAGATAAAAGGAAATTACGGGAATTAAGATCACAAGGAAAAGTGGGAATGTAAGGAAAAGCTGGAATTTTTGAAATGTGAGTTTGAAAGCCCTGAATAAGTGGGATTGTTTCATATCGGAATGGTTGACATTGGGTGAGAAATGTGCAAATGGTGGAAGTTTGCAAAATGGCCCTTTCAATTTGAATGGGAAAAATGCAGTGGAATTTTTGGAGTTTTGGAAAATCTGGGAATTTTTTTGAAAAAAACTGAAATGGTCGGATAGTATTCCCGACCGAGCTGGATGATTTGATGCTTGAATGGTGGGAATCACTTGAAAAATGAAGGAGGAGGAAGAGGACAAAAAAACGTGTGTTTTCTTAGTCAAAAGGGTTTGCTCTGCAGAATTAGCGAGCCGACTATTGGATTAAAGGCGGGAACTTCTTGACCTCCTTGACCTTTCAATGACCCGGGCAGGCTACTATATTATCCAATAATAATCGAGTTGTGGTGTCTGACCCAGCAAATATTGGCTGTGGCCACCCACCCGCATTGCGGTAGGAAATGAACGAATGGATTAAAATGCGTAAGAAAGTTTTATATTTTGAAAGTTATTTTTAACACTGTGACTTCTGTAATGTTTTACTTTAAAATGTCAGCAAAAACATTTTTTTTAATAAATACATTTTATTGTCTGCAATTGGCCTGTCGCCCGAAGTCAGCTGGGATAGGCTCCAGCATGCCCCCACGACCCTAATGAGGATAAGCGGCATAGAAAATGATGGATGGATGGACAGATGGACGGATGGATGGATGGATGGATGGATGGATGGATGGACAGATGGATGGATGGATGGATGGACGGATGGATGGATGGATGGATGGATGGATGGATGGATGGATGGACAGATGGACGGATGGATGGATGGATGGATGGATGGATGGACAGATGGACGGATGGACGGATGGATGGATGGATGGATGGATGGATGGATGGGCATTTTATTGTGTTAAATGCCCGAGAGGCCGCAGGTCCGCTACCGCTGCCATAGAGCCCGACTGCACTGCATTGCTGTCACTCACACAAACTTAACTGACACGTTCTACCGCGGTGATTTCAAAAACGGCCGGAATGAAATGCGATATAAGACACGTGCGCCAGCGGGAGCGTGAAACAGAACACGCCGCTGTGCTGGAATGAAGAGAGAGAATGTTCATGAAGGCAACCCGTGAGGCTCAGTGTACATTGTAACACATTCAGTTACAGTAAAGACCGCCCAAAGCACCGACACCAGAGCCACAATTAGGGATCGAACGTGACCACACCGTACCACCCCCGTACCACCCCCGTACCACCCCCTTGTAACGTTAATTAAAAACACCACACTGACAATGACACCCATTTGGAGCTTTAATTAGCTTTGGAAGAAGCCGCAGTGGCTTGTTTGTTTGCAGATGATATCAAAGTTGTGTGATGTGATTGGACAAACATCCTTACAGCCAAATGCACCTTGGAGGCGGAGACTGATGGCTCACAGGAAGTAATCCAGCCAAGGCATGGGGTTATTGGATTACATTGCAGGGCACGGCCTTTCTTTCACAAGGTTTCACATCTTCTCACAACATTTTAGCAAAAGTTTGATGCACTTCGTCAAGTTTGAATGGGAATCTGTGTCCAAACCTTTGACTGGTGCTGTCAAGACCACAGGGTTTATTTTATTCACGACAGATGCAGAGCTGCAAAGAATGTCGACAAATGACCCCCCCGCCCCCCACCTCCCAGAGCAGAAAAGTGTAGTTGAAGCCACCTGACAAAATGAGGTTTCGCAACAACTGTGGACCTGAAAAAAATGCCGAAAATGGAGCCGTGGGACAAGTGGTGTTTTTTGCCATTTGGGGTCCTGCCAAGACCCCCGATAAGGAGTGGGAGGTTCCCCCCCCCCCCTCCCAGACAAAAAAAGTGACATGAAAAATTTATATTTTGCAACAGGTTCAAACTTGGAAAAAAAAAGCCCAAAAATGCCATTTTTGGGTTCTGCCAACCCCCCCAATAAGGATGTAGGAGGTTTCCTTGACCCCCTTGACCAGAAAAGTGTAGTTGAAGCCACCTGACAAAATGAGGTTTCGCAACAACCGTGGACCTGAAAAAAATGCCGAAAATGGAGCCCTTGGAAACGTGGCCTTTTCTGGCATTTTTGGGTCCTGTCCGGACTCCCGAGGAGGGTGGGGTCCTGGACCAGAAAAGCGCAGTTGAAGGACCTGAAAACTAAAAGTTCATGACAGGCGAGCACCTTCAAGAAAAGCTCTGCTGATGTTTTACAGCACTTTTTGGGAAGCTGACATTTTTTTGTACTGAGGACCTTCATTGTGACTTTTTTGCGTGAATATGTTTGATGCGCACTAACGTTAGCCAGACGTGTGCTTGCTGGCTGCCTTCATACGACAACATGCGTGTGCGTGCGTGTTCTGCTGTGGCACGGACGAAACGGGAGCGTGAACGCGCGCTGCAAGACCATCACCTACCCTGGTGCCGCGCAAACTTCTCTGTCCAATGGCACCGAACCGCCCCCGGAATCGTAGAACCCACCCACCCCAGTGTGCGGCGAGGAGACCCGCACGAGCGTCAACCAGTCCTCTCACCTGAGCTCCAACAGCAGTAATGGCCGCCAGCGTTTAGTCCAAGACAGTCACTTGTGGAATGGACCGAAGCATGCGCCACAACCCGTCCTCCAACGTGGGCGACGTCTGCTGAGGAGAACCCCGATGTGAAAAAAGCCGCATTGTTCCCAATCATGTTCGACACCGATGGACCGCAGTGACCTGTCGTGGAGAGAGTGGTGAGATTTTAGGAGAGACATGGCTCGTCTGCTGCTTCTGATCCACTCGGCGGTCCTGTTGCTCTTTGGGAGCGACGTGTTCCTGGTGGGAGCAAGTAAGTGGATCCTGTTGTACACTCATTGCGTTATTACTCTGCAGCCGCCGTTCGTCTGTGAAATATTACTGACACTCAGTGGCCAGTCCATTAGGTACACCTGCACACCCGGAACAACGAGACCCAACAGAAAAAGACAAAAGTCAAAGATAACAACGCTCATTTTGTTGAACAACATGTTATTTTTCTTTGTGCGGTCTCGTACTTGTGGGTCAAGAGGCGGTTGAAGTCTAAACTTTCAGCTTTAAAAGATAAGCCGTTGAATGAAAGTCCCAGAATATCACATTTGTGGTTGGGGAATTGGTCAATCATTGCAATTGGAAAGAGTTGCATCATTTTTCATTTTGGACATCAAGTTTTCCAGGATGACGGTGACAGCAACAAATACCTCTTCCAGCCAAATAAGGTCAGAGAAAAAACAGGACATATTCTTACGCTTTGGTTTAGACCAGGGGTGTCCAAAGTGTGGCCCAGGGGCTTTTTATATTCTAAAAAAGCAGCATAAAAGGGAGGGAGGAGCCAAAATGAATAATATAAGGTGAACAAGTAGAAAATGTTGATACTGATAACACGTCTTTAAATATGTATAACATCTGAGCATTATAGATTGGATTTATCCTTTTAAACAATGAAAAATGTCAAAACGCCCCCCCGCTGCACACCAAAGGGTGATAATTTCTCATAACATGCACGCCCACCGTGTTGCCTGTGCTGTTGTTTTTCTAGTGAGGCTGTTATTAAACCTTATAAGTTGGATTGACTGGAAATTTCTCACACAAGTCAACATGCTCTCCAAAAACACCCACTAACGTTTGGGTTTTTGCTGAATCACCACTAGATTTGGTACACTGATCCCTCGTTTATCGTGGTTAATTGCTTCCAGACCGGACCAATTTCCACGAAGCAGGATTCAATGTTAATAAATGGAATATTTTCATAGTTATGGCACAGCAAACCTGTTTACGATCTCCTAAATACGTTTCTTTTCAAATTATTAGAGCCCTCAAGACATGAAATAACACTCCTATAGTCACCTTTACACTCCTCTTACCCAATATAGTGGATCTAATCAGAGACCATACAGCATATTACACATAAATAAGCTAACACGTTACACACACGTTAGCGGTACCTTGTTGTATTTTTCTGTGTGGCGCACGTCCAGCGTACGTCCTTGCGGCTTTAAGCGGCTTTACACCCGAGTTGGCCAACGTAGTAGACAGAATAAGAGTAAATAAGCCATGTAAGACGTAAATAGAACTCCTGCTCGAGCCGTGTCCCAGTGATTGTGTTCCCCAGGGAACCTCAGTAACGAGTCTAGTGCCTGTTACACCGAACACCGACACCTAGTGGCCAATGTAGAATACTACATTCACAATTACAATGCTTCTTCCGCCTTGAATTTGTATTTGAGTTCATTTAGTTTTAGTTCATTTTGCCATTTTTATGCTGAAAAAGCTTCATTTAGGCAAACAATAAGTACAATTTGCTTAAATCTGCTATTTGGGACTAATAATTAATAAGACCTCATTCAACCACGAAAAAGTGATCATTTATGAATTCATGAATGATTGAAAAGCAATATTTCGAGGGACGACTGTACACACCTTTAGGGGACTGACAAGCACACGTGTGTAAAATTTGAGCGAGACTGGTTGACAAACATCAACCAAAAAGAACAAAAGGTCATTGCAGGGGCAGGGATGGGACTTAGCAACTCATCGTACATAAGTCACTGGCCATCCGACTAATGCTTAGAAATCTTTGAGGACACCTGTCTGACATGTTTGCTCGTTTGTATCTCAAAGCATTCTGACCCCAGCCCACAGGGGGTGAGGCAAATATCACCGAGTGGGGCGTCATTGGACCTCATTGTGGCCAATGAAGGTAACCCAAATATTAGACAGCCTTTTCGATGTATGACGCAGTGCAGTTGGACACTACGGCAGCTGTCTCTGTGACTCACGCGAGTCTTATTATCTTTGTGAAGGCTGACGTTTTGATACAGAAAGTATTGGAGTGCTAATTATTAGCATTGGGATGCTGCAAATATCCCTGGCGGCGTGCCTGGCTCGCAGCAGTATGACGGCGATAACAGACATGCAGCCTTGCCAAGCACGTGCAGCCCTTTCAGCTCATCGGACGGCTTCAAAGAACATTTCCATGAAATGTAGGAGCAATCAGAGCTGCCTTCATCTACCTGACTTCCTGAGGGAGGAGGCGGGCCGTACATAACGAGGGCGCCACTTCTCATCTCCCCGGAGCTTTCGAGAGCTCAACTTTTTCTAAATAATCAGCGCTGCCGCTCTCATGAATGTACGTTCAGCTGAGGCATCGAGCTTGAAAGGGAACGGAAATACACGAGGACGCTAACGGCACGGTTGCATGCGCAATGACAGAAACTTAGCTGAAATGGAAACATGGAGTTTCAGTACGATATTCAGCCGCCGGTAAAGCTAAAGTTAGTCGCTGTTAGGGGTGTCACGATGAGATTGGGTCTATGGGAAACTACAATGAAAACATTTGACTGGACCAATCAACTTTTAAACGCGTAAGTCACTAAACAATGCAGGTGTGTTGTGGAATGTTTACTGTCCCACTAATTGACACTAAACGATATTATTCTCAACATTTTTTGAGACCAAATAAAGCAGTCATTTTATGATATGATAATATATGAAAATAATGCAATATTCCTTGAACATGCCACCGTTCACTCTGTAAAGTTTTGAAATTGGCGTTTGTGACGTGTATTTTCTCACAGGCAATATGTATCGTCTGTCGGACGTTTGCAGCATTTCTTGAAATGCTGGCTTTTCGACTGTATTAAAAAGCAGCATCTCTTTTGCCATGACTTTCTGTGAACGCACACCCTTTTGTGCTTTAAGGTTTGTATTTACTTTGCCACCCAAACGTCTCAGTGAGTGTCAACGGTCGGGACGAAGGCTCTGCATCTCCATGTGTAGTTTTTTTCCCCAGATGGGAAAACCGGATCGGGCGGATATGTTTGAGGTGGGCAAGTTCGTTTTGTGGCCTTTTAAGTTGCTACCACTTTGGAATAAATTCGGCATACTAGCTCGTTCGTGTTGATGGGCTCGCTTTGCTCATTAATATTCCTAAACGGGGGCTGTGGCGTTTGGCTTTTCAAGCATCTTTTTCCCTCCTCACTTCTACTGCGTTACCTTGCATTGCTCCTCAGGTGAGTAAAAATGAAAAACAATTAGTGCCTAACACTCACAATCACGAGTGCACCTGAACGCCTCACAGTGCAAGGAGAACGGAGCAGACAGGAGACACAGCATGAAGGTGTTCATTGCTCTGTGTGCATCCTATGAACATGAAGATGAACCCCCCGCACGGCTCAGTGGTGAAAAACCAGCTGTCCCTGTGAGCGGGGATTCCCCCCAAAATGAGGCTTTGTGTTTTGTTGTATGTAGTTTTGTACCTCGGGTGCTGCTTTATCGTGATTGCTAAACTTAGAAAGTCCTGAACAGGTTTCCTTGAAATACTCCATGTATGAATATGGAACCTTGATGGACTGATCTCATTACTGGGGTCGGCTGTAAAGGGTTCCGAGGTGAATGCAAATCTTTTCACAACATTTTATCATCTGAGAAGAGATGATCAAATAAGGCTGGCCTGGCCAACCCGCGGCTTGCGAGCCTCATGCGTCTCTTTAACTAGTTTCTCTTCAGAAGCTGTCACATGACATGCGTCAAAAATGCTTGGCTGGCGCTGGCATTCACTCCCCCTACAGCTAGATGGCACACTGACCATGCAAGCCTGTTTGAGTGACGTCAAACGAGCGACGAGAGAATCTTTGGTGTGACATCATTTGTGTTGTAAACAATTTCCGTCAAGTTACCTCTTGAAATGGCAGAGAAAAAAAGCACAGCCAAACGGAAATATGAAGAAGAACACAGGACGTTTTTGCCAGAGTGGGAGAGTTTATATTTTTTTGTTGAACGTAATGGCAAGCCGATCTGCCTTATATGTCACGCAGCATTAGCACATTTCAAAGCTTCACATCTTCAGCGTCACTTCAGCTCACTCCACCCTAACATCGAACAGGAATTTCCAGAAGGGACTGAACTTCGCAAGAACAAGTTGGTCGCTTTGAAAAGCCAAGCAGAAAAGCAGGGGCAGTTTTTCCAAAAATTTACGAAACACTCGGAGACCGTAACGCTTGCATGATATCAGCTGGCTTGGAACCTAGCACGGGCTAAAAAGCCATACAACGAAGGGGACTTCATTAAAAAATGCCTCATTGACGCCTTTGAAACCTTGGCTCCTGGAGACGACAAACTAAAACGGAGCGTATCAGACGTTCAACTGTCCCCCCACCGTGTTAAACGCAGAATATCGGATATTAATACGCTTCAGATACTGTCCATGTTTGGGTCAACGTACGTCTGCGAGTCTGTGTTTTCTACCCTGAAACGTGAAATCAAAGCATCGATCTGTTCTGACTGACACTCATTTGAAAGAATTGCTTAGAGTGGCAACGACAGAATACAAGCCAGATTTGTAGAGGATTGTTCAAGATAAGGAATGCCAGAAGTAAGAGAAAGATGTTATTGAAAGTTATTCTATTATTGTTTGTGGACTTGCTTGAACTGAGAGTTTGTGTGTGTGTGAGACAGTGCACACAATGTAAACTGTTGAAAATGACTGATGTTATCATGTTGGTGTGGTTATTTTCATTAGATCTGAGCAGAGGTCTGTGTATGCGTGCATGCATGATTAAAAGATGATGTTCATGTGTACCCATGTGTATGATGTGGCTCTTAGTCTCTGACTAGTTGGCCACCCCTGAAATAAGGCATCCCATCTCATGCTGAAGCTGAAGTCCTCACCAAGAACGCATGCTCGTGTGGCTTGCCGGTACGCAGGCGCGAGGCTCACGTCTTTGAATGAGCTACCTGCTGCTCGTAAAAACTGCTGCTGTCATCGTTTTCGGGACCTGGCGTCCGTCACATGTTTGAAGCATGTTTAGAGGACAATGCAGAGAGCCACCAAGTAGATTGTCTCATCTGCGTTTCTGCTATGTTGCTAAAACAGAGGCTTTGTGCTGATTGCATGAACCTTGCATTAACGTCTTCTAGCTTTTGGAGCTACTTCCCCGCCTCCAGGTCTGAGAAACACACGTTCTGCTAAAAGAAACGTAGTTTTTTGCTGCTGTGTCACAAATTAGACTTTTTAAAAAATCCGTATATTCTTGTCCCGAAGCTGTAATGGCTCCGTGTCCCAGTGATGTGGCTGTATTCGGGATAACGCTGCTGTAATTATGAGAGACACAAGCCTTCAAAGTGCCACTCGGAGGTAATAAAGAGGGAAATATGATCAATAATTCACCATCGCGGCACCTTGGTTTCGCCTTGACTTGTGCACCTTTGGGAATCTGCTCACTCATGTTCGGCTGAATAATTAGCGCCAGCTGAGTTCTACTGCAGAAAAAAAACACACACAAGCTCGTAAAATGTTGCACAATGACTTTCTTTGACGTTTCCTGTGGGAAACCACGTCAAGTCCATCTGTGGCCATCTTGAAACTCTTCATGAGTGTACAGGAAATGTTTTAGCCACGTGCGTACAGTCATTATTCATTCATTCCAAAAGGTCGGAGGAAGCCAGTTTTCCCAGTTACGGTGTTCCCTCGCTACATTGCGCTTCACCTTGATCATTTTGCCGGCCTCCATACATCGCCATGTGCGTGCGTGTCTGTTTTTCTTGTCTATCGCCTCCAAACAGACGGGAGGAGGCTTCACTCTGTGCATTGGTTTCAGAACCTTGGCATGTTTGTTCCGTAGAACAACGGCATGTACGGAGTGAGCCCTTGCCTCGGTGGGTAGAGGCGGGGCTGGTAGCATACACTCAGAGTGCATAAGAGTGTAAAATAGTAATTTAGTAGATTGCAACATATTGTCATATTTTTTCATTGTACTTTTCTTAAAAGCAATGTTAAAATCTCATCTCGTCCCCGTAGACCCAATCTCGTGTCTCGTCTCGTCTCGTCTCGTCTCGCGACACCCCTGCTAAATCCTAAGACAGCAGTACCTCGGTTTTCATCGTTCATTTCTTACAAAACGTCCGATGAAAACTGAAACCTACGAAAACTGAGGCAGTTTTTCCTCATAGGAAATCATGAAGATTCAACTAATCTGTTCCAGACACCCAAAAATATGAAGAAAAAATCCATTTTATGGAGAATAATTGCAGTTTTACATGCAGAGAACAATGCAAACCATCATAAATGAGGAATGGATGGGCTGGAATCATCATGTCCTATTCTTTTTGCGGGTGCGTGAAGACAGGAAAGCGTAAAACGTGTACAAGTGAGTGTGTACTTGCTGAGTAGCGAGTTACCAAAGGCTCTGAAGTCTTGATTGCTTCATTTACTGTAAGTGTCAGTACGTGTAGCTAAGCAGACGTGCATACATTGCGGGGGATGCATTTGATGGCGCCGTGCGTCAGCTATCATGTGAAGTGACCCCCTCGTCCATGCTAATGTGCATGCAAGTAGGTGACCAGCGTGGTTATTTGCAATCTAATATCCAATGTGTGATATGTGTACTGCAAAAATGTGCATTGATTTGGAATGCGATTCATTTCGGTGTGTCCACCGTAGCATGTGGCCTGGAATGGGAGAGGGGCTGAGCCGCGTTGTCGCCACAGCAAATGGGAAGATCCTCTTGGGATGTGGGCACGCTGCTAGCATGAATAATAGCCGAATGCATTCATTGCCCCCGCCCCGTCTAAGCGGAGACAGTGAAAGTGCTGCTGGTGGCGGCCATGGAAGCATTTTCCATGATTTCCATGTGTTTGGCTGTAGTCATACTTTATTCATGCTGCTTTCAGAGCAGCATAAAAAACGATTAGATGCGTTTTTTTGAATGGTGGAAGAATCGAAATGTCAAAGAGTGAATCAGCTTCATGGGAGAAAACAAACTGATAACATCACCTGCCATATTTTCTGGAAACGCGCTTTGACAGGTGACATTTTAACCTGATTTAGCGGCCTTTTTTTTTTTTGCACCTCATGCAGGTTTTTCAAAGGTTGGCCCCTCCCCATCACTCCAAGTTACAGCCACCATAAGAGAGTCATCGCAGCGGAACCTCGGTTAGTGTCTGCCCCGGTTAACGGGCTTTTCTGTACATTTTCCAGTTGGCGTACAATACGCAATAAACAAGGGATGTTCTTGTCGTACAAGTGTAAAAATAAGCTAAACCTCACAAAAGCTACAGAAAACTGTAGCGCCATAACCTAATAAGAAATACAGTGGAACCTCGGTTAGTGTACACCCTAGTTAGTGTGTTTTTTTTTTTGTTCGGTTTTGCCTCGGTTTATGTCCATTCTCCAGTTAGCGTACAGTGTGGTGCGTGTCTTTTCGTGTTATTAATACGCAGTAACGGTGTTTCTAACATAGTTTTATCACAAAATGTTCTTGCTCTGTCGCCCGTTTATGACATCATCAGTGGTTAGTTGTTTGCTAACTAACGCAGTTACGCCACGAGTCTCTGCTTTTCTTATTGACCACGGCTGCCAATTAACCCACAATGGTGCCAAAGAAAGTTACAAGTGCCAGCAGTTTGATGATTGGCACTGATGCTAGCTAGCGCTAACACAACAGGACAGGTGTCCAGGCAGGTCCAGCAGTGTCATGGATCAGGGCTTTTCCAAGTATGGCACAGTTAGCCTCCCCTCAGAGAACACTAAATGGTTTGGTCCTCGCCTACTGCCGAAAACCGGATTTTCTGGAGCACATTTCTGACCGTAGTTCCTGGAAAATCTCTTCATTTGGCTTTTGACTTACCTTAAATGATCTCAGCAGGTGTTTTTTTTTTTTTAGGTTTGGTAAGGGAGTGATCAAACACGCGGGCAAGGCATACGCCGATCACGTGTTTTTTACGGAAATCGGCCGACGTTGATCGATGGCCGATCGATCGGAGCCTCCCTGGTGTGCGCCAAAGTTTTGTTTGTGTCTTCATGTGGTGTCAGCTTTGAAAGAAGATTCCAGATGACATGACGGGATCGCTACTACAGTATGATCATCAATGCGCCAACACACCAGGACGACGGTCGCCGTCTTATTGTCATTCTTCCTGTCTCCCAGCCAAGGACAGCGTGTGCTCTGTCTCTCCATTACAAGACACATCAGTCCTCTACCGTCCGTCTGGATGTCCACACCAAGGACGCAGGGCGAGACCAACCAAAAACCTCATCTCCCCGTCCTTCTGACACCTGCAGCATTAATTACTGCACCTCTCCACCTCAAAGCTGCACCCATGACCCCCACGGCGATGTGGCTCACGATCCACGGTCCACGATCTATGAGGTCAAGTGTGTCCGAGACCCCGAGCGTGACGAACGGGAGGCCGGGCGGCTGTGTCCGTCAGGAGGGTCTTTTAGCGCCACCTCTGTCAAGGAGAGAACATTTCAGCAAGCATTTTATTTTGACAGCATGTCTTCTCAGGGGACTAAAGTATGGAAAGTAGACTGGGGTGTACTTTAGAGGGGGGGTTCTCACGTGGTCTCAACCTGGGAACACACTTTCATGTGTTCATTAAGTTGCAAACCACTTTGGTTTAAGTCACCTGACATTTTTGTTTATGTTTTTGTACACTTTCATTCTTTTATTTATTATTCATTTGACACTTTTATTTCAGTTCTTTTGATTTATTTCTATTGTTTTGTACACTTATTTAAGTCATGTTTATATTTATTTATTCCTTCAATTATTTAAGTCAAACCAAACAAAAGCATTGGTTTTAATTTGTATTTATTTATTTACTTTACACTTTTTTTATTTGTATCTACCTCTGCATGCACTTTCCAATTTAATCGGTGCTGCTCAGCCACTCGTGCGCGCTACGCTTGTCGTGTTGTGTTTACAGTGAACTCATCCGCTGAGCAGTTTGCTGCCTACCGTGATTACAACATTGGCTCTAAGTTTGAAACAAGCCTCCATATGCTTACTAGTTGGAACGCCGCTGTTTGACAGTGCAAGACTTGTCTCCCGTCGTCAAACAGTCCTTTTCTTTGAACCACCGCGTCCAAATGTCCCACAACCGATCCTATCACAGGCCCCCCATCAGATGTCACCCTTTGTTTCAGCAGCCTGTCTGCTCCCAAAGCGTCCACGTCTTTTGTCCCACTTTGCAAGCAAGCTTTCTGCAATAGAAGGCCGCCCGGTGACACAGTGAGGAGATATACAGTATATACTGTATATATATATATATATATATATACAGTATATATATTTATATATAAAGAGACACTATGTGTCTTTAAATAGCCCAGTTTGTCAGGACAAGGCAGGCAGGGAGACGAGGGGACTGAGAGAGGGAGGGAGGGAGGGAGGTGTTGTATTTGGACAGAAGACAAGTGCCTTTGTAGCCAAAGCAGTTTGTCTTCACAAGTACGTAAATGGAATCGGTGGTGGTTGGCTGTAACTGTGACAGTAATGGAAGCTCGGTGTCACGGGATGAAGAATGGGTTACCTCCGCCAAGGAGTCTAGAGCCGGCGTTTGCTCTTCACACAGAAGCCAAAGACGGACGCACTAATGAAGCTGTGTGGCTTTCATGCAGCAAATTAGACAACCTCGCTGTCATTCTTGCCAAAATTGTGGCTGGGTTTTCGTGCTCTATTCGTACTATATTGCACAAGCTAACAAAGCACCCCCGCACGTTGCTGACTCGCTCTGTGCATTTGTCATTGAGCGCGACTGCTAAATAACCCACCATGGGGCCAAAGAAAGTTGCGGGTGTCAGCAATTGGATGAAGAAGGCGAGCAGCTCTATTGAGTTCCATCTGGCCAGGATGTGTGGGAAAGTTCCATCCATTCGTCATTTCTAATTATTTCTCATTCTTAAAAAGGGGGGCCACCACCCCAAGGACAAGATCATGGGTACAAGCGTCCCAAATGAGTTTTCTCCGTATCCGGGAGAAACTCGGAGTAGAAGCGCTGCGCCTCCGCATTGAGAGGAGCCAGACGAGGGGGCTCGGGCATCTGGTCAGGATGCCTCCCGGACGCCTCCCTGGGGAGGTGTTCAGGGCACGTCCGACGGGTAGGAGGCCTCGTGGAAGACCCAGGACACGTTGGAGAGACTATGTCTCTCAGCTGGACGAAGTGGCCGGGGGGAGGGAGGTGTGGCCTTCCCTGCTTAGGCTGCTGCCGCCGTGACCCCGCATCGGATGAGTGGAAAACAACGGATGGAAAGAAAACACATTTTGGGAAAATGTATGAAGATTATTGAAGAAGAAAGTTGAAATAGTTAAAAAACAACAACATAAATGGGAAAAAGCAACGCTGGAGGTTGATACGAATACTAGGCTTCTTCACCCGTATCACAAAGCTGGGTAGTGTTTTCCATCCTTCCATGTTCTTCCGCTTGTCCGGGTCCAGGACGCGGGGGCCGCAGTCTCAGTAGGGAAGTCCAGACTCTTCCAGTTCCGCCGGGGGGACCCCAAGGCGTTCCCAGGCCAGCCGTGAGACATAACCCGTCCAGCGTGTCCTCGGTTTGCCCCGGGGCCTTCTCCTGCCAGGACGTCCGGTAGGCACTTTAGTTAGGGGAGGCACCAGGTAGCCCCCACGACCACATGAGGTGCCCGCAAGCCTGCTTTTCATTCAGGTGTTCAGTTAATAATGAAAGAACAGTAGAAAGAAATGCATTGTGAAATACAACATGTGAGTTGTGGACACCAGCATTTTGTTCATGTTCTGGTAAAACAAGCATATTCACTTTGTTTGGCTTTAAAATAAGCTCTGAAAAGAAATGTTCATTTTGTAAAAGTAGCTCTCACAAGGAAAAAGGTTGGTGACCCCTGCTGTAGATAATAGAGAAGACGTGGCAACGTTCTTCACGCTGTGGGCCATGCTGGAAAGGTTTGGAGTATCAAGTCATGTGTTTGAGTGGTTTGCAGGCTTCATGACTTCAAAACATTTTCATTTCAGGTCTTGATTGGATTTCAGGTCACATGCAACTCCAGACACTACTTAAGTCAAAGACCCAAACGCCCCGAGAATGAGTGAAGGACTTCCTGCACGGAAGCAGATGGCCCTGACAATCTCATAGCAGAGTAAAGCGTCCACATTAACAAGATCTCTCTGGTTCTGTCCCCGCCTCCACCTCCCACTCCATTAGACCGCCCGCCAGCTCCCGTCAACGTGTCCGTCATGTACCTCCGAGCCGACTCGGCAACTGTATCCTGGGAGGTTCCAGAGGGAGATATAATAATTGGCTTCTCCATCTCGCAGCAAGTAAGTGCAAAACCACGAGCGAGACACAACATGGCCTCTCCATTCATCCCGCATCCGTCCTCCAGAGGCAGGACGCGCACATGCAGAGGTTCATCCGGGAAGTGAACACCACCAGCCGCTCTTGCGTCCTCTGGGACCTGGAGGAGGAGACGGACTACATCATCCAGGTGCAGTCCATCGGCCTTTACGGAGAAAGCCAAGCGAGCAAGAAGGTCCACTTTCGCACGCTCAAGAAGACGGACCTCTTCCCCTCCAACAGTTCCAATCAAGGTGGGTTGAAGGTGTGAAACCCAAACACGCTCAAATACAGCTGAAAGCAGAAGGTTACATACGCTTACGCCAAATGATGACATTTTTAATCAGATTTTAATTGGATTTACATTTTCTCCTGTGGGAAAAAGTGCATCGGTTTTTGTCCATTTCTGCTATTTTGCTCCACCATTGCAGTGTTGGGGAGTGTGGGGGGGTGTTCGTGGAACATGAGGTGCCACAGGCCTTTGCCAAACGTCGCTGTCTTTCATTTACGCTTGACACCAATTTATTACTGAGCTCATTTGGTTTCAGAGTCCGTGCCCGACTGCTGTCCTGCGGCGGGACAATGAAGACCAATAACGCTTGAAGATGACAAAAGACTGAGAGGACGTTTATTAGGAAGAAATTGATCCGCTAATCCACTCTGCCTCCTGAAATGAAGCTAGCCAACATGCCCACGACAGTTTGTTGCCATTTAGCCCAGGTCGGAAGCGCCGGAGCGTGGAATCATCATAGATTCTCTACAGCCGAGCTGAGCTATTATTATTAGCTGTTAGCGACTGGTAAAAGCTAAAAGGAGCTCCGCTTCCGTGCTGCTCCTTTGGCTCATGCTTAACAATCCAGAAACGCTTCTTTGGCGGTAAAAACCTCTCCAAAGCTAACTCACCGTGAGAGCCAAGTGCTGAGCGCGCAGGGACCCCTGACCTGCTGAGGCGGGTCGGATTCTTTGAAGGGTTCTGGAAAGGATTCAAATGATGTACTGTGCTGTACTGGGGGGGTCTGGAAAAAGAAAAAGCCTATTCAGCGCTGCTTTGATGTCCAACAAAACCAAATCCCGTCAGCAGGCATTGAAGGGGAGCGCCTTTGCTTTTGCTTTGGCTTTTTCGGAGCACTCATTCGAGATAAGAGGTGCGTGTCGTCAAAGTTCAGCTTATCTCGGCACGGCGACCCCTTTTAACCTCCCGGTACTTGTTTCCAACGTACAGGAACCGCAGCTGTGATGGCGTCGCCTTAATGACTTCTAATTAGCTTCCTCATAATTCCATTAGAGCCGAGCCTGCTCTTATCACTCCATGAGCTCAGATGTCGAGTTGAACGTGTACAGGACGCCACGTGACCGCTTCATCAAGCACATCACATCTACTGACTATAGCAGCGCTTCTCAACTGGGGGGTCGGGACCCAAAAGTGGTAAGATAAGAAGATAAGACAAGAAAGACATAAATATAAACAGGCAGGAGGAGGGTCCACTCTGTTTCAGCACTTTGGCGTGTTTGTTCCACAGAATGATGGCATGAACGGAGTGAGCCCTTTTGTCAGCCATATGGTCTCTTTGTCTCGGTGGGTGGAGGCGGGGCCGCTAGCATACACACAGAGCAGACAACGTAGTAGACATTAAATTAGTCGATTGTCACATATTTCTTCTACTGTTTCATTGCACTTATCTGGTCTTGTCTCGTAGACCCAACCTCATGGGCGTGACGTCTCGTGACACCCCCAGAAAACAGGCAACAGAAACCATTCATGAGAGCGTAGCCGACAAGTGCTTGGCTTAGCTTCGTTGAAGAGGGACAGACATTGGCAGAATGGAGCACGAAAAGGGATGACAAAAGCCAACAGTTGCGTGCGCATAATGACAAAAAACAGCTCATTTTGTTGGAAGTTGACGGGCATGTTTTCAAATATTCATGAACCGGCAGGTGAATCCCTCCGAGCCTCCGACGTTGCCGGGAAAAAACTAAGTCACATAAAAAGGAATATTTTCCGAGGCTGGACGTCTTAAGTAGGTCGGCGGCCCCCCAAGACGCGACTGCTGCTCAATATTTCAAAGCGCTGAGTCAGGCTGAGCTGCACGCAACAAAGACAGCGACGCACTAACGAGGCGCTCGGCGGTGACTGAGCCGTCAGCACACTCACACGCATGCACGCACACACACACACACGCATATGCACACGCACACACACGCTAGCAAAGAGACTGCAAATATCAAGCGAGCAGTCCTCTCTTTGGATTTAATGGGCATCACGCGAGGGGAGCAAACGCTTTGATATTTGGGGGTTCCACGTTCTTGACACACAATAAAGGTAATCGGGGTAAGTGGAGCGCTGGAAGACTTCCAGAATCATTTTGAGAACGTAAGTCCATCCACTTAGAGGAGCATTCATGCTCCACAGTGATCTTGGCTACAACAACGCACGCCGCACGCTTGCTGCTCTTTTAGTCATTTGTGGTGTTTTGTGTGTGTAGACGACCCCACTGTGCAGGGCCTGGACCGGTCCAGACATCTGCAGACAGGAGAGGTCATCATCATCGTGGTGGTCCTGGTCATGTGGGCTGGTACGTTCATGATTGCGCAATAACACGTCCATCGATAGACCGCGGGCGGGTTTTGTTCTACAAAAAAAAATGTTAGAAATGAAATTTTAAAAATTGTTTTTACAAAAATAAATAAAAAGAATGAAAATATGACAATGAAAATATATTTGAACAGATTTATCTGAATAAAAATATGCAAATAACGGCGATGCTGTCACAGAAAAAACATTCTACAAAAAAACAAAAAAAAAACTTAGTATTTTTTTTCTTAATAAATAAATAAATATAATGGTAAAGAAAAAATCTATTTTTTTTACATTTTACAACATGCAAACTACGAGGAAACTGTTGCAGAATAACGTTTGACAAAAAATGTTAGAAATGAAACAAAAAGATGTAAATGAGTACAGAAAAATACAAAAAATAAAAAGAATGAGAACAAAAAGATAATACAAACCTGTCAAATGTGCCAGTGAGGGTGGGGCTGTTCCACAGGAGGATGTCGGATGCGGTCCAGCTTCATTGGGAGAAGAGTTACACTACCAGCCTTTGGATGTCAGTGACAATGAATGCACTAAGCCAGGACACGTGTCACGTCGCGCTGACGTTACTGTGCTACACTGTTATGGTCATGATGACGCTTTCCCTGACTGTTACTTTAAATCCTGCCTCAGTGAGCCGTAACCTCCAAGCACGCCCTCACGCTTCCATGCCAATCCATAACACCCTCAGATCGTGGCGTCTCCGCCCTTCGTCCACGTGACAAATGCGTTTGTGCGCCGTCTCATGCGTGCCACGGCAACAGGTGGCGCTAGGGGCCATGACGGTACGGCCGTTTCAGCCCGAAGGCGGTCATTTACGGAAAAAAAAAGTCACACTTGCATTTTGTATTTGATTATCAAGTCAACAAAACTGGTAAAATACAATAAAAAATATTAGTTGTTAACAATAATTCATTTAAAATATATTTGCATATATAAATGATACATTTAAAAAATGTGAACTATTACATTTTAAATAATAGTTATTAAATTGAACCATTTAAAAGGAGGAGATGAGAAAAAATAAGTCATTAACAATCAAACAAATGAATGCTTGTTAAACAAAAAATATAAATATATAAAATATATTTATATTCAGTAAATGAGCCAAAACGACATGAAATAAACTACTGTAGTAGAACTCTAGTTGATATGAATGAATACAAATGCATGTCCATAAGAACAAATAAGAAAACAAAATGAATGATTGAATAAAATCAGCTGATTTTCCCGTCCGTGGGTTCACATCATTTTAGCGACCCAAAGTTTGCGCACGGACGAAAGGCCAAATATTTCTGAAGAAAATACGCTGGTTTTTCCAGAGTGTATTTCTTTGTGCGGACGTCACAATAAACCGTGAACATGCTGAGGAAGGAGCGAGGGCCCGTGTGGAAGCGCGGGAAGATGAAATAGACGCACGTTGATGCGTGACGATGAATGGATGACTTCCGCGTGCAGCTCGTGCTGCCTAATGAGTCCTTTTGGTCGAAACGTAACACAGCTGCCGTGTTTGCAACGCCGCCTGTGCGTGCGTCGCATGGAGACGTGCGCGTGTGTGAACGCCCTCTCTCTTTGTTTGTGTGCAGCCGTCATCGCCCTATTTTGCCGCCAGTATGACATCATCAAGGACAACGACTCCAGCAACAACAAGGAGAAGGTCAAGCCGTCGTCGGAGAGGAGCACGCCGGAGCATCACAGCGGAGGACTGCTGAGGAGCAAGGTGAGAAATGATGTGCTGTTGGCGGCCATGGCAACCACACGCACGCACACACGCAGGCACGCACGCACGCACGCACGCACGCACGCACATACTCTTGGGCGTCTTGAATGAAGTTGGGAAGCGGAGCTCAGCTTCTTCATTGCCGGCAGTCACATGATTAGCAGAACAATCCAGACACCTGATTTCAACTCAATGATATTTTTGGACCGTTTTTACTAAATTGTTGTGTTTTTTGTCACACATTGAATATTTTTTTTTTGTGCAGTTTGCTGCTACACGTTTGTAATATCCCCGCTTTCTTGTCATGCTAGGACTTTTCTTCTTTAGCATCATCGTTTTGGATTGAATCTTGAATCTTAGCGTGCCGCTGCAAGGTTCCACACGTCACGTGTTTCTGCTAAATTCTTGCAGTGAAAAGAAGTCTTGTGTTTACGTAACTTTGTTACAAATTGTTTATGCTCACATCAGTACTACTTTTTTCCTGTAATATTTGGACTTTATTCTGTAATTCTGTGATTTGCCGGCCTGTATTATTAATATGAAAACATGAATATTGATATTGCAAGTCACGTGTTTCTGCAGTTTGCTGTAAAATTCTTGCGCTGAAAGATACGTCTACGCTTACGTAATATTGAAACTTTTTTTGTCCGATTTGTTACTAAATTGTTGTCGACGTGTTTACGTGTTTATGCTCGTAACAGTTCAATAGTTTTTTTCTGGTGATGTGGGGTGACGGTTTATGCTTGCCAGATTTGTTTTGTTCTATTTGGACTTTTTTCGTTATGTCACAACTTTTTTTGGACATAAGATTCTTTTTCTCCAGACACTTAGGAACTAATAGGAACATTTTTTTGTCCTTCAAACTGGAAGACATGTCCTTGTCTAATCCGCGTCTCCAAGGCAAGCTCATCTATCAGAGGACGTTTCTCTTCTAGTTGGAACCATGTGACTTTTTCAAGGACTCCTAAAGTCTAAATCAGAGAGAAGGACTCAAAGAGGGTGATGGAAGTTCCAAAACGGAGTGCAAAGCGGAGAGCAGACGTTGTGCTGGAGGCTCGTTTCCACCCAGGAAGGACTGAGGCGGCCTCGGAGGAGCCACAATGAACACATGAATAATCAAGGTGGATTGCGCCTCCAGAAAAGAAGAAAACAGAATCAGCCGTAGGACTTTTCTCTCTTTCTGGTTCTGAGTCCTTGTGGACAAATCCTGCAGCTTCCTATCCACACAAAGGGTGCAATCACTTCCGCAAAATGAAATGAATGAGTGAATGAATGAATGAATGAAGCAAGTGCTTCTTCGGTTGCTCAAGGCACCCCTGTTAAACGTTTCTTTTGTTGTGTGTTGCAGTTCCACCCGTCTGTGCCGTCCATCAACATCATTGAAGTGTGACGAGAAGAAGGCTGGCGCGGTCGGACGCTCGCCAGCCAGCATGTCAGGCGAACCTGCGCAATCCGGCGACATCCAGGACGACAGCGAAGAAAACACAAAGATCATGTTGGCTTATTCGTGTGCTTTGAGCGTTACCATGTGTTTGGAACAACCAGCAAGAGCACTCGATTGCTGTTAGGGAATTCAGGTGTACCTAATGTTGTGTCCGATGAGTGTACAGTCTCCTCTCCTCTCCTCTCCTCTCCTCTTCTCTTCATTTTTATTTTTTATACTATAAAAGTCATATTTTTATTTTTTTTTACACTTTTAAGTTGTATTTGATTTTTATTATTGTTTTACACTTTTAAGTATTTTTTTTTTTTACATTTTTATTTAAGCCATTTTTATTTTTTTTATTAATTTTCATGATTTTTACACTTTTGTTAATTTTCATTCATTTTTTATTTTGGTACTTTTATTAAATTCATTGTATTTAGATGTTTTTACACTTAAGTTATATATCATTTTTATTCTTCCTTTTATACTTTTAAGTAATTTGCATTTATTTTTATTTTTTTAAACATTGATTTGAGTCATTTTTATTGCCTGCCTACGCATCGTTCACATTTTTCTGAAGGTATTTTTTCAAGGGGGGGCGAGGAAGAACATGATCCAAATAACGCACCCGTTGAAACGAAACATCACTCCAAGTGTGCAATGAGCAGACTGTATACACACCAAGGACGAAACTGACGAAAATACTGCTCTGCTTTCCTTGACAATAATTCAGACATCATTTGTACATCACATATTTGAATGTCATTTTTGGCCCCCACCAGTTGAGAACCACTGTTGTAGAGGGACATTAGCAGTGGCGCTGGTCCATGCAAAGACAACAGACAGGAAATCACGACACAAACATCTGCTGTAGACGACTGGACGAGCAAAAACGACCACAGCACGACTCTGGGAGGCCATTGGTGTAAATACAGGAAGCATTGTATTTTTGATATCGGCATGTGCCGTTTAGACAAAGTAGAATAGACTGATGTCTTGCATATCAACATGTGTGGGGTGTCTACATACGTACGGTATCACGACTCCACAGACGTGCATGCCGGTCTTCTGCTGGTAGCGTAGCGAGCGGGAAGCCGCAAACGGCCAAATGTAAACATTTCCTGACAGCTGAATGCAACGTCCCATAGAGTGCGTGGCACGCGGGGACCTTTTTAAACCCGTCCCGAATTGTAATTAGTGCTCTTCTTCCAACAGAAGCTACATGAGTGTCTCAGGTACAACAGCTCATGTTCCTCCGCTAGACTTTTGCAGTCTGTTACCATGGCAACTCGCCGCTTACACCCTATTTGCGCCATGCATGCCACACAGACGCCTTTATTTAATGGCTGCTTGTGACGTGACACGCTACACGACATGCTGGAATGCGCCTTTAGGAACGCGTTTCGTGGAGTTAACAGGACGACAATGAAGGGCTGCAACTGTTTTAAAATGCATGGAATAAGACGATTAGCTCAAATGTGAAGGTAGATTTTGCTTTTCCCTTAAACACCTTCAAATCCTTATGCAGTTCTTTATGGAGATTTTCTTCACGTGTTTAGCTGCATCGTTTCACATCATGCTATTCGTCATTAGGGTTTGTTTTTTAGGCATGTAACATTTCTGGGTGTTTTTTTTAAATAAATAAATGAGTAAAAACACAAATGAAAAGACAATACACTAAAATAGATGCTATACTGTATGTGGAATGAATAAATATACCGTAACCTACTGGAGTTCATGGGAATAAACCTGAAATGTCATGTTAGTAATCAGTAAGCCTTCATTTATTGCAGGCCCGGCTGTGACAAGTGACAAGTAGAATTCCTTATTTAGAAATGGAAGATTTTCATAGTTACAGCATAGAAAACCTGTTCACGACCTTCGAAATATAGCATTAGAGCCCTCTAGACATGAACTAACACCCCTATAGTCACCTTTATCCACTATAGTAGACTCAATATGAGAAAATAAGCCATTTCCGCCATAAATAAGACTCGTGTTTGCGTGTGTTGCTGTAAATGTGTTCCTGCGCTGGGGGAGCTGGCGCTGCTGGGGTTCAGAGTTGAGTTCTGGGTTACAGCAGCGAGGGATTATTATGCCTGTTGTGAGCTCATTCAAACCTGCAATAAAAGCCTGTTGTTCCTGCCATCAGGTCTGGTGCTTGTGTGTCTCAGCAAACAGTAACGTTAGTAACATTACTGACACCTAGTGACCAGGGTAGAATACTGCATATGATCGCAACGTCTTTGACTGCGTTATATTTGGATTTTACTTCATTTAGCCATTTTTATTCTTGGAAATGCTTCATTTAGGCAAAAATAGAGTAAAATTTGCTTAAAAGTGCATTTTTTACTAATAATATTCCACCAAAAAACAGCATGACTTATGACTTAATATATATTTTTTATTTTTATAGGATTCAATGTTAATAAATGGACTATTTTCGTAGTTAGAGCATAGCAAACATGTTTAGGACTTAGTGAATATGGTTTTAGAGCCCTGTAGACATGAAATAACACCCCTATAGTCACCTTCACACTCCTATCATTCTTTGTTGCATGTCGCTGGGGACTGTTTTTCTCCCTCGATAATAAAAAGATGCATTTTGTGTTGAGTTGTGTTGTCACTGACTAATGTTTAAATTTGCTTGGTGATTTGAAACATTTAAGTGTGACAAACGTGCACAAAAATAAGAAATCAGGGAGGGGGCCAACACTTTTTCACACCGCTGTACTAAACGGACAAACCGGTGACTCGGGGGGGTGGAGTCATTGTACAAACTGGTTTATTGTGCATCAATGTGTACGAATGCAAACAGTCCAGTACAAACTACACACCGTCTTTCTGCAAACTAACGATGGCGTTTGCATAGTAGGTAGAAAACAAGCAGGTATGAAAGAGTCCATGTGGAATCACGTGAGCGGGGGTGTTATTTACTCAAATGCATCAGCAGTAGATTACGCAATAGTTCCAACGCAAGTGAAAGTGAAAACAGAAAGAGACCGCGGATGGGCACAACACTGGGCAGGCGGCCGACTGTCAAAAGTCTGCTTACTTCTGCTACTACTGGTCTGCCGACCCTTCGCATCCTTTCTCTGCAGTGTGTGGCAGCCCCAAGTCCGCCCACATTCCCCAAAAAAAACAACAACAGGAGTGTGAGCCAATTTTGTGTTGTGTAGCAGGTGGTTCATGTCAAGTCATGTTTGTGCGTGAAAAGATGATTTATGACTCGTTAGAAGCTCGCCGCTCAGGTTTCAGTGGAAAGTCCAAACCCTGTAACGTCTTGTATGAAGCAAAAAACAAACAAAAAACGTTCCTGCAGGTGTTCAAGTTCATTTGGGGTCCCTACTGATCCAGACTGAAACCACTTATTGTTGGTTCCAGTCATGTGGACCTCCTCAGAGCTGCATTGTGACAGACGGGTCTGAAGTCGGGTCTGGAAGAACAGAAAAGCTCTCAGATGAGGACGAAGAACAAGAATCACATTTTTGTCCGTTATTGTATTGCTTCTATGGTCATTGAGTATGTGCTCAGCAGCCACTTTATTAGGTACCCTGCACAATGTCATGCTGGAACACACTGCATTGGGGACCTTACTGGGGTTAACCATCAGGAAATGCTACCCGGTGTAATGCAGACATGCCGGTACCTAATATTATGGCCGGACATGTCAAGCTACTACGTGAAGCGATGACTGGACGGTGGAAATAAATAACAAAAACATGCAGCATCAACTTACCACTGCATGATTCTTCCACGTCCATGCTACTACACAAAGCAAAGGCAGAAAAGCACCACCTTAAGACACGTTCAGAATCAGAATCAGAATAATAAGCAAAGAGGCAGTGGCTGCTCACTTAATCTTAACATCCAACCCGTAAAGAAACAGTTTCAGTGGTTTTAGAGGCCTCAAAAGGCTCCCCCTACCGCTGTAGAGTGTTCTTCACGGAGTGTTCCACAGTTTTGGGGTAAGTCACTGTTGTATCCCTTTACCTTTGAGTCCTAGCTATAACATGCAAGCTTAAAACAATACAAATAAAATAATAGTGTTATTTTGGCGTGCACTATTTCCAAAGGGCCACATGAAACAATATGGCGGGCCGAATCTGGCCCCTGGGCCTTGATTTTGACACCTGTGACAAACACCGTGAGAGGCAGGTACATGCTAAATGCTAAGGCATGTGTGATACAGCACTATGTCATAATATAGATGTTTATGTTTGCATTAGCATTAGCACTGAAGGCGGACTAGTGTCGCCACGGCAACAACAGATGTTATTTTGGTCGCAACTAGCCAGTGTGCCAGCCAAATGAATTAATTTCAGCTGTTATTTTGCGTACAAATACCACATCTGGTGAGTGTTGCTTTGAAGGCGCGAGGAGATGTTGTCCAGCGGGTGGCGCTAAAAGAGAGACGTTTGCTGCTTCAAGTGAGGCGTCAGCTATGACAGACATACTGTATGTACAGTATAGACAGTACAAGCCCAGAACGGTGTTGTTTTCCGGAGGATTTCCTGTTGCTGCTGAATCTCCCTGTCCTTTCTCTGCTGTGTGAGGCAGTTACCAAGGAAACAACTCATTCAGCGCAACTGAAATATGCAGTTTTGCTAAGTTTCATTTGGCTTGGTGGCACAAATGAGGGTGCCCCACAAATTCTGCCAGACAACAAGTAGGCAACCAGGAAATGTTGATGCTTGTTTAAATGAATCAGACGGTAGAACACACATTTGAGAATTTGGGAATGACAATGTCGGAGTAGCCAAAGAGCACCGTAATCCCAGCTCAGCAGAGCAGACAGAAGCTGCTACGCTTCGGAGGAGATCACAGAAAGCCAAGAGAGATTTGATATATCATGGCGCTAATCTCTGTTTCTTTCATGAGATAAACATGATGGCATCAGGCTTGAAGGTTACCTTGAGAACGTATCGTCCACTCCATCATCCACATCCTGTTGACATACAAAGCGTGTATCAAATCAATAGACGCATTCATTCAGGCCCGGCACGCATCTCCTCTGAATCGCACAAACTCTCAATGAATAAAATGCTGCACAGTTAATTACTTTGCAAAGGACTATTTTGTACCATTATGTATTAACATCTGCATCTGAAAAGGCTGCCTCTGAATACAATCAATAATTGCTGTCGGTTCAGAATGAAAGAAAACGGGAGAAACCTGTGATTGTGGTGCCACCTGGTGGCGAACACCATCACCTGCGTCGTTTAGGCCAAGAAGAAGTGCAATTTACTTAAATATGGATTTTTGGGGGTCTTTTAACAGGGCGTATTCAACAACGAAACATGTAATTGTTAAATAATTACATTTGGAAAAACCGTGCTAAAGTGAGGGTGCGACAAACAACAAAATATATTTGATTGGTTTTATTATATACTTCCAGTCAAAATGTTTGGACACAACTTGTCCTTCAATAGCATGTTTAACTGTCTCGACACGGCAACTCTGTTAAAGGTAAGCTTGACCTACCCAGGAGTCATGGTTGATTGGTCGCCTTCTAGCTGGGTTGCTACGAGGCGTGGGGGAGCTGATGGATGTGGACAGAAATGGACCATGAAGCTTCTCGTCCAGCCCCACAGACGAGCACGCCTTCGGGTCTGAGGAAACAGGAAGACGTGAATAAAAACAGTGAAATATTCATGCAAGAAACAATGGCTCCCTCTGGTGGTGAGGGTGGAGTATTAAGGCAATGATGACGGTACCTGCGGCAACACACTGACTGTCTGTGGCCTCACGCTGTCCGTTATTGGTGCCTGGACAGGAACAACACGTGCTTCTGGTCTTCTTGCTTTTGTCTATAAAAACCAAGGAAGAAGATCAAATCAAACAGCAAAAAAGATAGCGGGGTGCGTACGTAAATGTAGGAGGGGCGTCACTCACCTTCCTGAGACATCTCCCAAAGATCCAGAGCTACTTTAAAGGCCTGTGCGACTGTTAACGTCACCGCCTGAGCCTGAAATCCCAACACGGGGATGCCATTAATGACATGATCTCCACTAATTCACTTTACTGTGCGAGCGTCTTGGGCCACCATTAGATCAACGTACAGTATAGTGGCTCTTATTTTTATTCAAATAAGACCAGGAAATGGCCCCCAAGAACATTAAAAAATATATAATTCGGGACGTTCGATATTAGCTTTTTTGCTGATGCTGACCGATGTGCCGATATGGTCCAACTCTCAATTTCCTACCTCCACTCCTGTCTCGTTGTGAATCGCATCTCTATATTTGGTGACCGTCGACGTGGGTCAAAATGTCGACTGGCAACAGAGACACCGAGGCCGGGACGTCGGCGCTACAAGCTAACAAGTTAGCTGACGTCGGCGCTATCAATTCGTTGTTCAGGTGCAGCTCTTAGACTTTGCAGGTGTACCTAATGCTGTGGCTGGTTAAGGTAAAATGGAAACGACCACAAGGTGTCGCCAAACCTCCATTTTTACTCACACTACTCAAGCCGTACAGGAATGTACTGTATAACACACTGACCTTGTGATATGCTAATACCTAGAATACCTAGAAGCATGTTCCTTAAAATCTCACGCTCAATAAAGCCATAAAGAGGATAAAAAAGTGGGGTGGGGGTACTTACAATCTTCTTCTTTTGGCAGAGGAATGCGTGACACTCCAGGGTTTCGTTGAACTGACTCTGAGAGACGTACGCAAACACTTTGTCCTGACTTTTATCTGCTGTGCAGTATGAGATTCTGGAAAACACCAACATGAAAATGATTATTATGATCACAATATTATGGTTTTCTTCATATCTACTGTTACTTACAATCATTTTTCATTAAAAATGTTTTATTGAAAAAAATAATTATATATGATGAATATTATTATTATGGTAATTATAATCTTTTGTTATTATGGTGATTATTATTATTATTATAAATAATGACACATTTATTTATTACATACAATACTGTATGTATTGTATAGTACACATATTTGTACACATTACACACACACACATGCATATATGAATTTATTACATGTATTAATATTTTGAAAGTAAAAACACTAACCCTTTTTTAGACTTGTATTGAATAGTAAGAATGGTCAAATAATGAACATGAGTATGTGTGAGTATTTAATCATTTATCTGATCACTTATTAATATGCTTCAGTGATGATGATGGCGTTTCTATTGTGAAAAGTGTGAGCATTTCATTGTTTTGGCAGCAGTGAACTTATTTTTTATACACTCGTATGACAATGCTCCAATGTTCACGACGGCGACAGCTCCACCCTGGAACGGATCATTTCTCTCATTTCTAAGAGGTCTAGCATGATATCAGAGGCACCCCTCAGTACGCTACAGTAAGTGTATGGCCCTGACAATGCTAGCAGTGAGTTCCCATGACCTTGATGCATTTATAGAATGATAATTAGATTCAGCACCAAGTGTGCCACCAATTTATGAATGTCTTGAGGCCAGCGTGTCTGACACACAACGGGAAAAGGAGAACACATGCTACACTTAAACTGTCACGTCGTTGTCAACGCAGGCGGTGAATACTGTAGTTAGGAATTATGATGTGTTGTGTGTGAGTGGTACCGTGTCAAATGTGCACCAGCCTCACTTCAAAGCAAGGGCACTAAGTGTGGAATAGTGGCGCAATATTTATTACAAGCATGCAATAAGAAGTATTCTTAGCTTGTTTGCAGCATTGATGATGCATGACCCACATACTGGCAATGCCCAGGACACCCAATCACCGGAACGTAGAATGTTAAGGCCTTCATTGCAAGGAGAAAGTTCAAACAGATGCCCTATTTTTTTTAAAGCTCCGAACAGACTTCTGTATATTAAAAACGATGAGCCATGTGGGAATGATGTATTATTCACTAGAGTGAATATCATTAAGCGTCCTTTGCTATTGAGGAATTTAGAGCATTTGGATTCTGACCGTAGCACACAAAGGGCTCCTATTATTGAGAAAACGTGTAAAAAAATAAATAAATAAATTTAAAAATCAAATAAAAAGCTGACAGCTCGCTGTCAGCTGGCGCTCACGTTTGATCAGCGTGCTGTCATCACAGTGGAGGAATATCAACACAAAGCCTCAGCTTCAAAGGAAGCCCTCTCTGTGTGAAGATACGCAACAAAAGCTGGCTTTCAGGTGACTTAAACGCACACGTATCGCTTTAATAAGACGATTCTAGGCCACCGAAAGACATTTCATAACGGTATCGCATGAAGGGGTCTCCATACATCCTCCGCCTGAGAACCTCCAATTTCTCCAGTGACAATAAATCAGTGGCCAATTAGACGGCGTGGAGTCATGTGATCACTCACCCCAATCCTATGTGCTCACATACAGAGAAAATCATATTTTTAAGAAGAGATTGTGGGGGGGGGATCAAACAGCGGGCTGAATCCCCTGGCCTGAGGTCTGTTATGGCTGATAAGGTGGATCAGAGGAACACACACACACGTTTCCTCCTTTTAAACACACACACACACACACACACACACACACACACACACACACACACACACACACACACACACACACACACACACACACCCACTGTACTCCAATCAATAACTTGTTAGCTTTCCATTTGAGTTTCCTGTACTTTTAAGCGTCTTTACGTAACAAAAAGGTTTTTCAAGTTTACAAAGGGGGTGGGGAATCTTTTAATCACATGGTTTTAAAAGGCATACAATTTAGTGCTGATTAGAACGACAATACAACTTCTAAAGTCCAATGCCCTCATATCCTCCACTTTTTACTGCAAATAAAATGAGTGGTTGACTTCCTGAGGAAGCTTAGGTCCTTCAAAGTGTGCAGCAAGCTGCTGGAGATCTTCCACCAGTCTGTGGTAGCCAGTGCCCTGGACTTGGCGGAGGTTTGTTGGGGGAGCAGCACAGCAAGTTATCGGCACTCAGTTGGAGGCGTTTGTAACAGTGAGAGACAGGAGGACACTGGACAAACTGCTGTCCATCACGGACAACCCCACCCACCCTATCGGACAACAGAGGGGCAGTGGAGCTCATTCTCCAACAGACTCCTCCGGTTTCGTTCCCACAGTGAACGCTACAGGACATCATTCATTCCACACGCCATCCAGCTCTACAAAACCTCACCTGCCTGTAAAAGATCATTCACAACACCGCTGTGCTGTACTGTCTAGTTCACATATTTCTACACACTATTTGTAGATACGCACATCTTGTCTCTTATATTCTTTTTATTTCTCTTGTATTCTTTCTGTTTGTCATATTTTATTAATATTGCATTGCATTTGATGTGTTGTGTGTTTTCTTCTGCAGTTGAGCTACTGCAACCAAGCAATTTCCCTTGCAGATCAATAAAGTCTGTCCAAGTCTCCGTGGAAGTACGTGTGTGGCACATCTGCAATGTACGCCTGTCATTTGTCTACAAGGCTTTTTCATTTCAGGTGTCTTCTTTTTACGCCCGCGTGACAATCAAGAATGCTAAAATACAATCAGGTGGCGCAACATGAATCACATTTACCTTACGTCATTTGTCAATAAAGTTTGGTTCATCTCAGGTTTGACAGTGGTTAACTTCTTTTTACGCTTGCATGACAATCAAGTACATTAAAAATAAGGGTGACTTTTACGTTGCGTCATTTGTCAACAAAGTTGAGTCTATTTTGCGTTTTACAGTAGTTAACTTCTTTTTACACTTGCATGACAACTGAAAATGCTAAAGAGTGGCGCGTCACATCTTTGCCCTTTGTCAATAAACTTATGTTCATTTCAAGTTTGACAGTGGCTAACTTCTTTTTACACTTGCATGACAATGCTAAAAACAAAGCACATCTTCGACATGACGCGTCACACCTTGGTCAACCTGGCCTGGAAAGGTTAATAAAGGTTTCAGTGTCATTACGATGACCAGAGTTTGACCCTGAAACAGATGATTAGCATTACTACATTTGGGAGATGAAACTTTCCTTTCACTTTCACTTTGACCGCCCGCCCCTCGTCACTGCAGAAGCTTAAAAATGCGAAGAGCCGCATGAGCGGGATCACCTGTAGATGGAGACATTTTCTATGAGAGCTGCAGTGTCGGTGTCGGTGATGACGATGCCTTTGGGCGACACCGTCAGCGTTACTTTGCGGAACTTCTTAGCCCCCGCTCTGGCCTGAGGATTTAAAAAAAAGAAATAAAAGTAATGCGTGAAAAGGAACATGCAGATAAGATTAGGATTGGCGCTACAGGCCCAGACGGGAGGAGAAAATAAGCAGCTAAGTGAGAAATGTGTGAAATGTATACGCAGTGACAGGCAAGAAAACGAGAGGGGAGAAATGCTGCTATTTCCTGCCCAGAATGTGTACTCGAATGTGGGCTGGCAGGCAGGCGCCAACTACCCACCCCCCCGCGGGTGCTCCATCTGGGGGTTTGACTTGGCTGTAATGCTGAGCTAGCAGTCTGGGAGGGCGCCTGTTGACCTGCTTATGGCGCCATTAGCTCGCCAACGCCAGCACTTTGTTTCTTTGTCACCCACAGGACATCGAGCGTTCCAAGATGGAAGCCAGCGCAGGTCGACCACGTTTCATTTGCAGTTTGCAGACTTTAATGGCATTTAAAGGTGAAGTCAAGGCCAAGCAGGCTTGAAGGGCTTCCCACGGACAGGAAAGCCGTCACGCTCGGCGGGTTGGAGATTCCAGATTGCACTGAAAACTGCAGCATTCCAATAAGTAGGAAGCGCTAACAAGCACATTCCCAGCAAGGGAGAGACAGCAGCTTCAGCCCTGCAGGAGTAGCGCACGTGGTAAATACAACAAGTGCGTTCCATCGGGACCGATTGGTTTCCAAGGGAACAGACGGCGTAAATCAATTCAATCTTAATCCGGACATGAGTTTGACTCCCTAACTGCGACGTAGTGGGGGGGCGTTCATGATGAGAAAGCCCTCCGTGAGATTAAGCAGCATCCAGTGAAAAGATGCACAATAGAAAGAACATGACTATCAGACAGAAAGGAAGAGCTGAACTGCAGTTTCCAAAAGGTCTCACTGTGTCAGTACATCTGGTACATCCAGTACATCCAGTACATCCGGTACATGCGGTACATGCGGTACATGCGGTACATGCGGTATATCCAGTACATGCGGTACATGCAGTACATGCAGTACATCCAGTACATGCGGTACATGCGGTACATGCGGTACATGCGGTACATGCAGTACATGCGGTACATGCAGTACATGCGGTACATGCAGTACATGCAGTACATCCAGTACATGCGGTACATGCGGTACATGCGGTACATGCAGTACATGCGGTACATCCAGTACATGCGGTACATCCAGTACATCCAGTACATGCAGTACATCCAGTACATGCAGTACATCCAGTACATGCGGTACATCCAGTACATGCAGTACATCCAGTACATGCGGTACATCCAGTACATGCGGTACATGCGGTACATGCAGTACATGCGGTACATGCAGTACATGCAGTACATCCAGTACATGCAGTACATGCAGTACATCCAGTACATGCAGTACATGCAGTACATGCAGTACATGCGGTACATCCAGTACATGCGGTACATCCAGTACATGCGGTACATCCAGTACATGCGGTACATCCAGTACATGCGGTACATGCGGTACATGCAGTACATGCAGTACATCCAGTACATGCAGTACATGCAGTACATCCAGTACATGCAGTACATGCAGTACATGCAGTACATCCAGTACATGCAGTACATCGTCCAGCTTGGATGAAGTTGCTCCTAAGAACTCACCATGGTTACGATCCTGCGGATGGCAGCAGACGCCATGTCCTCTCCTTTGGGCTGCACCACCAGCGTCATTCCCAGGTACTTGAGGTTGAACGCCATCCCTTCCAGAAGAGTCTCCTTGGTGTCGGTCCAGTTCTCAGGAAGCTCTGTTTGGGAAAACACGACAGAAATCACTTTATAATAACACAAATACAGTAATCTCTCCTTTATGACTGTTAATTGGTTCCACACCCGGATGTGATAAGTGAATTTCCATGAAGTAGGTTTGAATATTAATAAACGCCATCTTTCCATAGTTATGGCACAGAAAACCTGTTTAAGATCTTCTAAATACGCTTTTTAACATTATTACAGCCATCTAGACATGAAATAACACCCCATAATACCCCTTTACACTCCTATTACCCAATATAGTAAACATAATAAGAGAAAATAAGACATATTAGACATAAATAAGATAACAGACTCACACGTTAGCAGTTCCTTGTTTTGTTTTTCAGGACAGCGTATTTCCTGTGGTGGCTATTGTCTCATCGATGTATTACAATGGCAGACGGAAATAAAACTCCTGCACGTGTGTGTCACAGCAAATGTGTCCCCTGGCGGACCTTAGTGGAGGGCAGGCAGATGTGTAGAGGACAGGAAGTGACGTCTGAGCTTGTCGTGGGTTATGGCCCCCACAGTAGCCCGTGTTGTCATGATGATGATTGTGTTGTTATCACTACGTGAGGTCATTTCAACCTACAGTACAATAACGGCCTGTTCTGGAAATCACGCCTCACTTTCTGGCGACACCTAGTGGCCAATGCAGAGTACTACATTCACAAGAACAATGCTTCTTCCGCCTAGTCCATTTAGTCATTTTTATGCTTGAAAATACTTCATTTAGGCCAAGAATATGTATAATTTTGTTACTTCTAATAGGCCATATTCAACCACGGAACAGCAATCATTTATTAATGAATTCTCTTTTGTGAGGGAGCACTATTCAAACTGCAATATAGCGAGGGACGACTGTGTGCCCAAAACTTTTTTAAAATGTTTCCTTATAAATAAAAAAAAATGAAGTCGCATTTGTTACATAATATTTGGATTTTAATAAAATGAATTGATTTGATTTTAATTAAAAATACGAAATTATTAAATCACTGCATTTTTATGATAAATGTGAATTTAGGGACTGTTGATTTAGTCTCAACTAAGCACAAAACAGACAGATTTTGTTCAGTCCAAATACTGAGCTATTCAGTCATTGATGGCTAATTTCCAGGAGGAGGCATGTTGTCCTCGAGCCGACTACTGGAGGCTGGCACATGCAGAGAGCTTAAAATAGCATCGAGTAGTCCCACCTGGACGGAGCGAGAGAAGGGATGCAATAGACGGGGTTTTGCGCATCGGTATACGGCATTACTACCAAAATCACCTCCAGATGTCTTGTAATTCAGTAAGACTGTGAGCCACGCAATGCTTAGTGCTCATCCTGCAGATTAGGAGATTATAAGAGAAACACACGCACACAGTATAATTATGAGGCTCCAATCTCTAGCGGCATGTACTGACACTGATCTGTCCAAACACGCTGGACCATCTGCCACAGCTGTGAGAAAGCACGGGCACCCGCTTTGCACCGCCTCGAATAACTCTGAATGATGAACTCCTCTTCAATCACATCGTCAAGCGGCAGCGTTTGATGCTACCAAACGTCCTCCTGCTTGGCAAGTGCAGCACGTCAAACAACCACCGAGCACAGTTCTGGTGCATCCCTTTAGATTCTCAATCTCTCTGAATGTTCTTAACTCCTGTTTCGGAGGAGGAAGAAGCCACAAATCTGGAAAAAAAAATGTCGATGAAGTTTCTTGTCTCTGAATGTTAATGGTAGCTAACGTTCCTCCATGAACCAGGAAGTAAAGCGATATAACACAAATACAAATGTCCATGTTTGTATAGGGATTTTGTCCCTTTTTTGCCATTTGAGTTACAATCAAACAGTTCCTCATGCTTCAAATGAAAAAATGGCACATTCCTGACACCTTAAGTCATCCCCCGTCAATCAGGAAGTAGCCTTCAAGCTAACAAACTGACAGGAAAACAAGCACAAAAACAACTTTCCATGAACTTCCCACATTTCTTACAAGGATTTCTGCGCTCTTTTTTGCCATTTGACTCACAATGAAACTATTCCATCATACCAGAAAAAAAGAAATGATGGTAAATGCAATAAAAAAGGGTAGTCCTGTCATATATCATCCCCACGAACCAGGAAGTAGCTTGCAAGTAGCTAAGAAAAAAGTGACATAAACAAACACTAAAACAACTTTCCATTACTTTTTTCAGGATTGTTAGAAGGATTTAATGTACAATGAAACGTTCCATCATATCAGAAACAAAGAAATGATGGGAAATGCCAAAAATGGTACAGTCCTTTCATATACCATCCCCCACAAAGTAGCTTGCTAGATTAAAAAGTGAGATAAACAAACACAAAAACAACTTTCCATGTTTGTTAGGACTTATCTTCTCTTATTGCCATTTCACTCACAATGAAACTGTTCCATCATGATCACATACCACCCCCCACAAACCAGGAAGTAGCCTGCTAGCTAAAGAAGTGACATAAACAACTTTCCATGATTTCTCCATGTTTGTTAGAAGGATTTACTTTCTCTTTTTGTCATTTGACTCACAATGAAACTGTTCCATCATATCAGAAACAAAGAAATTATGGTAAATACAAAAAAAACATTGAACAGTGACACAAAACCACAAAATGAACTTTTCATGATTTTTCCACATTTGTTAGAAGGATTTATTCTGTTTTTTGTCATTTCAATCCCCATGGATCTGTTGTCCTTATCCCAGCATGGTACAGTCCCATCACCAGGAAGTAGTCTGCTAGCTATGGAACGGAGAGATAAACACACATGTGGCACGCCAGTGTGTTTTTGAGTCCCGAGTCCAGTCCACAATCAAAAATGCTGTATAAGTAACGTGTTTGCCTTGTCTCTATATGGATGATGATGTATTCTGTTTGCATTGCTCATTCAGTTTGAATCTGGGACACCACTTTGACAGGGAAAATAGGCCGCACATTTGGGGAAAATGTGCGTGTGGCTCTCAGGTTCCACCCTAAGGGGCAAATCAGGAAAAAGCAAAGTACCTCCCCTCACCTGCTGCACCAATTTAAAAGCCTTTATTTTATTAAAGCGAGCCGGGAGCATTACTAAGTGCCTCTGAGAGCTAGCGTAGCAGCTGCTCCTCAAATATTGACAACAATAACAAAAGAGGGGAGGGGAACGCAAACGGCACGTGTTGCCATGGCAACCGCATCCTGCACCCCTAACAACGCAGAGGAGGAGGAGGAGGAAGGTGGTGCCGACAAACAGCATTCCTGAGAACACCTTGGCACAGCATCACAGCGGCTTTAAAGCGAATTAGCATCCGCTCTGAAGTCTCCGTCCTCGCCAGGTAAATAATAAACACCTTAAAGAAGGTTACAACCCCCATGATTGGGACTTTCATCCACGCAGGGATTATTTTTGTCAAGAAAGAAAACATTCTAATCAGTGTTTACGGCGCGACTGCAAATGAGGCCTGTGTGATGCTAATGATGTGCAAGCGCTTGAGCCACTGCAGTAATCAACAACCACGGACTGTTTATGCTACATAATATTTACACTGCCGTGTTTTAGGCAAATAAAACAAACCGAGAGGGATCTTTGGCAAGAGTAAAGACAGAAAAACTTAGTTGAGTGTAGATGTCCAAGCAAATTGAACATAATAGGGGCTATTTAGGCGTTATTTTGTCATTTTCATTATAGCACTCATTCGCAAACTGTGGAATGAAATTAAAAGCTTCACTCTATCATGGTTTTTCAAAAACATATTAACTAATGATTCATGCTGTTTCATGGTGCAATACGGCCTATTATTAGTCCAAAAAATGGGCATATTTAAGCAAATATCACATATTTTTTATCTACAGTATATTAAGCATAGAAATGGCTAAATGAACCAAAATACCAATACAAGGCATTCAGTAGACGCATTCAAAGCCGCACGCTGGACACTAGGTGTCAGTAATGTTACTGCAATGTTGGGTGAGACACACAAGCACCAGACTGGATCGCCGAAACGACAGGCTTTAATTTGAGGTGTGAATGATCTCACAACAGGTACAAGAACTCCTAACGCTGGGCACAGGCTGTAGCCCACACCCACCTAAAACTCAACTCTGGACCCCGATGTCACTTCCTAGGGCAGGGCTGGGCCATTGTTGGTTTCCATAGGCCCTCAGCACATTCTCAAAATACAGTTAAACAAGAAAACTACAGCAAAAATTGGGAAAAAAAAGAGCAGTCAGAATAAATATGAAATATGAAGTCATAATATTAAGAGAGAAAATAGCATAAAGTTGAAATATTACAAGGGGAAAAAAGGTGTAATATGAGAAACATTTTTGGAAAAAATGTTAGGATATTACAATAATCACGTAAAAATATTATGAGAAGAAAGTCATACTGTTAGGAGAACAAATGACAGGAGAAAGTTGAAATATTTGTGAACATTTGTATTAAAAAAAAACAAGGAGAAGAAGTCCATATTGATCATGTTATCGGAATAATGTTTTATCTTTAAGTATAAAAAACGTCGCAGTATCTAGATGGGTTGCTTTAGAAAAAGGAAAAGTGGCCCCCGAATCCTTTGATTTCTCAATATGCGGGCCTCGGAGGAAAAAAGTTTGGACACCCCCCTAGGGAACACATTTACAGCAACACACACGAGCACCAGTCGAAATGCCTTCTTTTGTCTTGTTACGTCCACTATATTGGCTAATAGGAGTGTAAAGGTGACGATATACTGTAGATATGTCATGTCATGTCTAGAGGGCTCTACTAATGTTAACAAGCGTATTTAGAAGGTCACACACAGGTTTTCTATGCTCTAACTATGAGAACATTTCCTTTAGGAATCCTACTTTGTGGACTTGCACTTATCACAGTGGGGTCCGGAACCTGACGGCGATAAAGGAGGAATTAGCGTATTGGGTCGTAATGAAACGTGGTTCGCCACTAACCAATTTAGAAAAGCAGCTGCAACATCAACAGGAAACGCTGTAACGTGCATGTCAGGCCACTAGGCGGCAACGTGAGGGAACACACAAGAAAACAAAAAGTTGGTTTTTCCCCCAAAATATTCTACTTTGAGGCTTCTTTTTAAGATCCAGTAACAAAAGAGCTCCCGGCGAGGAAATGACTTGAAGGAAGAGGAACAATGCAACCTTCCTTTTATGACACTTCAGTGAACATAGGAAGTGTGAAAGCGGTATCACCCGCAGCGCTTTTCCTAGAACGCATGCGGTTGTATCGCTTCGTATCTGTGAAGAACACTTCTTATCATCAGCAGTTCAAACACGCGCTAATGCTGATGCTGATGCTGATGCACATGCGTGTCTCTGGAGTCCACCAAGACCACAGATAGCAGCCTTCAGCAGAAAGAAGATGCTTAGAATAAATATCTCACAGGCTGCAAAGCCCTGCTTGATCACAGGAAGCGGGAAGGAGGCAAGAAGCTTTAGATTGTGGCTCTTTAACAGATGGGGGGGGGGGGATATTCCCATGGGACCCCCCTCCCCACACACACACACCTCTAATGCAGTGGAGCAATTACAAGCCTTCCATGTGACTGACAGACACCTTCGCTTCCAATTAAAGGGCCACACGGTCGAGTGCGTTCAGTATGTCCTTACATGGTTACTTTACACCACACACTGATCATCTGTCTTTATCTACTCCACTGCAGAGAGTAACAGGCCTCATTCTATTTCTTTCCAAATGTATTTTCCTGCATTTCTTCCTGCCTGCTTGGAGGCGGGAGACGAGGAAAACAGACACACACGCACATGGAAATCTGTCTGTGCTTTTATTCTGAAGGGGATTTCTTAATATTTTTTAATAACTATAGCTCCAGAGTTGAATTTAAGCGCTGATATGTAGGAACTTCCATGCTTTTCTTCATAACCAAAATCACTTCAGTTCTTCCATGGATAGCTGTAGCATTGCACTGCCAAACAATGGAACTCTCACGAGCTAGTTGTGTTGTCATTGTTATATTTGTGCAAACAAAAGGTAGCTGTAGTTGTATCAGGCATTCAAGTGAGCAAGACACTGAAGAAACAAGGTGCTCTAATCAGTTTTTCCTTGACTGTATTTGGGATTTTCAAGGTAAATTAGCGCTGAGCTAGCGAATCTGTTTAACTGCATTTTATAGATACACTATATTGAAACATTTGAGATGACAAATGTCCTCATTTTGTGTGTCTGCTAACAGTCTTTTGGCACTTTATTGCACCATTTCCAGCTGAAGATTTCAATTTCAGCCCGGCTATGGAGCATTTGAAGTGGAAGCATGAGCGCTGCTTTCCTCATTATTCATAGGAGCGACTCGGGTCGGGAACAGAACACGGAGACAGGATTTACCTCCATGTTCAGCTTGAGGAGCGCTGACACATGCTCTGCACTCTCCAAAGATAGGCTCGCTCTATCAGTGTTGCTGCTGTTGCATAATTCACTTCACCTCAGGCCTCCATGGTGCTAAAGAACCCTCCAAAAGCACATGAAAGAACATTTTTATGGCATTAAGGACGTGTCCTCTCCTCACTGTTTGGGGTTGAACTGGACACATTTGTAAAGTTTCCCTCGAAAATCAATATGGAGGTGGAGCGGTTTTAAATAACACAAGGCCCAGACTTAACAATCAATATGACTGCAAGTGCAACAGGGCCGAAAATACCATACAGGAGAGAAAATCACATCACTGCTATGAAAATATGATGAGGACGCTGGTTGATTGATGATGATTTATGACAGGGCACGTATCAGGCCGGGCTACAAATCTACATTGTGTTTGCGTAACCACACCTGGATGACAAATGTCTGCTAAATAGCATAACCCATCACTCACAGCAGCACATTAGCATAGCTTTCACGAGAAAGGACGGATCCACCCTTAAATACGTCTTCGTTATTTTCTTAGCTGACTCGTCTGAAGCTTGTTGTTTCCATGAAACCAGTCATCTTTTCAGCCCTAAACCACAGGTGTCCAAAGTGCGGCCCGGGGGCCATTTGCAGCCGCAGCTGTTGTGTTATTGGCCCGTGGCACATTCTAAAAAATATCATTTAATAAGAAAACTTAAAACAATAAAACAAAACAACAGCAGCAAAAATCAGCAACAATTTTACAACAATAAAATGTAAATATCAACAGAAAAAAGTTGGAATCTAACGAGAAAAAGCTGCAGTTTTACGTGAATACTTTTGGAATATTATGGGGGGGGAAAAAACATCATTTTAATAGCATAAATTTAAATATCAAGACTTTTTTTATAGTCGTAATATTATGAGAAGCAGACAAAACAAAATAAAAGTTGTAATTTTTGGAAAATGAGGTTGGAAATAGTTGGAAAATTTAAAAAAACAACAACAGCAGCTTAAATGGAAAAATCTGTTGGAATTTTACAAGAATAGTCAACATTTAAAAGAGAAAAAAGTCGGATTCTAACTAGGGGGAAAAAAGTCCCAATTTTCCGAGAGTAAACTGGGAATGTTATGAGGAGAAATAATGTCATTTTAGTAGCATGGAGATGAAAATTAAACTGTTAATAGGAGAAACACAAAAAAAAATAAAGTTATAATATTATGAGAAAAAAATGAATAATAATAACGGTTTAATTGGATATTAATTTAATTAATACATAGCGTTAATTTTTGATACCATCTTTTTACAAAGCGCCTCACAGTGAAGTGAAGCCATCATTCATTCACTCCTCAGTCACACACTAGTGGTGGTACTCTACATCTGTAGTCACAGCTGCCCTGGGGTAGTCTGACGTAAACGTGGCTGCCTACGGCCTCTCTCCGGCCACCAGCAAACATTCCAGCTGGTAGTCCCGTTCCTCCATGTCTCTGCTGAACAATAAAGACGCACTGCTTATCCACCTTGTGTTCCCAAACAGGAGACTTTCAAGCATTAACTGACAACATTTGCACTTCAAATGAATGCACATTTTCAGGAAAATAAGGGAAAATCCACCACACACTTGCTGTCCCTCACTTAATACGTACTGTGTGGAAACTCTATACACCACAGATTAGGAACACAAGTGCTGTGTTTTTGTTTTTTGCTTCCTATTAAGTTGAGCCTCCCAGGCAGTCTTCCTCATCGGTGCGGCTGCAAGCAGCCAAGTGACATTTAGTGCACTTCAGCTGAGGTCAAAGCCGCCAGCGGGGGGGGGGGGGGGGGGGGGGGGGGGGGGGGGGGGGGGGGGGGGGACGCAGCACGGGCCGTCCCTTTGAATCACATCAAGCTGAATTGGGGGAACAAGTGGCACACTCGCCATTGGCGTCAAGGTCGTTGACGTGTCTGCTGCGTCTCTTTTAAAATCAGCCACGGGAGCATGCGACCGCAGTCAGCTGTTTTCTGAAGATTTTTGACCGAGTTCCAACAGCTTATTAAAAGCGACAGGAGGTGCCGGTTGCAAACCCCACTGCCCCACCACCCAGAGGAACAATTATCTCCCGGTGGCTCGTTAGTCAAGGAGACGGCGGTATAGCGAGAAAAGCTGCGAGCATAAAACAACGGCATGTGTCAAAGGGAGAGCGGGAATGATGACGCTGGCGTTGCGAGAGAATGAGCCTAATTGAGGGCCGGATGTCACTCTGATGTGCGCTTTGTCTTCTGAGATGCCGTGGTTCCATTTTAGCGGGTATTTTAGTAAGAAATGGCACACAAGCTACAGCAAGGTGTTACATTTCTAGCAGGATATGACACGCCTCCTTACAAGGACGCACAACAGCCAGTCTTTAACGGGACGGTGCGGCCTGCAGGTGATGTATTTATTCAATAACACGATGTCACCAACACAGCCAGATTAAAAGACAACATTTTTGGAAAAATGTTTAAATGTATACAATACAATGGCATCAGCATCAATGTGCTGATTATTTGTCAAAACGGGGGTGCACTACTTGCTGCAACCAGCAGAGGCGCTGCTGAGCCACTCGACTTGTTCCCTGACGAAAGAACAACAGTATTTGTGTTAAGAAACATTTCAAGTTGAATTGTTAAAAAATATAAGTACATATTTTTGAAATTAATATGCACTCGTCCCTCATTCTATTGCGGTTTTCATCAATTAATTAACAGAATTAACATCAATTAATAAAATGGCTAAACTAACTAATATACAAATACAGTAATACAGTCGTCCCTCATCTATCACCATTAATCACCACAAAGTAGGGTTCTTTATTAATAAATTTAATATTTTTGTAGTTAAGAGCATAGAAAACCTCTTAATGACCTTCTAAATATGTTTTTTTAACATCATTAGAGCCCTCTAGACGTAAAGTAACACCCCTACAGTCACCTTTGCACTTGTATTACCCAATATATTAGACATCATCATAGAAAATGAGCCATCTTAGACATAAATAAGATAAGATGGACTCACATGTTAGCATTGAGTACTTCCTGGTGGCTATTGTCTCATCAATTTAACGTTAGACACCTAGAGACCAGAGTAGAATACTACTCTACTGCTTTCTGGTTAGGAAGAGACTCACAACGCACTTCAATGGCTTTATTAACAAGCAGAGAAACGCCTGCTGAAACACATTGCTACATGCTGGGAGGGTCATGGTCCCTCCCTCTCCTAATTGGCTACGGTGGCACCTGTGGGCAGCAGCTCTGTCCCCTCCGACGCACATCTATCTACCTATAGTATCTATCTATCTATCTATCTATCTGTCTATCTATCTATCTATCACCTGCTGCATTCTTATGTTATTTATTTCGTATTCCCCAAATGTCGAGAGCACAAAAAAGCTGCTGCGGCACAACGGGCACAGTGAATTTCACAGATAACATCATGTTTGTCAGCGCTTGTCATCGTCAAGACGTCACCGTGGCAACGCCGGGGGGGGGGTGTTGACAAAACCTGTCCATCAATGTTTACTCGCACCCAATCCTAAAACATTCGCTTGAAAACTACTTCCTGGAAGGCGTTTCTGTTGAAAGTGTTGCATTTCATAAGTAAATTTGAATTAAAATGGGAACCCTCTTGTGAGTTCGTAGACATATAGACAAACAACCGTTCACTCTGACATTCATACCCATGGGTCGTTTATAGGCGCCAGTTAACCAACATGCATGTTTTTGGAAGTTGGGAACCGGAGTACCGGGAGAAAACCCACGCAAACAAACTCCACCCAAGCGGAGATTCAAACCCATGTCTTCCGGATCTCCTGACTGTGTGGCCAACATGCTAATCACCCATTCACCGAGTGGTTAATTGGTTCCAGACCAGAACACGATAAATGAATTTCCGCTATATATGATTAAATGGTAATAAATAAAATATTTTCGTAGTTACAACATAAAAACCTGTTTATAGCTTTCTAAATAGGGGGTTTTAACATTATCAAAACCCTGTAGACATGAAATAACACACCTATAGTCACCTTTACACTCCTATTTTTCATTGTTTACACCACATTCGCAACTCTTACGCTGCAGGAACTCAAGACGGCTAGCTTTTAAGCTAGCGAGCTAATAAGCTAGCGAGCTAGCAAGTTAACCAGTTAGCATCAAATTTATTTCTTCTAAACTTAAGAAGCCCCAAAACTTCCCGCTTCTACACGATATAGGATAACTTTTTTGGACTCTATCATGTCGGACACGCCATGGCTGACTTCACTACTTCATGCACTTTTAATGTAATGTAATCTAATGTAAAGTAATGTCATGTAATGTAAAGTCCTGTTTTAAAGTTTTGTGTCATTACTGCCGCCTAGAGACCAGAATACTACATATCACTTGTATTTTAATATGCTTTGACTATTTATAGACCATATGAAACCGCGATCGTTTATTCATTCATTTCTATAAAAAAAACCCCGCGATATTGCAAGGGTCGACTGTATTGTAAAATATGCGTAAACATGAGAGAAATACAGTAAATATTTACATTTTAAGACTTGAAATTGTAAAATATGTTGTATATTTGGCAGGGGAAAAAAAGCCTCAATAAGCACCAAACAAACAAACAATCGTGTGATAATGCAAGAAAAGTCATCTTTGGTCTCGAGACAGCAGATTCGTCACACTTACTTTCGTGTTTGGAAGTTCCCCATGTGTGCCGCGGAACTCCGGGACTCTTGATGATAGCCCTTCCGGCGTTTTTCAGCGCGTCCATGCCGAGGAGAGTCAGTGCCTTCCGGCCAACCCGCAGCCAAGCAGGTGGATGAATCCGCTATGCCGAGCTCGACTGGCGGCACAAGAGAGCGAGAGAGCCCGCCCTCGCGACTCTCTATTGCCCCGCCCCTGCTGGCGGTGCTGCTGGTGGTGGCTGTTCGAGCCGGTGGTTAAGAAGAACTGCAGCCGAACACAGCTACTCACTGCAGACAGCGTGCCTGTCAAAGTTAAGGGCGTGTCCCTCCAAGGTTGATAGGGGAACGCCCCCCAAACGGAACCATATTTACGGAGGTAAAAAAAGCCCCAAAAAAAGTATCTCTTGAATGTTGTTTCCAATTATTTCTGGTTTATAGATTAATTATAATAATATATATTAGTCATGGCATTAATACTTTTAAATGTATTGTATTTATTAAAAAAATGCAAAATATATTTATGAGTATTATTATGCAAAGAGTACGTTTTTAACGTCATGTATTTAGTTTAACGTCACAAAAATATAGACTTAAAAAAACTACAAACATAATCGTTTTGAATAGTCTGTATTTTGTCGCCCTCTGTAGGTTGCAGTGAGTCATTGCAGGTCCGTTATACTACTACGCTGTACTTGTAAACGTCATTTACTTTCAAATATAATAAATTAGTAGTGCCTGTAAAAAATCTCGCTAATTTCAGTTAAATTAAATATACAGAAATATATATTATTTTATGTCATTTTTGCACTTTGTGCACCCAATAACTTCAGCACACACTGAGAGCTGCAATAACGTAATGTAATAACCACACCACTAGCATAAACGTAGAGTTGCAATTTTTAAATGATTTTTTTAAATGTAAGAACTAATAATAGAGTGAAGACTGCGTTTTTGTCCAACATTGTTTGATATTTATTGAACCCATCACAGGTTATTAACGTCAGCCCTCAACACCCATGAAGCAAAGCAGTGCCTGAACAGTCAGTCCATGTTTCTGCTCATGAAACAGTGGTGGATGTTACTTTTGGCCTGAGGTGGCATGCTGCTGCTGCTGCTGCTGCTGCTGCTGCGGTAGTTGTGCTGCTCTGTGATCACTGCAGAAGGTCTTAATCCATGTTGTCACGTAGACTACACATCCTACTATGAGAGTGTGAGCACAGAGTGTACGTTGGTGAGAACATCGCCATCATCGTGCAGCTGGAAGATGAGGAAGACCACTGCACTGATGCTTCCTTCTTGTTGTTGTGTGAAAGTGAGCTACTAAGGACACAAGTCTTGGGACACTTCCTCCTCTGGCCTCTCAGAATGCATGAGTTTCACAGTACTATGTCAAGTGTGGTCATAGTGGCAAACTTTGTTATTGTTTAAAAAAAAAAGATTCATATTGTGGTAGGAGTTTTTCTGAATGGAAACATCGATATTTATATAAGTTATATACGTTTATAGAAGTTCATGTTTCAAATTACAACGCCGTATTTTTGTGGAACAAACTTAAAAAAAAATGAGTGACACTTTACAATAAGGTACACAAAATGACAGTAGCGAATGCATAGCTAATGAATGAACCTACCTAACCCTAACCACTACTCATTTGTTACAGAGTAGTTCTTCATTAGTTCCTCAGTAAGTAGTCTTAACTTTACGTGCCTTAGTTCCTCAGTAACTACTCCACTCATTAGTTCTTCATTAGTTCCTCAGTAAGTAGTCTAAATGTATGTGCTTTAGTCATTAGTTCTTCATTAGTTCCTCAGTAAGTAGTCTAATTGTATGTGCTTTAGTCATTAGTTCCACATTAGTTCCTCAGTAAGTAGTCTAACTTTACATGCCTTAGTTCCTCAGTAACTACTCTACTCATTAGTTCCTCATTAGTTCTTCATTAGTTTCTCAGTAAGTTGTCTAAATGTTTGTGCCTTAGTCATTAGGTCCACATTAGTTCTTCATTAGTTCCTCAGTAAGTAGTCTAAAGTTATGTTGTCTTAGTTCCTCAGTAACTACTCTACTCATTAGTTCCTCAGTAAGTAGGCTAAATTTGTGTGCCTTAGTCATGAGTTCCTCATTAGTTATTCATTAGTTCCTCAGTAACTACTGTATTTTTGTGTACCTTATAGTAAAGTGTGAGCAAAAACACTGTGGTGCTTTACAACCATTGTTTTGGGTCTTAAAATATCCACACATAAAACAATCTAAGCTTTTTGTGTGCGATTTGTACAAAACAAAGTGTGTATTTTAGTGGGATGAGCGCAGAAAAAAAATCCTGGCATCTGGTGGGAGACACTGTGGTGGTCTACACCCACCTGTTTGTAGAGCTTCATGTGTGGTGGCTTTCAGGGTAATCAGAGCACCATTTTTCACGCAGGGGGTGTCCAAACCTTTCTACCGAGGGGCCGGGTGGTGAAACATGAAAGGATGCAAGGGCCACTTGGATATTTTGTAGAAATATGCTAAGAGGTTCTAAACGTGTGTTTGGAGATGCAAGTGCAGGTCAGCGTGGTGATGTCGTGGTGGTGAAAAAGCATCAACTCCCGTCTGTGCTCTTTTTTTCACATTTTTGCTGTTTACATTTTCCAAATATTTCAACTTTCTTCTTAAATAATCTTCCTAAAAAAAGAATCTAATGCTCCCATAATACACATTTTTCCCCCAAATTAATTTTGGTTGTTTCTCATGTTATCACAATTTTGCTACTAAAATGAAATTATTTTTCCTAATAATAATATTACAACTTTATTCTCATAAAATGCATTTTTTTTCATTTCTACTATTGTTTCCCCCCCAACAATTTCTTTCTTCTTGTAAAATGTCTGCGTAATTATGACTTTATTCCCTTCATATTTAGACTTTATTCTTGTCAACGCTTCACTTTTTCCGCAACCTAATTAAAAAAAAATCCCAACTTTATTTGTTGTTTTGTTTCTCATAATATTACATCTTGTCTTTAATGTTTCAACTTTATGCTACTAAGATGAGGTTATTTTTCCAAATCTCATTACGCCCTTACTCTCGTAAATGTACAACTTTTTCCCGACGGATTACAACTTTTTTCTCTAACCGTTATTATTCGACATCATTCGATTCTTGTAAAACTACTGCTGATTTTGCCGTTTTCTTGTTCAATTCTATTTTTGGAATCTGCCGTGGGCCAGCGGCTGCAGTTTGGACACCCCCGTTTCCATGAAATATCCTTGCAAAAAAATCCCAAATTTTGCCCGTGGGATACATGGTGGTCGCCTACAATAATTTGGTGCGTAGTTTTTCCAAGAGCGATTCATGAAATGTTTTTCATAAGCTTATGTTGTGTTAGCAGATGTCTGGTGGGGTACGCTGTGGTCATCTCCAACCGGGCATTAGCCAGGGGGGTTGGGCTGCAGCCCTTGAATTTCAAGTTGACTCATTGAAGTGAAACATTGTGGACAGTTTTCTGTCCTTCATCGTGACCCTGTGTCCCAATACTTTTGTCCATGATGCGGCGTTCCTGCCACAAAGTCACGGTGCAACGACTTGCGGGCGTGAACGTGCATGTTCCCACTGCAGCACGTGTCTGATGATGATGATGATGATGCTAAATCCGTCATCCTTTCCCAGTAAACTAGTCATGCTCTTTATTTATGGGGGGGTTAGGTCGCTAAAGGTGAAATGAGACAACAGAGAAGACGTCAGCTAGCATGCTGTGAGGTTTGAATGCTCTCCTGATTGCAGTGTCATGCTAACACGCACACGTGCACGCACGCACGCTACGGATCTCTTCTTCCTCACAGGTTAAAGGCATCTGGTGGGAGGGTCTCGGAAGCTGAGGGCGGCCAGGGCCAACGGGTCCGTCCGTGCGTTCACCGCCCCCCTTTTGTGTGGGTGTTATATTCCTATATATAAACCCTGGGCATCATACGTGGTGTGTTTCAAAGAAAACGCTCCCTTCTTCTCTTCCTGTCTTCTCTCCGCCCTCACGTCTCTCCTCCGCTGCCGACTGTGCCTGCAGAGACTCGGCTGACAAGCTACGGCTGGACAGGACGCTACTAAGGCTGGACTGGCGCGCGCCTCTGGGGTGGGCCTCGATTTCCACGCGGACCTCGATGTTGGTTCCATCCCTGTGGCGACATCACGGAATCAAACACAATCAAGCCCCCACCCACCCACCCGTCCGTCCGTCCATTAACGTCTGCTAGTGCGCCTGCCAGCCCGTCTAAAAGCCGCAGGGCGGTTCAGGCTTCATTAGGGAGCTATAAACGCCAAAAAGACAGAGCGGCGGCGTTTACCTCGACGGAAGCGCCGCTTGTGTGCGCTCTGACTGGCTGTCCTCGTGGGCGTATGTGTGGTGTTGGCCCGATTCCTCCTCCTTGGCGGGGTAGCCGTCCAGCGATGCGGGCGTGGCGCTGGTGCTCGGGAGGGCGCTGGCTTCCTGCACGCTGACCTCGTGGAGGCTGGAGGTGTCGCCCGGCACGGGGTTGCTCTGGGACGTCCAGTGGTCGCTGACCACGTGAGAGAACAGAAGGTCTGCGGGGGAAGCAGAGAACTCGGTCAGAAGAGGACGCAAATACGTGGAAAACGTACTAAATCATACGCTACATAATACAGATGAGAGTCAACAGGCCCTGGTTATTTATTATTCTATTCTATTCTATTCTATTCTATTCTATTCTGTATGCATGACATCTTTACCAGTTCTTCTTGTTTGAGACACATGCAGATGAACTTCTCAGGTAATGCAACATAATCTGATCTCATCTCATTCGATATCATCGATATCATCTGAAATGAACCCTTGTGATGTCATCCAATCCACTGCAAATCTGAAATAATCCCTCAGAAAATGAGATTCTCTCATCAGATTGTGTGTCATTTAATCTCATTTCACGTCATGTACGAGACAATCTACATTTAACTCAACAGATTCTACTTCACGCAAAGCGATCTGAAGTGATCTAATCTTATGCCCTGTGATCTAAAGTCATGTAATCTAATCAGATCTATTCAGAAGTGTCATTTTTTAATGCAACCTAAAGCAATCGAATGTAATCTAGTCCAATATCAGATGATTTTATGTCATCTACTAGAATGTAATCCAATCTGCGATGAGGTAATGGGAAAGATTTGATGTAATCTACAATAATCTATTCAGAAGTCTACTTTTTATTTCATGAAAAGTCATGTTATGTAATCTGATCTAATCCAGTGGAATGGAATTGATTACAAAGAGTAATTTCTTATGGAATGTAATGGACTCGGATATATTCCAGTATGCATTTGATGTAATCCACTGAAATGTAATACAATCTATTGTAATGTAATGGGAAAGATTATATGTAACGTACAAGTAATCTATTGTAATCTTCCGTCCTATAAATGGATCTAACGTCGATAAACTTCACGATGTACCTGCTTGAATGCAATGCGACGTCATGTCATCTCGTGTCATCTAAGGTCATTACAAAGAAGTGATTTTATGTCTTCTACAGTAACTTCATGTGAACATAATCTACATAATCTGTGCTGTCATCGCATTTGATGTCACGGAAAACCTGATCTAATGCAAGTCAGTGGAATGGCAGGGGCCCCCAAGTCCGCAAGCGTGCGTGCGTGCGTGCGTGCGTGCACTCACAGCTGGCCAGGTCCTCCAGTTGTATCTTGCGCGTGTCGGGGGACTCGCTGTTCGGTCGACACCAGCCGTTCCTGCAGAGCGACATGGGCACCACGCCGTACACGTACGTCAACATGAGCGGCACGCCTACGCCTGCAGTACACACACACACACACACACACACACATCAGGCACTCAGAGAGAGAGCATGTCTGATTTGCAGAGTAGAGTGGATCCCCGCACATCCGCTTTTCACGCTGATTTTTGGTCCAAAAAACTATTTTTCCATTTTTTGTGCATTCCCCATAAATCTGCAATCATTTCTAAATAGCTGATAATACAGCATATATGTGCCAGTGTTAGAAAGACCACAAGTTTTGTTTGGTTTTTGTCAAGCGTTTTGCACTTTGCTCAGCAGACCTTGAACACACCAAAGTCTGTTTGGCTACGGAGCCTCCGCAGTCAACCCGGCTGGAAAACGTGCAGCCAGGTCAACGCAAGTTAACCGACGAGCGCGTGGAGGGTGGATTATGTTGACGTGGCTCGGAGAAATGCCGTCCCTCGCCTGCTGGCTTCTACGTGCTAGACGGGCGACCAGGCTAAAGGCCACACCGGGCGTCCATTTGCCGCCCACCGCTGTTTTCTCATTGGCCTGCGGCACATTTTAAACTGAAAAATAAAAGTGACAATGACAAAATCTGCAGTAAATTCACCAGAATAAAGTCAAAATATTTGGGGAATAAAGGAATAAAAATTGTGAGAAACTCTTTTACAAGTTTAAATTGTTGTGAATTTGCCAAAAAAACACCAAAAGCAACAATTTTAGGAGAATAAAGTCAAAATATTCAGCATAAAAAAATCAAATCAAATCAAAGTTTACTTGTAAAGCACCTTACAACATCCCAATGGTGCCCGAGGTGCTTCACAAGCGTAAAAAGAGGTTATAGCAAATGAGAACAGGGTAAGATCTAATAAGATAGAAGAAAAACAACTAAAAGAAAATACAAAATAAAAATACAGGCACAGAATCACAACTAAAGTACATATGATCATCATTGTAGTAGCATAAAGTTGAAAAATGAAAGAAAAAATACATTATTTTTCAAATGTAATATTATGAGAAACAAACAAAAACAAAACAAAGCTGTAATTTTTTTAAAAATAGGTTGGAGGAAAAGTTGTAATACTACGGGAATAAATTCAAAACATGATGAAAGCAAAGTCATAATTACGAGAAGAACAAACTTGAAATATTTGGAACATGCATGAAAAACCAACAGTAAAAATGGGGAAAAAATGAGGTTGGAGGAAAAAGTCCCAACACTACAGGGATCGATGATGATGATGATGATGATATATGATAAGATATACAGTATATATGATAAGTTCATGCCAATAAAAGGCTTCTTCACCAGCTGAGATGCCCTTTTTTCATGAAATGTAACTTGCAAGCATATCTCCAGTACACGTGTTGCTTTCCGAAATATCTACGTGGTCCTCGCATCCTTTCACCATGTGAAAACGTTTGGCCACGCCTGGGCTACACCCTGGCCCCCACCCATCTGGTCATCCATCATCTTACATGATCGTTCATTAGCAGTGACTGCCTTTACATTTCAGACTTTAAACGCGCTTATCATTGTGTGAGGCGTTCGGGGCCATGCACCACCTCCTACGCAGCGTATGTGACATCATAAGACCAAGAGCGTGCTTTATAGTTTTCATCCCGATCACTTCCTCCTTACCTACAGTGACAGCTGCTATGACCGGCGACACAAACACGGACATCATCACGCCGCTGGCCACCGTCAAGTAGTGCTTGCTTCCTGAGATATTGTTTTTCTTACAGCGACCGTGGACCTGCAAAAACATGAATATGATGTCAAGTTGGTGTTTAAAATCAACATAATCCATAACATTCATAATGACCCCAGAGGACTACAGAATAGGGGTGTCACGAGAACGAGGTGAGATTTTAACATCCCTTTTAAGATAAGTACAATGAAAAAATAAAAAATATATATGATTGTTGCTATATTGCAAATTTTACTTATAGAATTTCTACTATGTTGTACTCTGTGTATGCTAGCAGCCCCGCCTCCACCCACCGAGACAAAGAGGCTGACAAAAGGGCTCGCTCCGTTCATGCCGTTGTTCGGTGGGAGAAATGCTCCAAGGTGCTGAAAGCAATGCACAGAGTGAACCCTCTTCCTGCTTGTTTGGAGGCGGGAGACGAGGAAAACAGACATGCGTAGAAGTTCATTTTCATTTATTGTTTGATGAATTCATTTGTTATCGTCCCAGGCCAAGTGCCATCGAGACAGTTTTTCTGAAAAAATCTAGTCAAATTTTAACTCATTCAATCCCAGCCATTTTTCACAATTCAACTCCTTCAGTAGCGGCCATTTTAGACCATTTTGAGTGATTTTTCAAGGCACACAGAATATTGTGTTGTCTGGCTATATAAACATGGAACCTACCAAAAGAAAGATTAGACTCCCGTCTTTCATCAGAAAAAAAAAAATTCTACCATTTTGCGTTCTTTAGTAATCAGCAGTAGAACATAGCTAAGTCTCAGGAAAATATCAGTTCCTGACTAAAAAAAGGGAGAAAAGCAGCTTTTTGTGAAAAGATACATTTCAAGCATAGCTTTCACTTTGACACCGATATTTGTTGCTTTTGTGACATCTCAAATATCTCAACAACTCCCTACACAAAAAGGGAGTTGTTTTACATCAATAACAATTTATTTACAAATATAACACCAGCAACTATTTACAATTTTCACATTTGGAACTAAAGTGTGTGTGTGTGTGTGTGTGTGCCACCTTGTGCCACTTCTGCCATCTTGTGGATCTTCTTGAAAAGTGACCCCTTTTACTGTGCACTTGCATCATCACCTCTTTTTGCCTCTCGCGTAAAAAACGTAAAAGACGTATAAGTACGTCTTTGGTATTGAATGAGTTATTCTCGCCAGATCTTGTGACACCCCCAATGTTTCGTGTCCAAATATGAGTTGGACAACACATCGCCACATCGCGGTTTAAGGTCGCACTTTTTCAAAAGCGAATTAATTCATAAATGATCGCTGTTTCACGGTTGAATACAATCTAGTATTAGTAAAAAAAAATTTAAAAGCACATATTTAAGCAAGTGTTATGAAAAAAACAACAAGAAGACCGTCAAAATGGCAAAAATGGAAAAAGGAGCAGTGGAGAAAAAGTCCTAACACACAACTCAAAATCTACAGTGTGCTTACTTTCACAGACAGAAAAAAAACACAGCACATCTGCGCAATAGCTGAACATAGACCTAGCAAGGTGACCTTGGACTCTGCCTCCCTCTTGGTTGTCTTGCGCCAAACATCAGTTAAAATCAATAGGGTTCTTGCTTTTAATATAGGAACAAAAATATCGAGCGAGTGTGACCTGTGACCCTGCCTACCGTGGACATGCAGTATGTATGCAGCTAAAAGGGTTCTTGCTCTGTTGTAAACCAGGTAAGGTTGGAACATTGATTCAAAATGCAGCGGAGCGCCGTCAAGGACCACGTGCTGTAGCTCCTCAGCGACCTCATCAAACAGGGTTCAGTGGGAGGTGTACCTTGCGTCCCATGTAGATGGGTATGCCCACTATGATGACGGGTATGGCGATGCCAGCTATGAGGGAGATGACCACGGGGGCTCCGAGCAGCATGCCCACCTGCCACAGAACTTTGCGGGTTTGCGACCACGGCTTCTTCCCCCAGAACGTACATCCTGAGGGACTGGGGCAGACACGACACACATTTATTTGCATTAGAGATGCACCATATCTTTTTTTTTTCAAACTGATACCGATACTGCAACTTTCTGCTTCTCAAGATCGATATGATACCGATAACCGAAAACTTTTTTATAGCTACTTTTTAAAACCATGAACTGTAGTATTTGCACACCTGGAGGTAAGATGGAACAAATTTGGATTTGACCAGCTGTACCTGTTGATTTGTCCTGATCAAATATCATGACATCACTACCACCAGGAGAACCAGAGTTAGAGCGGAGGGAGCCACCTGCTGTGGCCCAGCAAGGTGCACTGTATTCGGATACATGCGAGCAGTCTGTGTGCCGCTTCAAAGGTCAGTAGAAGCGGAGCGTAGAGCAGGAGGAGCCACCTGGCGCGGCCCAGCAAGGTGCACTGTATTCGGGCACACGCTCCCACACTGCTACGGAAGTCTCTGACAAACCTTTGAACATTTCAAACACCACGGCACAACATGCCCTGAGCGTCGTGGCGATGCTGGCGTTTCAGGTGGCTGGTGAGGTTTTTTTGTGTGCTCGATGGGTGAGCTCGGGGGAAGGTATGACAGGCTGTTAACGTCACAGCGCTTGATTTGCTCACCCGCACAGTACAGGTAATCTGGCCTCATTGGACCCTTTTTTAAATTATGGGTTATGTGAGCTGTTTTTATTGTTGTCGGATTTATCGGTATGATGTCATAATTCCTTCATATGGACCAGATAATTATCGTGCACTCCTAATTTGCATTGTTTAAAAAAAAACAACCAAGGAAAGTGTATTCAATGCGCACCTGAGGTAGTGCACGTCGGTGATCTCCTGCATACACAGCCAGCAGAACTGGCAGGCACACACAGTACAGTTCATGCGGTTACAGCTGCCGTCGTTGGTCTTCATGATGTAGGCGCCGCAGCGAGGGCACGGCTTGATCTCCTCTGCATCTGCAACAATGCCATGGAATCGTAATGATTATATCAAGGTACCGGTAGGTAGGGATGCATCAAGCCACTTTGTTTCACTGCTGATCTGATCCCAATAACTCAATTAGGATATCTGCCAATACGATACTGTTCTGATACCAGAGCTCTGTCTGCTTTGATATTATCGTTGTAGCGTCAGCAGAATGACAAAGAGGTGGTCGAGCAACAATGGCTTTATTGAGCAAAACAGGTTAGAGTCTGTCGCAACCATGCCAAAAGAATATCAGCAAACATAGCTAGAAGAATATCAGCAAACATAGCCAAAAGAATATCAGCAAACGTAACTAGAAGAATATCAGCAAACGTAGCTAGAAGAATATCAGCAAACATAGCCAAAAGAATACCAGCAAACGTAGCTGTCTCCACCTTAAAAACAGCACCATCTGCTGGATGCTATAGGTCACTGCCCCTGCACAGCCCCCAACGCAGAGTGACTCCTACTTGTATACTTAAACCAGACCTCAACTACGTGTTTAAGCATGCTCTGTAAGTGTGGGAAGCAGTAAACGCACAATACATAACAAGTCACATGCTGGGTCGCACCTCCTCCGGCCTCTTCGTTGAAGACGTACAGCGCCGAGGCATCCTTACTGGCCGACCCGTGGCGCGCTCTCTGGCGTCGGGCCTGGTCGCACGTCTGGTTGGGGTGCCACAGCTGGCGACAGTGGTAGCAGAACTCTGTGTTGCATCCGTCCCGGCCGCAGCTCAGCTTGGGACACTCTGCGCAGCCGTAAGCGATGACTGCATAGCTGTGGAGGAGCGGACATGTAGACACTGGATTAGGCACACCTGCGCAGTCTTTATTATTATTATTATTATTATTATTATTATTATTATTGTGGTTGCAACTGTGTGGTGCCACACTGTAAATGATGGGCGGTGGTGGCGCCTTGTGATCATAACCGAGAGCCTGAGATGTCTCTCCAGGCTCCTCGAGAGGGAATATTAACACGCTTTTTTAATATTCATAAGCCCGTGTGATTAACGATCAAGTAAAAATAACCTCGTGTGATCCACAGGCCAAGCACTTCCTTCCTTCTAGCTCTCTTATCTACTCTTTGACTTGTACGGAACAAAGCAGATGCTGAGCATTACGACATCAGAGTGTGGATACTTGATGTTCACGCAGCAACTATACACAGAACATTGCCCTAAAACTGTGGATTATGCAAAAAATTAACAGGATTTATGCCTCACAAAGCAGACATAATCTCCTGTTAAGCCTCTGAGGCGAGGACTGTGTGTGGACACCATGCGAATACACACAACTGACCTATGAGACACTTTTTCACATTTCTTTCAAGTCATCTGTAGTTCGTTTTAACCACAGAGCTAGATACTGGTGAATCACAACCAGTACTAGTGGCGCTTGTGGGAGTACAGGCAGTCTAGCTCACGTGTCAACACAAACAACCCCTTCCATCCTTTCATTCTTCTTCCTGGTCCACGGCATGTTTGACTGGCCTCTTGTTGCCAGGCAGAGTTCATAGGTCGACGATGGAGTATGCCAGTTGCGTTTGAATGACAAACTAAGGGTCAGACAGCTGGATGCCCCTGGACAGAGCTCTGTATTAAATATAAAATAGGCTTTAAGGGCGACAGAAAGAAAAACAGTGCCATTGTGTGACAGCAATAACCACAGGGAGGACTTTGTGCGGTACAGTGTTTGTCTGCAGAATGCTGGTACCAGCAACTCATACAGTGGTTTGAACACATAAATAAATAAATATTATCAGCTTCTCAATTGTATTTCAATTCACAGAGAGGGGAGGTGGTGGAAAAATGTCTGTCCCGTAAAGAGGACATAACAGAAAACAATTGGTTTAAAGGAATGACAAAAAGGCGGGTAGGAAGTCTGAAAGTAATTGTCGCTGTCCGGCACGTATTTTTATACCCCGCTTTTAGGGTTCTGTATAAAAAGCACCGGTGAATAAATGCATGATGTACTTTTATGGTTTTGATGCAGCTTGTCTAAACAGGGAACAAACTGAATACTCACCTGCAGTCAGGTGCAGGACACCAGCGTGTATCCGGGTCAGCGGCCAGAAAGCGCCTCAGATGGTACTCCTCGAACCTCTCCAGCAGCGCCCGGTCATCCAGGATGGTGCGCACGTCCAGCGGCGCCAGGGTCTCGGGGCACTGCGGGCAGGCGATGCCCACCCGGCTCTCGGATATCTCGATACGCAGGTACTGGCGCAGGCAGTCGGAGCAGGTGCGGTGGGAGCAGGTGATGAGTCGCGGGAAGCGGCACCGCGGTTGGCTGAGCAGGCACAGCGGACACTCCTCCAGGTGCTCGTCCACCAGGTGGTCCTGGCTGGAGGAGGAGAGCGACAGGACGTCGGTGGAGCCGCAGCTCGGGGCCGCGGCCGCGGCGCCGGCATCATCCGCCGGCTCAGTGCCTCCTCCTTCGCTTCTTTCTGCTCCGGAAACACTCGATTCTGCAGCGTCCTCTGTTGCAAGTTCCTATGGAAGAGGCATTTTTGAAGATTGCATTTAACACAATACATCAGGGGTGCCACAAAATCACACAAGATTAAAACGTGACAAGATTTCTGTCTCGTGGGCACTAGGCCTGGGACGATAATAAATACATGAATTCATCACACAACAAATGACAATGAACTGGACCATTTTGGCCGCCTCAATATATTGCCAAGTGCATGTGTGCCTGTTTTCCTCGTCTCTCGCCTGCAAACAGGCAGGAAGAGAGTTCACTCTGTGCACTGATTTCAGCACCTTGGCGCATTTGCTCCATAGAACAAGGGCATGAACGGAGTGAGGTCTTTTGACAGTCATATAGTCTCTTTTTCTCGGGTGGTGGAGTGCAAAAGAGAATAATGTGGTTGAAATTAAATGAGTATAATGAAATATATTGTCATATATCTTTTCATTGTTTTCACTACGCCAGTAATGTAGTTCTTCTGCGTAACAACGTTAATAACTATTTTTTCAGAAGGCTTTATAAGCGGAATAGTTGCATCCCATTACGTGCATTCTTACCAGCCTCGTTTTATCTGTTTTTATATCATTAGAAAAAGACGTGTGTTCATGTTGCACATAAGGATTGTGGATGATGAGCAAAATTCCCAAAAAAGTGCAGTTTTCCTTTAAGGTCACTTTCGTACAGTATGTAGACTAGCAGCCTTTCTATGCCTTCTGTTTCTGGTGTTTCAATGACATACAGCGTACATGTTTTTATGATTCGTTTTTTTTGCTTTTTCTTTGAATTGATGAAAAATAATTATTTAAAATCAAACAATAATAGAAAATGCTAATAATTTGTTGTGCCAAACAAAACAACAATTAAAAACTAATAAAGAATAATAATATCCAAATTCATTGTTAATTTCCTCAATTTCATCCCTGGTAAATAAGAGCAAACCGCAGGTACTCAGTTGGCTCTGGTTGCCTGGCAACACCATTTAGGTAAATTAGCAATTAATTAAATAAACACTCTAATGGATCTGGGCTGTAACAGAGCAGACAGGAGCTGACCCGTCTGAAGTTAATGATCTACAGCCTGGATTAATGCTCGTCTCTCAGCATCCTTTCCATGTACACTTTCATGACAAATGTTGTCGATTCAGCAGTTTGACTGTTAGAACAAAAATGCAACAACACAGACATGTTTGGAGCGTGCGTGTTGACTAAAGTGAGTCGAAAAATTAGAATATTAGTTGTTTTTTGCATTCTTTGTAGTGGTTAACTAAGCTGACTAAGAATGGATAAAACAAACGTTAAAATACATATATGTGACTCTTACCAGCTCTGGATGTTCACGCAGGGTGAGGGTGATTGCAACTTCCTCTTTGGGCCGGGCCTCCACATTCTTTTCCGGCCGCGGTTCCGATTTGGGCTTTCGGCTGAAGAAGTTGAGGAAGCTCAGGGGTCCCGTCTGCTGCTGTTTGGGCCTCTTCATGGTCTACTTGGACTGGAGCGGCGACTGACGAGCGCAGGCCAACGACCATGAGCAGAAGCACTGTGTGTGTGTGTGTGTGTGTGTGTGTGTGTGTGCGTGTGTGTGAGTCAAGGAGCGAGGGAGGAAGAGAGGCGGCGATGGAGGACGACAAGAGAGGAGGTGACCCCTGTCAAGAGGGGAACATCACTAGTAACGATTCATTGGGATGTTCCTGCTCTTTCTTCTCCTTCACTGGACTTCTGCTGGTCCTCTGCAGAACATCGCAAAGTACTTTTAGAGCTCCTCTTCACAACCTGCATGCAAAAGAAAAACAACTAAAGACTATACAAAGTTGCAGATCTCTCTATCCAACACAAGAAGATGAAAGAATTGAGCAATACCCTTGCACACAGAGATTTCCCGCCTCTGGTACCGCATTCAAAGACTCCTGATGTGACGTACATGTCAGACAGCAGCGAGACTTGCCGGCATTGCAGAACACCCTCGCACAGACCGACAGCGTCCCAAAAAGCAGGAAAATTGCCCGGTTGACTTGTTTCCCCCCTAAGTCTGTGCCAGGATGGCTTATACAGTAGTGGTGTCACAAGACACTCAGTTCACAAGACGAGACAAAACACAAGATGGGGTCTACAAGACAAGACTAGCAATACTTTTAAGAAAAGTTCAATAAAAAAGTATTAAAAATATTACAATATATTACAATCTACTAATGTAATTTCTATTACATTACCCTACGTTACTCTTCTGCACTCTGTGTGTATGCTAGCAGCCCCGCCTCCACCCACCAAGACAAAGATGCTGAATGACCGACACTCCGTTCATGCCGTTGTTCTATGGAACAAACGCGTCAGGGTACTGAAACCAATGCACAGAGTGAACCCTCTCCCTGCCTGTTTGGAGGTGGTGGGAGACGAGTAAAACAGACAGGAACGCACATGGAAATATATTGAAGCCGGCAAAATGATCGAGTTGATTTTCATTTATTGTATGATTAATCCCTTTGTTTATTATCGTCCCAGTCCTAGTGCCCCAAAACAGTTTTTTTCTGAACAAGAACTCTTGTCACGTTTTAATCTCGCGAGATCTTGTGACACCCCTACTATATGCAACAGCAACACAAGAAGTCGGCGCAACATTCGATGCCAGGGCCAAAGTGTCAACTAACATCTGACACTCACCTCTGTATGAAAAGCACAGGTGACCAAATGGCAAATCTACCATTAAAAAAAGTGTCTTTCATACAGAACCCAGTCAAGTGGGCTACTGCATCCTACAATCAAAAATCGTCCCGAAAATTCTTGAACACAGACGGTGTCCCGCCTCTGTTATGGCTCTGCTATGTACTACTTGCAAAGCCAGAAAGCAGCTTTACAGAACAACGACAGAGGAAAAAGGTGTACAAATGTCAGCTTTACCAAGCAAGTAGAAGCCAACACTTTTTGCACAGACACTGAGTGTACGCGCCAAAAAAAACAAACTACTAAACTGACTAAGGCGTTGCTTGCACAAGCTTCATCTTTTCTCCTGACAACATGTTAGACAAAGCCTACAGAATGCCTTTTAATGACAACAGATGGAATTATTACACAACCAGCATCTGCCCGAGCCTCCCCAGAGCTCTAAAATGCACTGCAAGGAAGCAAGTCATCCTTTTTTTCTTGGATCAGCTCCAAGGTGCTGTTTTTCTTTTGTTTATCGTGAGGACGTGACACTTGTTAGCCAGCTGTTGCCACGCCGCTTAGCCGAGAGGGAATAAGGTAGGACCTTGGGAGGAGGGAAACCCGGTGATGGGGATGCTGATGCTGCTGATGCACCCTCCCTGTGCAACATCTGCTCACTGGACAGCATCCCACAGCAGCAATGCGGCTTTCAGGAGGCAGGAGGGTGACCTCAGCCTGCCCACACACACAAACACACACACACACACACAGCGGCATCCCTGACCAAAATATACCATGTGACGCTCAACGGGAGCTGCTGCAGAGCCACACAATAAAGGTCACATCATGTCATAGGTCCCTTTAAGTCTTTGGCATCACATGATCCAACACATACTACAAACTACAGCTCATTTGGATGCGATTTCACCACAGTACACAACAGCAGCATGGATAACTTCCACCATGCTGTTGCAGGGAGTGGCATGTTTTAATAGCGCCACATAATGTTGGTAAAAAATGTGAGGACGGATAGGCTTTGAACGCCTCAAGAGATATAAATGCATCTAAGATGCATTACGTAAACGGCTTCTTACCTCTCCGTGTTCGGCGCCCTCTCTTTGCAGCGCGTTAAACAAATGGCTCCTCCCCTAAAGACGCAAAAGAAAATCCTCATCCTCCTTTCAGGCGCTGTCCTCCTCTGTTACCCCGGGAAAGCTGCAGAGAAGCCGTGCAAGTGGTGGTGGTGGTTTTAAGGAGGGGCGGGTGTTCACAAGCAGAGCAATGCACCCGCGGTGAAGAGAGCCTTCCCCCGGCTTGCACCTCACTGACGACTCGCATGTGAACAGCAGCGGCCCGGATGGGTGGCACACTGCGGTGACATGGACCAATGGGATGACGCAGCAGCTCAGGATCTCCTATTCATAAATGAGCTCCTCTCAGGGAAACATTGCTTCTCACAAATACGCGCATTGCATAGGATTTAATACCTCTGGTACGGACTTGTTTTTAATGAAAACAGGTTGGACTAAATGTCAGAAGAACGAAATAAATGATTTGGTGATATTCTTCTGTATTATCTTGCATTTAGGTGAAATATTGCCCCTCGTATGTACATACAATTTATATGTATGCTAACAAAGGATTCTTCTGAAGTTTTTCTCGTTTTTTTACACGTTCTATTGAAGAACTATAAATATATAACTCACTACAGTATTTTATGTATAAACAGTCACCTAAATCAAGGATGAAATAATTTTAAGATAACATCTGATAACATGGTATTGTTTTGTGCGTTCACCTAGCTAGCGCCAAAACATCAAACGATTACCCGAAGCGGAATTAACTAGTTAAAAACGACAAGTCCACTATAGCAGCGTGACATCCGGCAGGGTCCGCGTGCCTTTCAAAATAAACGCTTTAAAGCAGTTTATTTCAAAGAGTAACCTAGCGTTTGAATAAATATATACGAATGTGTTCTAGGGCAATGCTAAAAAAAATACCACCACCAAGAAAATTCCTCGAAACATTACAACTTTATTCTCTTAATTTCACCTTTGGCCTTAACAACACCCCTACCCCCTAAATATCGCCAACATTCAGTCCTGAAATCACTTATCTACAAAAATCTAAAACATTTGACGGTTAGAATCAAATAAATATAACAATTAAACGATGTGTTCTTTTTGCGTAAATTACTGCCGGAAACGGAAATGTCGAGCTAGACGACAACTACAACTCGATAATAACATCAAATCCGGTGGGGTCTATGGCTCTTTCAAAACAAACGACAAAGTTTCTATGAAAAAGTAGACGTTCCAATAGCTCTACAAGAGTATTGGGACAACACTAAAACTAACAAAAATAATAAAATCAAGTTAAATAGTATGAGGATAACGTATTTATTTCACATTTATTTTCAGAACATGACAGCTTTATTCTTAATGTTTATCTGTCTACCTAATGTTATGGCTAGCAAGTCTGCGATCTACAAAGATAAAAAAAAAGAAACACGAAATTTCCTTTCTATGTTGTAATACTGTCGTCATTCAGCGACGTAAGGCTCTAATTGTAGCGATTATGCCTTTAGACGTGATGGCTGAAAGGGTGACGTAAGGTGCAGCCAAAGGGACGAACGCTCCGAATACTACCCTGACGACATACACACGCTTTAATTGTGAAGTGGCCCAAACCGGAAGTTTCCTTGTTGTTCCTGCTCCGGCAGATCACAGGGCGAATGAGAAAATCAATTAAGTTATGAAAAATAGCATTAATTGCCTTTCTTTGTCGCCGAGGCTCATGAAGAAATGGCGGCTCTCCAGACGTGGTGCACTCTCGGAGAGCCACGTCGCTGCTAATGGGGCGCACTGCGGCGACAAACACGCCACTCGGGGGGAGGAGTACTTTCTCTTTTTAGGTAAGTTAGCATGGTGGCTCACTTTGCACTGTAGTTGACGTTAGCTTCGCCGTGGCTAATTTAGCCGTGTGTTGACAACGGAGAACCGCAGCTCATTTATTTACTAAGACGACGCTTGTTTGTTCTTGGCGTCTGTGTTTCCCCCCCGTCGTGTTAGGTAAAATAATAAATGATTCACCTTTTACAGCCACCTCTGCAAACCTGCTGAGGTTGCTCAACATTAGCCGCATGCTCTTTTTGTGAACGGGTTGCAATTAAGCAGTCTCTGGTACGAATTTCCCAGCTGGTAAGCTTCAGCCTCTAATTACTGCGTCAAAGTAAAGGAGACAACAATTGTTACGTCCACGTAACAAAAAGCATGTACGTTATCGCCTCATGCTGAGCTGGGAAACCGTTTACTCACCTGCAGAAGGTGTCAGGCGTGTATGGATGAACACTGGTTAAAAAAGGTCAATAACAAAATATTTACTGTCTTAATAGGGTGTCACGAGATCTTGCGAGATTAAAACGTGACAGAAAAACAACTGTCTCGCAGACACTAGGCCTGGGAATATAAGGAATTAATTTGAAATGAACTTGATAGTTTTGCCAGCCTCGATATAATGCAATGTGCGTGCGTCCGCGTCTGTTTTCCTTGTCTCCCGCCTCCAAACAGGCAGGAAGAGTGTTCACTCTGCATTGCATTCAGCACCTTGGCGCGCTTGTTCCATAGAACGACATGAACGAAGTGAGCCCTTTTGTCAGTCCTTCAGTCTCGGTGGGTGGAGGCGGGCCTGGTAATATACACACACAGAGTTCAGAAGAGAGTAGAATAAATTAAACTAGTAGACTGAAATATATTGTCATATGTTTGCCTTTTTCATTGTACATTTCTTAAAAGTAATGTTAAAATCTCGTTTGCGGACCGCAGCTTGTTTTTTTTATTGGCCCGCTGCACGTTCTATAAGTACAATTAAACAAGATCATTAAAGAAAAATGCAAAAGTTTAAATAAATGCAAAAAACACATAATGTAACTAGAAAATGTTTAAATGTCAATATGTAGGGGTGCACGATAATTATCAGGCTGGTATGAGGGAATTATGATGTCATACGTATTAGCCACCTGAAATGTCCAATCGCTGCAACGCTTGAGGCCTGGTGTCCCGCGGCATTTGAAAAGTGCAAAAGGTTTGTCAAGAGACCTCCGTGGCATCACACCTGCTACTGGGAGCGTGTGCCTGAATACAGTGCACCTTGCTGGGCCACAGCAGGTGGCTCCCTGCGTTCTATAGTCTGGTTCTCCTGATGGTAGAGATGCGGTGGTAGTAATGTCATCATACGTGATTAGGACAAACCAACAGGTACAGTTGGTAAAGTCCAAATTTGTTTTGCGTCCTTCAGGTGTGCTCTAACGAGAGTTAAATAGGTCTGTCACGATAACAAATTTTGCTGGTTGATAATTGTGCTACAAATTATCGTTGATAATCAATGTCGTAATTTTTTCCCGCCCACTATTGTCATTGTGGTGAGAGGTATTCGCATTTGAACCACTAGATGGTACTCAAGTATAGTGTACCTGTGTGAGCCACATTAGCTTGGCACAGAAGTAGCCTGTACGTATATCGTTTAAAATGTATGCCATATCACCGTATTGAATCGTTGCATTTCTTTTGTTTAAAACTGAAATATTCTCACACGGGGGCTGTCGGCTGCGGCATTCGCCTCAGAAAGCATCGCTACCGTGCCTTCGTTCATGCTAGCGTATGCTGCGTCATGAAGCTGACTGCTAACCCTCTGCATCCACTCACTAGTAGACGGATGCGGAGTGAACCCTCTTGTCATCCAGCCTGTGTGGCACAGAGAGACCAGCACATGAAGCACACGTCAATTTATCCAGGGCGTCATAGTTATCCACCTGGTTTTTTTATCGTGACAGGCCTAGAGTTAAATCTAAATTTTAAAAAAAGTAGAAATTAGTAGTACAAAAAAAGCATAAAATAGTTGTACAGTAAAATTAGTCGTAATCGGTTATCGCTATCATATCAGTCTTGAGAAGCGTAAAGTTATCGGGATCAAGTTTAATAAAATGTATCATGCATCTTTAACGTACACCTAAGTTGGCATAACGATCCAGTATATAGACCTAGCCATAAATGACTGGTTTTAAAAATGTCAAATGCCCCCTGATTCCTTTACAAGTTATTTATTTTTAAAATCACAGATATTAAAATTCGCAGATTTAGTACACTTTCAAACCGCTAGAATAATGTATAAAGTTAATAACAACTCGTTACCCAAAAACCTAATAAAGTATTTCTCAATCAGAGAGGAGAAATATGATCTTAGAGGAAAATTAAACCTAAAACATTTATATGCGAGAACAACGCTGAAAACCCACAGCATTTCCGTGTGTGGAATTAAATTATGGAACGGATTGAGTAAAGAACTCAAACAAAGTACAGAGATGAGCACATTCAAAAAACAATACAAGCAGTTGATGTTTGCTAAATACAAGGCAGAAGAGTCCTGATTGTTCTGTCAGGTTTGTTATTTTATTTTATTTTTTTTATTATTTTATTTTATTTTTTATTATTTTATTTTTTAAAATAATTTTCTTTGTTGTGTTACTTTTTTATTTATTTATTTAGTATTGTCATCATTATTATTTTTATTATTAATGTATGTGTGTGTGTGTATATATATATATATATATATAATTTTTTTTTCTTCTTTCTTTTTTGGGGGGGAGGGCTATCTTACCGTTATCTATTATGTGTTATCCTGACTATCACTGAAAACATGACATGGAATGCAGGAAGTGAACAACAAGTACTGTACTAGATGTAGATTGGAAGGGGGGTAGGATTAAATAAGCTTTGCTTCTTCCTACTCCTTTTCAAGATTCAAGATTCAAGAGTGTTATTGTCATGTGCATGGTAAATTGGACATGTGGAACTGTCAAAGGATGATTCATGAGATGTATTCCATTGTAACCTTCATGTTCAAATAAACTAAACCAAACCAAACCAAAAAAACAAGTTTGAGGACATGGCCCTCCCTGTGGAAAGAAGCTGGGACACTTTCATGTACCTCATATGGTGCTCACTCAACTGCAGAGAGTGCCAGGCGTCATTAAATGTCTCCCATGTCCATCCATCTTTTGACAGAATTGCTGGGAAACCCCCACACTGATGTGATGGTTGTGGAAGTCTGCAGGAAGACGTTTCAAACAAAGGAGAGGCTGACTGGAAGATGCCAAGAAAAAAACAGCAGAATCCACAGCCAGTCAAGTGTGAGTCAGGCGTGGAGATGTGTTGTGTTGTTGTATGGTAAAGAAATAAGCGATGGACACGAGCGGCTCATCTCGTTCTTCTCGTGGCAGCGGATTCTAAAGATGTTGTAGCTGCCGAAACTCTGGGAAACCTCACCTTGGACGCAGACTTCCTTCTAGAACACGACCTTCACTTTGCTGATCCTTATCGTGACCACAAGTTTCTGGGCCTGGAAAAGTTCTCAGGTTGGTTTGAACATACCAAAACTTGCCTGTGTGTGTGTGTGTTTACACGCATGGTAAATTCATGGACACATCATTAGGTACACCCAATGACTTTCATTACAAGCTTCTACAAAGATAAAAAAGATGAATATGAATTAAAAGTGCACTGCATCAGATCACAATAAAGACAACTAGGCTCCATAAGAGGCCCTATTGAGCCACTCAGTCATCACATCAATGGTGAACTTAGAATCCTATACAGTGCAAAGTTCTGTCATACACATCATACAAAATCATGTTTTTCCCCACAAAAGAAAAGTAGCATGTTAGAGTGATGGGCCAATCGGCCTAAAATCCATCTTGTGATAAACATTGCAGCCTGGAACAATCCTATAAATCACCCGATAAATAATAATTGAACCATTTCAGAAGAGGTTACATAGGCCCTAAGGAAATGCAAACTGTGTTAAAATCTAGTATATAGATTGAAGGTATATAAATGCCACCAAACCAACAGCTGGAGTCGTCTGAATTCTTTTATTTTTAGGAAATGTTAGCTTCAGCTTTGGCGGTTCCAGCTTGTAGCTCCATTACTCGTCTCCACTGAACAATGGCGGCACACTGCTTCCTTACGTAACCGGGACGACGGAAGCGGGTTTTCATGCTCTGGCTTCTCCTTGGCACCATCCAGAGGCGAGGCATGGACCGGGCGTATTTGGTACTTTTGTCCCGAAAAATCCGATGATGAATACGGTGCACGTACCTTTGCACAAACTAGGGTGTTTGGTTTTTAGAACGCAGGACGTGATGGTCAGCAGCCAAAGAAATGACTTTCTGCTTTCAAGAGAGGCTGTGATGCCGTTATCAAAAAAAGTACCACTGCCACCATCAAGGGCACCATCATCTATTCATCATCATCATCATCATCATCATCATCTGCTGTTGCCTTCCCTGTTGCCATTATTACCCCATCATCATCATCATCATCATCAAAGCTCATTACCATCAGCTGCAGCCACACTATCATCATCATCATCATCATCATCAGGCTCTGTAATCATGGTTGGGAGGTGGGGGGGTGGTTGGGGGCGAATGACCAAAAGGCGGTCCGGACTCTCCTGGCATTCTCACTCCACATCTTTGAGGGGAAAGGGGCTCGCACTGGCTGCGCTCTGAAAACCAGGCGGTTTTTGTTTTGTCGCTCCGAGGGAGGCAGCTTCTTTGGGCTGACCACAAAAAAAGCGTAAGTATTGGCCAAGAGTGGTTGAGAGCACGAGCGCTTGAGTGTGATGTGATGTCGCAGGGGCGTACATCAGGCACGACGTGGCGGTTGTTGGCGTGTTCCTTTTGGCTTTCGTCTCTAAGGGTTGTGTTGTTTGACCGGACGGGCCAAGGAACCTAGGAGGTGTCCTGCGAGCTTGGTTTTCATTTTCTTTCCATTCTGTCGAGAATAATGCTTCAAAGCCATTGGCAAAATTCAAGCGTATGCAAGTGAGTTTGTTCTGTCATTTCTTTTTGGTGTTAAAATACAGCATTTTTAAATGATACCAGAATCATTGAAAAGCACAGCAAAATTCAGAAAAACTAAATAGAAAAATTAGACAAATATATCCGATAAAATGTCTGTTAAATCTTGTCTGATTGGAACGTTGGCCTTTTTTTTTTTTTTTTTGGCTCAGCTAGCCAGCAGTTCCCGCCCACTTTCTGCTCAGCCAGTCACAGAGCTGCATTTCAGTGCCAAGCATGTATACTTCCATTACGTCACTGTTGATGCTTTATAGTGGTGGAGGTGATTACTACAGCAGTGTGTTGTGTCGTGTCCCACACAGAGGTAGCTGCTGAGATCGGTTTCTCCGTGTTTCCTCTGTGTGATGAGGACAACCCCGACTGCAGCCAGCTCAGCATGGATAGCGAAACGGAAAACTCTCACAGCAGCACACCCGACAACGTAAGGGAGGATGAGGGCCGCATGGGCCGCTCCGAGCCCGCCTTCCCCCCCTATCTGTCCTGCCGGGGCTGCGGCCAGCTCCGCGACGACCCCCTGGGACACCTGGTGGGCCCTTACTGCCTACGCTGCTGCAAAGCCGCCAGGGACGTCAAGACCACGGACTTCGCTTACGGAAGCCTGAGCGGGATTCACCCCCACGCGCAGCTTGACGGGATCCCCAACGGCACGGCCGACGGAGCGCTGCCAGGCGACGACAAGGCCAAGCTGCACTCATGCCACCAGTGCGGCTTCTCATCTCGCTACGCCAACCACGTCAAGCGCCACATGAAGACGCACAACGGCGAGAAGCCCTTCAACTGCCCCATTTGCGCCTACGCCTCGGCGCAGCTCGTCAACCTGCAGCGACACCTGCGCATCCACACGGGCGAGAAGCCCTACAAGTGCGAGAGCTGCGCCTTCGCCTGCAGCTCCCTCGGCAACCTCAAGAGGCACCAGCGCATGCACGCGCCCAACACCGGCGTGCCAGGGGGGCAGGACGCCTCACTGAGACCCGGCAGCGGGCCCAGCGGCCCCAAGAGTCACATGACAGGCCAGAGAACCAGCGAGGAGGAGGAGGAGGATGAAGCTGCCAAGGGTATGTTTATGTTGCTTTACTCATTGAAAACACGTTTTAGAGAGATGTGTGGTTTACAGCAGGGGGTCCAAGCGAGGGCCAAAAAAATGACAGCATGCAAGGGCCGCTTCGTGATTCTAAGTGAATTTTCGTTAAGCAGGATTCCGTATTAAATGGAATATTTTGGTAGTTACAGCATCGAAAACCTGTTCACGATCTGTTATTAGAGCATGAAATAACACCGCTATAGTCACTTTTCCATTTGTATTACCCAATGTAGTGGACATAAATAAGACTCAGGCGGTAGCAGCTACTGTCTCATCAATGTGTTGTATTGGCGGCTTTAAACTCCTATTAATCAATAGAGTAGACATAATAAGCCATGTAAGATGGAAACAAAACTCCTGCTTGAGCAGCGTCACGGTAAATGTGTTCCCCATGGAACCTTAGCAACCAGTCTAGTGCCCGTCTCACCCAACAATTACTGACACCTGGTGGCCAATGTACATTACTACAGTCACAATTTGGATTTGAGTTCATATAGCCATTTTTTGGCTTGACAATGCTCAATTTAGGCCAAGAACAATTTGCTTCAATATTTTTGAAATGAGCGATGTTGGAAGCACGATGCAGCGAGGACGACTGTCCACGTCCAAAAGCCTTGGCTCTTTTTACACATTTTTTGCAGTTTTTAATTTCCCAAATATTTCATATTCCTTCTTAAATAATCTTTGTAAATTATTTTCGTAATATTTTGGCTTGATTCCCATAATAAACATTTTCCTCAACCTAGTTTTCAACTTTTTGTTTTCTCATATTTTTTTTTATTACAAAACATATTTGAAGTCTATGCTAGTAAATATTTTTAAATATTTATTCCTCATATTGCGAGCTTATTCTCATAAAATTGTGACCCTTTTTTCCTTGTTAGAATACAACTTTTTTAAAATTTTATTTTGACTTAAGTCTCGTAAAATTACAGCTGATTTTGTCCATTTCTGCTGTTTTTTTCCCCCAACTGGTAAAAAAAAAAAAGGAAAAAGACTTTACCCACATTATTTTTAGACTTTATCATACATTTTTTTCATGTTGTTCCCACCACTCGCAGCAGGGCATGTACTGTGTATTGTATCACGATGAAAGGATGCCCTGTGGGCTACATGATGGGCATCTACAAGCATGCATTTCTGGTTGTTGACCTGCTGTATGTTTGTTCTGTCATGCCAGAGGTTGCAGCAGCCTCAGCTCACCTGAGTCTAGCAGTCCAGAATGCAGACTACCTATCGGTCTTGGAGAGCCTAAAAGGGGCGTCGCCACAGCCCACGCCATCCTCCGCCCCGGCCCCCGGCGGCAGGTCGGGCAGAGGCGGCGGCGCGGCCCTGTCCTCGTCCCTCCCCTACACGTGCCGCCTGTGCGCCGTGGTGCTGGAAGACGAGGACGGCTCGTCTGCCCAAATCTGCGCCAAGTGCACGCTGGAGATGCTGACCAAAGATTCGTCGTCGTCGCCCGGCAGCCCCGTCGAGCGCACCGACAAAGTGTACACGTGCGCCGCCTGCCCCTTCCTCACGCACTACCCCAACCACCTGGCCCGCCACATGAAGACGCACAGCGGCGAGAAGCCCTACAAGTGCCCGCAGTGCGACTACGCCACGGCACACTTCGACAACCTCAAGCGCCACCACCGTGTGCACACGGGCGAAAAGCCCTACAAGTGCCACCTGTGCGACTACGCCTGTGGCAACCTGGCCAACCTCAAGCGGCACCAGCGCGTGCACTCTGGCGCCAAGCCCTTCCAGTGCGCCATCTGCAACTACAGCTGCAACCAGAGCATGAACCTCAAGCGCCACATGCTGCGGCACACGGGCGAGAAGCCCTACAAGTGCCAGGAGTGCGGCTACACCACGGGGCACTGGGACAACTACAAGCGGCACCAGAAGAAGCACGGCCTGGCCACCGACGGCTGGGTCAAGGTGCCCATGACCGGAGGCCGTGACCAGGACGACGTGGCCAAGGGGACGAGGGGCGGCGTGGGAGCGGCCGCCCACATGGCGAGGGAGGGCGCTCAGACATTGCAGCACTCGTGCTACAAACTGGAAATGGTCTAAAGACTGGTTTTCTATAGAGCCTATACAGTATATCCTCTCCTTGTCCCAACATGGTGATGCCTTTCGGGTGGACTGTTTGTCTTCTGTCGCTGTGCTTTGTGTCCATCCCGCTACGTTTCTGTCCTTACTTCCAGCATTTAAAGACAAATACTCCAAGGGAGTGGTGCATGATGCTTTTTGCCTAAAAAATAAATTAATTAAAAAAAAACAAAAAAAACCCCTACACAATAAGTAAGGGGACATGCGTCCTTGAACGCATCATTCTGTTTGCATCGGCACTCTGGTGACAGTGAGCCTCGGAATGAACCAACTGCTAGCAAAGAAGTGCTTCTTAACACCACTGGAATTGTTTTATGGGCGATGCAGAAATAAAACTATTTTAAGCCCCTCAAGACTTATTAAAAGATGATTTAAAGTTGAAGTGGTGTCCTAAATGTTTGTCATGTGTGTTTTTAAGGGGTTGTTTGTGTCCCTTCATGCTCCGACTGTGAACTCAACCCACTGTTTACTTGACAGAACAAAAAATGGCATTAGAAAGCAAGCAAGCATGTGTGCAAGTGTTTTATTTTTCTACCAGTATTACTCTAATATAAATATATGGTTTTCAGTGGATGTGCCATGTAGTTTCCCCTAGAAGGATTAGTTCATTATTGTATGCAAGGGAAATTTGTCCAGTTCCGTGTCCTTATGCAGTGTCTCATCAATGCCTTAAAACCAGAACTTTACAATAAATGTTATTGCATTGAATGTCATACAGCGGACTCATTTGTTTCCTCCAATAAGAATACAAAGCGTCAACGCTAGGTCCCTCGTTTATAGCGGGTAACTGGTTCCAGACCCGACCGAGATGCGGGTGACTTTCTAAACACGTAACGTTCAGCACTGCAGCCACCTTTACACTCCTGTTATTTTGTTTACAGAAAGTAACAGTTTGCTTGTCTACACGGCAACAACAAGCCAGTGTTTTCAGATTTTCCCACTCCGGAAGCCATTTTCAAAACGTGGATGAAAGGCTGAAGCGATGAAATACTTGCCGTTTTGACCTAAAAACATTTGCTGGGGGGGGGATAAAAAAATGCAATTTTGAGGTTTTTTTGGTTCACATTAGAAGCATTAAAGCTTCACATTAGAAAAGGGAGTTTCAAAGCCAGAAGACTTTTCAGTGGAGGCGCAGCATCATTTCAAACCTGCTAAGTTAGTTCTATCAAAGGCACAATGAATGGAGTTTTTGTGCCTATAGCGCGAGAGAGAGGTTGAGCAGAAAATATGCTCCTGAAAATCAAGAGACCCCGGTTGGTGTTGTACCCTCCGAGTGGAGGCTCGCTCGTGTCGGATGATGTCGTGTTCCATGGCTGAAAAGCAAAGCTGTTAGCAGTGACGAGTTAACAAGAACACACATCGTTTCAGAGGTTTTATTTTGCCACTGAGCTTGCTGCTAAAATGAAATTAGCACTTTTAAAGAAAAAAAAAAGTCATTTGGCACCTCCTTTGCGAGCGTTCACGACAAAACACGGATGACAGAAGACGACCAAAAAAAAAGGCATCGCAGCAAAAGAAACGTCTGGAAATGTGTTCATTTTGTTGCCAGCAACGCAAGGACTTTGCTCGCCCTCCAAAAGCACCTTTGATTGGATGAGTCCTCTGAGATGATTGGCACGATGACTGATACAAATAAAATACCAATGTAAACTAACAACAATGTAAACAATGACAGGCGTTAGTTCGTTTCTGCTCTATAGTACACACAGCTGCAGGTTATATTTGTTCTATTGGACTCCACTAAGCTACTTGATACTAGTAAATGTTCAGAATACTTTCATTGCATGTACTTTTTTTTTTTTTTTTTTAAAGTGACATAATATCTTGTGTGCAAAATGCTTTAGTAAACTATAATTTGGCATTTATGAGAAACCTTTAAAAAAAAAAAAAAAAAAAAAAGCTAAAATGGATTTCCAAAGCCCCCCCACCACCACCACCGCGCAATAGTGAGCAAAGTGCAAGCAGCAGCGACCAAAGCGCGTTTCGGAGAGATCATGCTGGATGCCACGCCGACGACAACAACAACTACGTAAGGCATCAGAGTGACCCGCAACATCGGGTACGCCCCATAAATGAGCATTACTACTACACACCTGCCTAATTTAGTGGCTAGTGAGTGTCGTCACAAATGATGATAAATGTCATTTTGGCACGTGGGACCCCCCTCCGCCAGACGCGCCACTGGGCTGTCGACACGTTCAGGTTTTCTAGCTTCCGTGTGATGACTCGTGCTCTCGCTTTGCTGTCAAATGCACGAAAAGCATCACATGACCATGACGGCTGTTTGAAAAGCGCCAACAGTTGGCTTGTGGGTGTGGACGCTACAACCCTGCAAGAATGAAGATACTTGTGTTAGCGTGACCTTTGCTTGGTGGGGTGGGGTGGGGTGGGGTGGGGGGTGGGGGGGGCTACAGGTCGTCATCCCCGATCCCCTCGAAAGCGTAGTTGCCGTGGAAATCCGTTCCGCTGATGTCGTTGGCCGAGTTGGAGGCGCTGATCCCTCGCAGCGACACCGAGCTCAGCTTGGTCTGAACGATGGGAGTCAATGGACTGTTTCATTATGTTATTATTATTATTATTATTATTATTATTATTATTATTATTATGCCATACATGACACTGCCTTTTCCAACTGGTACTGATCACCAATCACCAACAAGCTACTTTTTTCATTTACACTGAACTCTAGTTTGTGGACACTTTGAAAATAGGATTTGTTGATTTGTCCCAATCAATTATCAGGACAAGTGCAGGGTTACAGTGTATGTGTACAAAATGCAGAATAGTACACACACACACACACACACACACACACACACACACACACACACACACACACACACACACACACACACAGGCATCCTTAGCATTAAAGCTACAGACACACAAAACAGCGCGTTGAAGATGACTAGATTATTATAGATCTAGATGTATAACAGTAGAATAAGATAACTTTAGCATCAACTTACTGATAGTTTGATGATCTGTTCACGGCTCTGGTCAGGGGAGTCCTGGAGGGAGAAATACAAGCTTCATCAGCAAAAAGGGGCCAGCAAGAATGACTTGTGCTTCCACTGTTTACCAGTAGAGGGGGCAACTTGACAGATTGCTGGCAGTCGGGCCGCTGGATGGATCCGTTGTGTCGTTTCCTCAGCATCTAGGAGGCACAAAACAGGGTGCTCATCAAGGACACGTCATTTTAACACGAAATGATTATTACTGCCAATGATAAGGTACTTAATCCACTGAACGCAAACCTTTTTGATGCTGCCGCCTGACTTCTTCACCATCAATTCGTCCACCATAGACTGAAGGCAGATGCTCATCATGATAGCCTGAAAGCGTGCACGCGCACACACACACGCGTATGCACAGTGACATATGAATAATAACATAAGAATACACTGTATGTCCAATGAACTGTTATCAATGTATTTTCTGTATGATTCCAAGCGTTTACATTTTCTTAAGTAAAAAAAAATTGCAAAATTTGCACACCTCCTGCCAATCGTAATGTTTGCAGAAACATGGTTTTGTGTGTGTGTGTGACATCATTATTGTAGCTAATTGGACAATCAAATAAGAGGGGTGGGGGGCATGTGTGAGATGGAACGTCCCTCCATAGAGAGGAAAAGCAAACTTTTTGACAGCAGCACCAGCTGGAGATACATTTAAACGACGCTTCCCACGATGCGTGGAGTGCAGCTTCAGGAAGTAGTGACGTGGACGAGTGAAGTGGAAGGTAAAATCACGTTTTGAAGTCTTATACAGCGATGTCTGACACATCTGAAGTACATCTGATCAAGTGTAGAATTAGCATAGCTTCTGTTCGGGCTGCTTGGACCGCCAATCGTCCACTATCACCAACAGATTTTGAAAGGCTGGAAAAAAAGCCGCGGACTATAAATGACCCCTGGCCCGCACTTTGCACACCCCTGCTGCACAGTGTTGTGAGCATACCTGCTGGCTGGTGATGGTGACCCAGCGGAGGTGGTCCTTGCTCATCAGGTACTCGAAGGCCAGCTCCAGCTTGACGTCGCACTTGGACAACGTGCACGGGTTGTTGGTGCCGTTCGCTACCGGGACTTGCTGCAAAGACGTAATGGAGTCGGGGGATTTAGCAGACACCGACATCTTTTCAAGACACAGTAGCTAAACCTTTTTGTGGTAGACAATTCCATACGCATCTCCATACACGGGTTAAGATACCATTCAGAAACGATAGATTTTACAAATACAACAATTTGATAGTGTGCAAACCCCACGATTTGATGCAACATTTCCATTTGTTGATGTAGACATGAATCTGGCGTTATAAAATAAAGAAGCCAATTCTAAAAAAGTTGCATTCTTCCAGTATTTTACACATCATATCCCCAAGCATGCTGTCAGGCAGGGGTCCCCAACCACTGGGCCGCAGGAAACGTTCAGGTGTAATGATTTAAAAAAAAAAAAAAAAAACACACACACACACACACACACACACTTAAAAAATACAATAATTTGTAAATTAAAAAAATATATACATTTTGTAAATATGGGCCAATATTTTATTCAAAACATATACAGTTAGAAATGCCCCAGGTTTTGCAAGTTTAATGCGAGTGGCGACTTGTCCCACTTTATTCGGCGGTCCTTGAAGGTGCCATTTAACTTTCTCCCACGCTGCACAGATAGACTACTATATGGTATTTTTTGCCTTTTTTCTTTCACCTCATGTTTGGTCTCAAATGCTGATATTATGCAGGAAAGCATAAAGGTAAGACCTGATGAGGTTATTGCTAGTTATTGCTAGTGCTAATGTGCATATTTGTGCGGTGCATCTCTGAAAAACAAACTCCAGGCTGGTACTGGTGGATGGTGGGCCTGTATTCATTTAGTGCTTTTAAATTTGATGTTGTTGCTGGCTTAGTTTTACACAATACATAACAAGTAAGACAGTAGTTAGATGGCTATAATGTACGTATGTTTTGCTGACGTGTTGAAAATCTCTCCCGGTGACTAGCTAGTGTGCTGCTAATGCTATTCAGATCCAGTCTCGTCTCCAGTCGTGGTAACCTACGGCGCATGCGCAACAATCCTTTGGCCGGCAGCCCAGGCTCTTGTGTTGTTTAAGAGACGGACTGTCCACCAGTTGCTAGTCTTGCGATACCCGGCGCGCGTCTCTACAGCCCATTCATGTCAGGATTTATGGCTGATTGTTGTCAATCCAGGAGGCTGCGACGATGGAGCCGTACCTCCCACCTGTCAAACCGGACATCCGGTCGCATCGGTTTGTCGTTCACAACCCTAGCGGCTAACTTACTGTTGTACACTCGAGTGACAGAAATGCTACGTCAAACACTGCTCATGCAGTTAGTAATCGTTTTATCATGGAGACACTTTGACTCAAGAACAGACTATTGTTGCTTCCATTGTTTCTGATAGAAGGACAACCTGTTTGTTGAGTAAGGCTTGCAGCAAAGACATGACGGAATGTGTACAAGGACAAACACCCAACATGCTGCAAAGTCGCGTGCAGCCCCTCGGGGACGAGGGCTTTATTCCTAATTTACGTGCTCTCAGAGCTATGAGCTTTGCCTCCTCACACACTCGGAATATTTACAGATATATTTTTGCAGACACAACTTGAGGATCAGTGATGCACCAAAGGAGCGGAGCTGCAAGCAAACTACTTAACCTACTTCCACAACACACAGCAATGCAAGATTTTCCGCCCCCTGTGTGTGTTGTGTTTGACTAATTATGCTAATGAGGATGAATTGTGAGTACGTAGGCAACAAGCAGCAGGAAGGGTGAGGAGAGGGAGACAGAGAGGAAAAAAAAGGACAAATTCTTGGCAGTAACAGGCGCCTGTTGTTGCTGGTTTCACATCTTCACACACTCACAGAGGACGTGACTCTCCAGCAGCGCATACGCGTGACCTTGAAGCTGCCCTCCTTCATCTGCTCGTTGGGCAGCTTGACGTGGAAGTTGAGCTCGTTGTTGCCCGCGCCCACGATGACCTGGCAGCCCTTCTCGGGGAAGTCAGTGACGCACGGGTCGAACTTGATGTAGCCATAGTATTTCAGCGTCTGGCCCAGGTTGATGAACTGAGAGTGGGGGCAGAAAACACAGACGGGGGGGTTAAGACCACGAATCTGTCTAATCCCTGGCGTGACGAGGTTTGAATCCTTCCCCATGCAGATTGCTGAAAGGCATAGAGCGGAATACCACTGGGACACAAGCTGTACAGCAGGGGTTTGGGGGACCGATCCAAATACTGATAGTAACGATACCAAGGATGGTATCTGTATCGGATCAATCCTAGCGCAATGAGATGAGTATTTTCGAGCTATTGTTATGTTGATCAAGTTGTCACATTGTTGTATTTTCTTATATCTTACATTATATTATGTCGTTACAGTAAATCTCTTCATTAATTCCACAGCCGACTGATTTTTTGCAAAGTAGGATTCTTTATTTATGAATGAAATATTTTTGTAGTTAGCACACAGAAAACCTGTTCACGACCTCCTAAATGCTGTTTTGAACATTAGAGCCCTCTAGACATGAACCAACGCCCCTATAGTCACCTTTACACTCCTTTTACCCAACAGAGCAGACATAAGAGAAAATAAGCCATTTAAGACATAAATAAGACTCATGCTCGTGTGTGTTGCTGTAAATGTGTTCCCTAGGGGGAGGGTAACAATAAGTATTGTAGTAATTATGACACTCTACACTAAAACACAACAAAAGTGAACCAAGATGTGCTGCGTTCTTACTTCTTTCTTGGAGCCTTTCTCCTGCAGTGACTTGAGCTGCCTGTGCTGGTCTTTGTTGACGAGCATCCAGCCTCGCTCGATGTCAGACACCGTCTTTTTGGCCAAAAAAAACACATCAATGGACTTCGTTATAAACATCCCTGTGGTAAGTAAGGTGAAAAAGACTAGAAGTTACTGACCTGTGCGTAAAGCAAGTTCAGGCCAACTCTGTTGTCCATGACATCACCATCGTACACCATGTCCCAATAGCTGCACAGAGACACATGCACTAACTTTAAAAAGAACCAAGCAAAAACATTCAACCACACGGCGTCTGCTGCTGACACCTTTCCTAACGTTGTAGCCACAAAGACGCCCTCTTTGGCTCCCGTACACTGGGGGTCTGTTAGTCCTCCACCTTCCACTTTGCCAGATTCACATTCCATCTTCCCCCGCTGTCCCACATCCAAAGTGAAAGTAGGTCAACAGGACTTTAGAGCTCCCTTGAGGCACACCAACATCCACAGCACCTCAGTGGAGGCAGGATGGAGGAAGAGACGAGTAGAAAGTCGACGAGCAAAATGTTGGCAAACATGTAGACTGAATGTGATTCACACTGTCATTTCTTGATGGCAAAGTCATTTCCAACTTCTTCAAATATCCTGAGGCTTATGGAACAAAACAAGTCAAGTGGTACACCCAAAAAAAAGTCACCGGCCCTGAGCCGGAGCATCTGATTGGCTGTCCATCAGGACACGGGACCGTCCTCGACACGAATGAAGGTTGTTACTGGTGCCGAGTGCAGTCCAATCTAACCCTAACCATCAGGCGCCATCTGCAAGAGAAGGGGTTTAAGGTCCTTCGACGCCACAAAATTGCCTGTTTGGAATTTGCAGGCAAGCACCAAACATGGGACATTGAAAGGTGGAAGAAAGTTTTATTCTTCCTTGACGGTCCTGATGGCTTCCAACGTTACTGGCATGACAAAGAGATCCCACCTGAGATGTTTTCCACACGGCACAGTGAAATGGACACCATCATGATCCTTCAGTGCAACAATGGAGCTCCAGGTTGTGCAGGGGCGTCAAACGGCAGACGGCTGTGTGGAGATGCTGCAGGGGGCATCGCTGACTGAAGGGCCTCGTCCGTGTGGTAATGACTGGCTTTTTCAACAAGACAACGCTGCACTTCACAAAAGGACTTCTTCCAGAGGAATAAGCTCACTCTTTCAGACCATCCTGCGCGTTCCCCTCATCTAAATCCAACTGAGAACATGGATGGATGGATGGATGGATGGATGGATGGATGGCAAGGGAGGTTTACAAAAACGGACATCAGTTCCAGAGGGTGGATGCCCTCTGTGAAGCCATCTTCACCACCTGGAGCAACATACCCACTAGCCTCCTGGAAACACTGGCATCAAGCATACCAAACCAATTTTCAGGTGATTAACAAGAATGGCACAGTGTCCTTTTTGGAATATTATGTCTGGGGTTTTTTTAGCCACGGTCTTAAACTTTTGATTAGCTGAGGAACAGCCTATTTCACTTTAATGCTTGATTGCAATAAATCCAACATTTTTTGTCTCACTCCCATTTCTTCTTTTTGCCTTTTCAACTCTACTTAGAACCTCCTTAAGATCCAACGGTGCAAAGTGTCAATTCTTGCCATTTTTCAACTGGTCTTAAACTTTTGATCAGGAGTGTATATTGTGTTTCCTTATCCTACTTCTATCCTGTTTCTGTCAGTCTTAATGGTTCCAACACAATTATTTCGGCATGATGTGCAGGCTGGCAAGTTATCTAAACCCAATTACAGCCAGACAAATGAATCTGGGCGGGCTCGGCCTCAAACTGAATGAACCGTCTGCTTCATTTATTTCAATAGCACCAAGTAGCAGATGTCATTTGTTGGACTTAATCAAATACAAGACTGCAACAGAAATATGTTATCCCGTGGACGGACTGAAACAGAGTGGAACCTCGGTTTTCGTTATTAACCCGTTCCAAAAAGCTCACACCAAAACCGAAGACATTTTTTCCACAGGAAATAATGTGCAGTAAATCTAAATCATCCGTGCAACTGTAGCAGCAGGTACAATCATTGCACACACTGGCCCTGACTCGCTTTCTCCCTTAAACTCTTCCCTCTGCAACCGCTGTTAACTTTATCCTCTTGCAAAAGACGCTTCTTTCATTGCTACGAGCCCTTTCTTGAATTCAAAGGTGTTTCCCACCTTCTTTACCAAAGTGCTGGCACTTGCAACTTTCTGTGGCCCAATGCTGGGTTATTTTGCAGCTGTAATTGGGGAGAAAAAAAAAAAAGAACACCCACAAATATGCAGTGTGCTTGAGCGCCTCATCAGCTCAGGGTGTACTGTGCTTATTGGGATGGAGAAAGGACACAGAAACTGAGTTGTTCATCATTCTGTGTGTGTTCTGTGTGTCCAATAAACCACACAAACACACAAACATAACAAAGATGATTAAAGGATTGTGTGGCTGGAATCTGTCTATAGTTTCCCAACTGTAAAACAAGCACCATCCTTTCATCCTTTCCTCACATAGACACACAGAGTCAACAATGTGCTGATGCTGTGCCAATACGTTTGGACATGTAATTATGTGCAGTCATGTTTCAAAAAAAAATGACACAGGTGATTAAAAAAATAATAACACATACACTTGGTTTGACTTTGAAGTATAAAATAAAAAAAAAAAAAACAAATATAATAAAATTATTTTTAAAAAATGTAATAAAATGAATTTAAAAATAACTTCAAAAAATGAATATTACGTCAATAAAGGTGGGTTGCAACTTAACCATTGGAAAATACGGGTCCCAGATTGAGACTGTTTGAGCAACCCTAGATGACAAGCATTGCCATTGCAAACTGTCGAACAATGCGGAGGCGTGTAAACATGGCTTTAGCCGCACTGCTGTCGTTTTCCTTGAAAACCAAATTGTACCAAAACTGAGGTTCCACTTTAGATGAATGCCACACAGGTCCTTTTGAAAATGATTTAAAGCGTGGAAGGAGCGCGCGAAGAGACGCAATTAAAGCGTGATGGTCCGTACCTTTTCCGTAAGAGTATGTGGAATTCAGAGCTGCGCAGGCTGGTGATGGACACGTAGGGCAGCTCAAATTCCTGCAGCTTCCGTACAACTGAGAGAGAAACAGCAAACGAAAAAGTATTTTTTACACTATAGGTCTTATCTCATTCAGTGTTTAGACATCTATGTTTAGACTCCTGAGAGTCACCAAGGCTGACCTGATAGCAGAGTATAGTCAGAACATTCAGTTCATGGAATATCTGATTGTGTCGGTCACTCATTAACAATAAAAGAATGATTGCGTAACAGTGTGCTGTTGGTTAACATACATGTGAGTCCTCCTTCTTCCCCCTCACGGACAAGGAAGAGACTGAAGTAGCCCACCATTTCTTCTGGGAGGTCCAGTTTGCTTGCGACCACCTTCAAAAACACACAAATCAAGTTGCATTCATTCATGCTGAGCGACCACAAACACCAGACACACAACAATGCTTACATCCAGGACGTCCTCTGTCTGATCCGAGCTGAGAATGTTGACCGTGACCTTCTGGCCGTTGGAGAGGCAGATGTCCAGGGCCACCTCCTCTGTGGGAATCTGCTGCGTCTCCTGGATAAGACATACACAGAGGACGTGGCAGTCGTCTTGAAAGTCTAAATAAGGAAAAGCAGCGTGGGAACGTATATATCTGCATATCATCGTATCGTAGGCTTGGATATCGTTACCGGTGCCAAATGGGTACTTTTAAAACGGTGCCAGTGCCGGAAAATGTATTGTAAAAACAGAAAACACAAACATTTTCAAACAATGCCAAGTTGAACAGAATAGTAATTTGCTTCAATAAGGACCAGGTTGATGAACTGAGAGTGGGGGCAGAAAACACAGAGGGGGGGGGGGGGACATAGTCATAATTATCACAGCACACCAGCAGCATTACAGAATACAGAATGTGGGAGAAAGAAAAAAAAAAACAATCGCAAGATTTTACAGTACTTTAAGTGTGTACTTTCTGCACAATTCCAGCAGAAATGGAAAACTGAAACACAATTGTGATGTTATTAGACTAGCGTTACGACAAGGGATGTACCGATCCAATCTTCAGGATCGGGATCGTCTGCCAAGCCGCTGTATTTTGAAGATCGGATAATATCGGCTTCCGCCACGAGATCGGGCAAATCCGGTTGCCGTATAACGTTTGTAACTCTGGGCCACACTCCAACATGGTAGGTGCGGTAATGCGCCTCAAAGCTGGTTGTCACTCGAAAAGGCAACACCACCATGCAGACATGTCCGCGGTGTACCGTGGTGAAGCTGAGCGGTAGTTCCCCCTCGCTGTGCCCGGACTGCTGTGTCAGGGTGTGGGAATCTTGCACGGGAAGTGCCGCTGTAACCTCTGGTTGTTTATTCTAGGGACAGTCAAAAAATGACTACTGCGTTGAAGAGAGTTTGTTAAAAAAAATGTCATGTATTCCAAATCACACCACAAAGTGATCTATAACCATGTCCAATGATTAGTCCTACCCTAAAAGTTTTTTGCATGCCCATTTTTTCCTGTTTTTTTTCTTTTATTGGATCTTTTATTGGATTAGGGACCTGACTCACAGAGGTTTGTTACAAAAGCCAAACAATATAGTTGGTCATGTTGCGCAATAAAAAGTAAATTCAGCAGTAGGTGGCGTTACCTCTTATTTTGTGTAGAATTAGAATTGCAAAATATGTTGTGGGATATGTTGCAGTGGCCTATGCCCAAGCATTACTAGTTAATAAAAGATAGAAGGTGCCTGCACCTGTGACTATGCACCCCCCCCCCCCCCCCCCCCCCCCCCCCCCCCCCCCCAAAAAAAATGAAATGCTCCTTTTCCTATGTCCTCACAAAACACCAGGACTGGAGGGGACAGGACACAAGTGGCCACGCTTTCTAATAACGAGAGCGGCGGCAGATGGATGAATCCCTCCCGCCAAGGTCACAAGCCCGCCTGGCAACCAAGGTCGGGCCACCACAGCTTGACAGATGACAACACAACCTGGAGCCCCATCCCGAATACATGCATACATTATTAACTTGCATATCTCGCCAGATTATGATAAAGGGCGTGTTCCTAATGTTGTGTCCCGGGTGGGTGTCATTCAAACAAGGTACCGACCTGCTGTGCTTTCCTTAGGAAGCTGTTGAACAACTCGCTGGCTCCAAGCAGTGGATCCTGGCGTACTGCATAAAAAGAGGAAACACTGAGTCAAGCAGCATGTGAAAACTACCCCTCCCTCACAGAGGAGTGAATCGTGTCCATTGGCGCCACCACCAGGTGGAGTTTGATCAGGATAGACGGCCCCGCTGATGACGGCTCAACCGTGTTCATTTTTCCACGCCGTGACGCAACCGAGCCAGCTCGTCGCCAGGAACAGCCCGTGCGCGTACGCCCGGGGACCATGAGTAAATAACGGACTCGAAGACAACGCTTCCTTGTTCTGCTGTGGCGGCCGGCGCTGAGAGGATTAAAACAAACCTTCGGCGTCCGGGCTGCCAGCTTCCGCAAACTTGTTTGTGCATGCAGCGGGTTCAGCATGAGGTTTGGGGTAATAGGATTAAAAAGCAAGAGATGAACGTCCACTTTTTTCGGCCCTTGAAAGTGATGTAAAACCTGGAATTGTTCAGAAAGCTGCAATAAGTATCTTGACTTGAAACAGAAATATGCTTAAATGTGTTTGCTGTGGACAAAATGCCAAAACCAATCTGTTTGGACAGCGGATAACTTCTAATTGACATTTCCCCCCGTAAGGAGTAATGTAGACAGAAGTCATCTGTTTCAGGGTCAAACTGTGGCCATCCTAAAATATTTACTAATCCCCCCATCGAATGTGTCAGAATAATCTCTCTCCAACATTTATCACACGGTGTGGAGATGGAAAAGAAGTGTTTTGGCTGCAGTATCACCAAGTGGTCTGCTGTCACGATGTGAAGAAGAAAACAACCCAGACACAATTGGAAGCAGAAGGCGCCACCTGCGGAGCGACGCCGATAAACAACTCACCCGCCTGCATGTACTTCTCCAGATGCTCCCGCCTCTGCTCCACCTCGGCGGGCGTCAGAGTGAAGATCTTCTTTGGGGGGAAGGACGGCACCACGTTGCTGCCGTATTCCTTCTTGATCTGCGGGTAGACAAAGCAGACCCTGTGAGGCCGAGCAGGTCATCCTGAAACTGTTTTCTCCCCTCTCACTTCCTCCCACAATTACAACAATCTGCAAAAGCAAACATGTGCATGATTACACACAAGCACAGGGTTGCAGTTGTGCATTCATTCCAGTCTATGAGCCACATTCATGCACTCTGACATGAATCACAGACGTATTTTAAACCCTGTTTTTGTGCCGTTTCATGACAAAATAGTGTTTGTATTTTCTATTTACAGTGTTCCCTCATTTATCGCGGGGGATAGGTTCCCAAAATAGCCCGCAATAAGGGAAATCCGTGAAGTAGCCAACTTGATTTCTTTATTATACTTTCTATGTTTTAAGGCTGTAAAACCCTTCACCATACACTTTATGCCCTTTCCTCAGACAGGCGTTAACATTTTATCACATTTCTCTCGTTTAAACACTCAAATTTTGTTTGAAATGATGTGACTCTCGCATATTTCACTCCTCTGACTGTGCCATCTCGGCTGTAGTATTTTTGTATCCTTGTTCAAACATACAGTATTCCGTAACGGTGCCCTTGGGCCGCGTTACTTCTGCCTTCCTTCAGCATGTCCAGAAGTCCAACTTTTTGTGTGATGTCAGCCTTCTTCTGCCTTCTGGGTGCAGAACGTTTTGTTGATATGGTGGGTTTGTCGGGGAGAAAACATGCAACCATACAGCGTTCAGAGTCACACGCGGTTAGCTTCTTCTGTTTCTTCTATCGTTTACAGTATTGGCAGTTACCAAGCAGCTCACACGGTTAGCTAGTTTGTTAGCCATGATCACAACAAGAGACAGGACAAAGGAGATCAATTGACAATGGTCTGCAGCCAATCAGGACACAGAAGATGATTGGCGGTGCAGACAGAAGAGAGAGAATGGAGACACCGGCGCCTCATGCTAAAGCACAGAACTACAACACTCAACTTCCCACAACGCAATTCTTCTTAAAAGGGCCAGTCTCGGCCTGTAACAACGTTGATACGCTGTATAAAAAATGTTTTTTTTTTTAAGTTGCACTTAAAAAAAAAAAAAAAAATCCATGAAACAGCGAGTCCGCAAAAGGCGAACCATGATGGAGCGTGGGAACACTGTACTGCAGATGTAGACACGGTGTATAGACAATCCGTCCCATCTCCGCCCTACAGAAGCGTGACTTTTAACAAACATGTCCTCTAAACAAGACAAGTGATTAACACAACCACGTCTTTTTTTTTTTGTTTGTGGCAGTGCGAGTCTTCGCCCTACAGGAAGCCCAAGAGTATAGATTTCACTCACACGCACACGCACGCACACATACACCCTGTTGCTGGGCAACAGTACCTGTCAGAGTGGATGACTTGAGGACAGAGATGGTGAAGTTTGGTTGCTTATTTATCACAGTGAGACAGCAAGCGGGCATAGAAATAAATCTCCCTGAACGTGGCACATGCTTATTTTCTTATCCACACACACAGAAAAACATTTTGGTGTGCAATGATTTGTCAAAGATTTTGTTTTTGGCTATGGGACCTTCAGCAAATCCAATTAACACCTCTACGGTATTCCATAAACCGCCCAGTCCCCTACGGTCAGCGGGTGCGTGCGTGGTCTACAAAAGCAAATACCCGCTGGAGTCTGTAATTAACGCTAATTAACATCTGTGGCTCTTGCCAAACGCCAAATATTTTTTTATAAACTCCACAAGAAGTAAGTACTCTTGTGCTCTCACTCGATCACGTTTTTTTAAAATGAAATAATTAATAAATGATTGCTGTTTCGTGGTTGACTACGACCTAATATTTGTGTAAAAAAAAAATAAAAAGTTTATTTTTCAGCATATTTCACGTATTTCTGACCTAAATTAAGCATTTTCAAGCATAAAATGGCTAAAGGAACTAAGACACAAATATAAGGCATTAAAAGACATTGCTGAAATGTAGTACAGTCGTCCCTCGTTTATTGTGGGATTCAATGTTAATAAATGAAATATTTTCATACTTCAAACATTGAAAACCTGTTTATGACTTTCTAAATACGATTTTTAACATTAGAGCCCTGTAGACATGAAAGAACACCCCTATAGTCACCTTTACAAAGTCCAAAGTTACCACTTCCACACGGAGTGGGAGAACAACATTTTTTCACTCCATCATGTGGGACATGCCATGGCTAACTTCATGCAGTGTTAAGGTAATGTCATGTAAGCTAACGTCTCAATGTTTAGTGTCATTTCTTTCGCCGCGTGACCAGGATACTACATCACTTGTATTCCAATATGTTTTGACTAATAATAGACTATAGTCTACCATGAGCCATCACCTATTTATTCATTCATTTCTGAAAAAACGTGACAAAGCGAGGCAACAATAATCAAACCGCAGCATTGCGAGGGATGACTGTACGCTTGGTGGTGGTCAAAGGTAGCTATGGTTTCCTTTCCACTTTCTCATGCACTCCACATCATTAAAAAAAAAAAAAAACTGAAAAATATGTTTTACTGAGGGCATAAAAATGATCTCTTGTCCACACGACAAGACAATTGCCTGCTGGCAAGTGTCAAATCAACCTCATTGTCGTACTTGAACATTACGCTGACAAAAGAAAAAAAACAAGTTTTGGGCTTACCTGCTCGTGTAGGCCGAGGAGTTGGCTGTAGCGAACTCGACAGTGAAGTACGCCGTTGACGTGAATGTTGTAAGCCTGTGGGAGGGACACACGTAAAATGGACCCATTAGAACTTACACCAGACAAACATCTCAACAAGAGGAATCAACAAATAGATTAGAAAAAAGGGGAAGAAGGGACCTTGCGTCACATTTTCCACCATTCCTCGTATCACGTTGTGCAACCGCAGCCAGACTTAAGTTTGAGGAATTCTGTCTTTGTTTTCTACTACTGCACAACTCCCCCATCAAGTCACCAAGCCAAGTGTCTCCAAGTCAAAACAAACCAGAAAGCCCAGGCCGGATTCTACATGAAGCGGACCGCAACAAAACATTCAGAATTTACAACAAATGCCTTGAACTGCTCTTAACAAGGAGTCTAGATCTCTTCAAACACGTACAGTATTAGAATATTTTGTGCATAATTGGCTGCCGGGAGTGTTGTTGCTCTGGTTATAAAAATGGAAATGAGCGGTTGTAAAAAGGAGCCAAGCAGGGAGCCACTTTGGCTTTAATTATGATCACAGTACAGACTTTTTATGGCCTATTTCCATGAAACTACAAAATATTGTAGACTTTTTTTTTTTTTTTTTTTTAAATACCACAGGCCTTGTTGCACTTAAAAAAATGCGTTGAGCTACAGAATATCACAAAAACGAGTACGCCCCTCATGTTCATGCACAACTTTACAGTATTATAGAGTAGTCAGTGTACAGCTTGTACACCACAGACTGCCATTATTGTGTAAACAGCTGGCAACACAAGTGAGTCCATCACAGTGAACATGTCCATATTGTGTCCTTGGGGTGAATATTTAGTGGGAGCACCGCTGGGTCTTGATCCTCTTGGGCATGGAATTCACCAGAGCACCACAGGTTGTTACCAGATTCATCTTGCACTCCTCCATGATGACATTCCTTTCTTCCACTTGAGGATGCCCCACAGGCGCTCAATCAGTTTCAGGTGCGGATGAGACATACTTGTAGGCCTGTGATCATTTTGCCGGCTTCGATATATTGATGCGTGCTTGTTTCCCTCCTCCCTCTATCAAACAGGCTGGATGACAAGAGGGTTCACTCTGTGCATCTGACACAACACCTGGGCGCGTTGAGTCTATAGGAGGAATGAACAGAGTGGACCCTCTTGCCAGTCATTCAGTCTCTTTGTCCCAGTGGGGAGAGGCGCTCTACTTGCTAGCTGTGTGTGTCGTGTGCTACACGATCGAATACTGTCTTTGTGTCTGTTTGTGTATAAAACACGATCTGATGTCGTTTTGTGACATGATAAAGTTTGTGACAAGAACAATGAAATATACACGAGAAAAACGGCTCAACTTACTTTACCTCATTGTGTGCCGCATTTTGCTGCATCCAAAACATGTATTTTGACCAAACTCGGACAAAGCGTTACCCCTCATCAAACGTAAAAGCTGTATTCCACACACAGTGAAACAAGGAGGTGTCTATGCAAATGAGCTGAAGTCTGCATTGACACACACATTTCTGCATTTTTTTTGGTCAATATTAAAAAAATAATGAAAGTGAAAGTGATTGAAAATCTGAAATATTGTGATTGATTGTGATTTTTATTTAAGTGCAATTTTTGCTAAAAAGAGACAGAGTCCATTTGGTTTTCAACAGGGTTTTTTTGTCTTTTTTTGTTTGTTTATTAATTATGAATTTGTTTAGTAATTAACAAGTCATTATGTTTAATTTATTTGATTTAAAAGCTCTTGGCATTCCAACTGAAATGTTAAACTTTATTGCTTTTCATACGGTGTACTTGCATTATTATGCCATATATTTTGTTCCAATTGTTCTCAAAATAATGTTTGTCAGCAACAATCATCGTCCGGCAAACATTGTTATCGTGACAGAGCTACATCCTTGGCCACCTCATCACCTTCCTCAGCAAGGCACCTTGGAGGTGTGTCTGGGAAACTTCCATGTGGCCCAGTTTCTGCCTCACGATGTCACAGTGCATGTTGGAATTCATGTTTCCCCTCATTGAACCCCAGGTCCCCCAGTGCCGGCAGCACTCGTGCAGCTATTTAGACAATAATAGCTGTGTGTTTTTCAGTGGAGAGACAAGTTATACAAGTTTGAGAGTATATTCTGTAACACATACTGTATATGTTTGCTGAAAATGTGAGGGGTGTTTGTTTTGGATGATAATATTTTTCCTCCCCCATGGATCCGCGTACACTTGCATGGATCGCAGGAAGTGCGTTCTGCCTGCTTGCAGAAACAGCTGATTACCCCCCCTTCGGGGTGTCGAGGGACGCCGTGTACTTTAATCTTCTCTCCCCGCTGTCTCTATTGAATATTTATCCTGAGTCATCTGTCCAAACAAGCGGATGGGAAGGATTCCAGACTGCAAATTATGTGACAGAGAAGTGACAGACCTTTGGAGAGTGGTAGGGGGGAGGTTAAAGGAGAGAGGGAGAAGCAAAAGTAAAAAATGATGTGCATGATATAGGCAGGAAGGAAGCGTGACTAGGCAGGATGTCTGACCCTTTGGTTTTACATTTAAATCAGACTCAGACTGTGACATTAATGTGCATTAACTATTGTTGCTATTTTGCTAAAGATGAGGTTTGGCGGTTGCATGCGCTGCCCTTGTTATTGCACAAAACGCACAGTCAGCAGATCCAGTGGTGCATCCACTGGATCCAAGGTACACACGTACACACGGCTCGCCTCTCAGCACTGTGAGCAAGCAAAGTCCCTTCCTGCAGGCTGGCTGGAGGGTCACTGTGGCGGCCACATGACTGCTGCCAGCAGGGTGAGTAATTTTTCAGTTAGCAAAGGTTACTAACAGTTAAGACTGTTTGTTGTGGCAGTGCTCACTACTCCCCAAAGCTTGACAGCAGTTCCCTAGCAACACAACGTCTTGTGTATCGGAACTGCATTGGTTCGCGGACATCTTTAAGAAACACAGTCACATATATGCCGCTGCTTAAAAGAGATGCATGGATAAATATCAAAAGTGTGTGTTTCTTCAGTTAAAGAAAATAGATATAAAATAACCCTGGCAGGAGGAATTCAAGCCTTTTTGGAAAAAGGCACTTGCTTTCTTCAGATGTCTTTGATAGGTCATGCTCATTAAATTAGGTACACCTGCACAAATCCTATTAGATCAAACACGAGATCAGTTTAATGCCTTTTGCTTATTATTTTTTATGCATTGCGTCATACTGAAGGCTGATTACCACTATTATAACCCTAATAAAACCTAAATGTTAGCTCTTGTATTGGATCTAATAGGTGGTCTACCTCATGTTGTGGTCTGTTTAACTCATTCAGTGGTTCAACCATGCCCAAAACCATTTTGTCCAACCAAGATAAAGCAATAAAACTGTATTTCTCCTATATTAATGTGTCGTCCCATTAGCATGATGCGCGACAGATGTTTTCTATTTATTATTATTAGGCTATGAGCTCATCCACACAAGCTCACGCTGCATTCGTCGTTAGCTTTAAACCTCACGTCAGGGTTAAAAAAAAATGTTTATACTCACCACATAGGTAGATCCATTTTCTCCCGAACGCACCTCCGTTTCGGGTATGGAAAAATGCATGTTTAGCTCAAAGCCAGCGGTCCTTGAACGCCACTCACGCTAACGATGCTCAAGATGCCACAGTTGTCCAGAGTAAAATAATACAAGTAACTAAAAAATAGATAAAAATCCACAGCAGTGATGAGTAGAGGGGAAAAAGGGATGCACACGGTTGCTCGGGCCAACAGAGCCGTGTTTAGGGTGCTGTGGAGGCGACTTGACGTTAAACTCCACACACAAGCTAGCTTTCACATAAAAAAACTTGTCACACGTCAGTTTTAAACTTTTAAAACTACCACAGCAGCCATGTTGCGACTGTTTGGTTATTACGCCCTCACCACTGCTAACGTTAAATGCTGTTTCAAACACTTTCGACTTATTTTTAATATAAAAGGAGTTAAAAAGCTAAATTATTGCGCCAACCGCTTTCGCTAACCAGATGTAGCTAACTGGCTGGAGGCTGCAGCTGGTTCCTACAGACTCGATGGTCGGAACCATTCACAATCAAGTGGGGGGGATCACGGTTGGAATTAGTGGCTTTACTTGTTCTCCTCGCCTACTGTAGATGCTAAATTAAAACTAATATTGAAGAAAAAGAATTTTATAATGTAAAGTCACATAATTTGTCAGTTAGGTAGTGTGTTTTGCTGAGTTTGTCTGTGAGAGGTCCATTGGAACAAGCTTGGCATAAACCATTGTCATTCCAGTCGAGGGTGGTTCAATCGACACAGAGGTTAAAAGAACATTAGAAAACGGTCCTATTTTTCTAGTTCAATATTTACTCTTGAATATGGAAGTTCTTTATTATATATGGGATGTATTTTGTGTGAGTGCTTTTGCGGGTGCTGTAATAGTTTTCAATAATGCCCCACTTTTTTGGTGGTACGAGCTAAAGTGCGTGTAAACAAGATAACGTTATAAGATAATGTTAATAATATCTATATTACTTATTCACGCCGTATAATTTGTTGGGAATTTAATTCATGGCAGTGATTATAAACGTAGCCAATAAAAGTAAGGAGGAAAACAGCCCCTAAAATCAAGTTGGGAATACCGTATGGAAAGAACATCCGGTCACGTGTCTGTTACTGTAGTATCATATGACCTCATTTGGTAAAAATGAAAGCTGGGAACGGCCAGCTCAAACCTACACTGATTGTTTTTATCATTTATTTGTGTTTTTGCACTACTCAGAACCTTAAAGAGCTACAGGTAAGATCAAGAAGTAATATGCTGTTTATTTAATCATTACCAGATATTACACGGCGTAATAACGACTAACAAATGAATAATAGTAGTGAAAGAAGCCCCTATGGCTGTTAGGATCGTATTTTATTTGTAATAATACATAAGCAGATAATTCTAGCGTTGGCTTTATTTGTTACAATCCAAGGTATGTAGTCGATGTAGCGGGACAGTCCTGGATGGCTCTGCAGTGGGTCTGTTTTGCTCCTCGTCCGCTGGTCGGATAGCCGGACGCTGCTGCATGGGGAATAAAACGAGCGACCATGAACGCATCATCGGGTAGGCATCTCATGCAGTGATGCCTTCGTCATTCAGGGAAATATAACAACATCCAGTTCAAAACAAAATACATATTTTGTAGTATTCACTTCTTGAATATATCGAATACATCTGTAATGATTATTTTTTTGTACATACATTATATATTCAGTATTTTCCCATTAATAATTCGTTTATTACTAATAATGCATACATTAATTACTATTGTTTTGTGTTTGTTTTTTAGGTTGGATCTGTCCAATTGCTCCCTAAATCATGTGGAGTATCTCCAGGAAGCATCCACAGCTTTATTGATGTATGTATGGGACGGAAGTTACTTGCTAAAATGCATGTTTGCTCAACAATACTTGAACTACCTTTAACGCCAATAAAGACAAATTCTGTTTGTATTCTTTCTTTTGCAGAGACCTCTCACGAAACACTCTTGTCAACATCAGCGACTTGGCATTTCAAGGATTTACTGAGTTAAACTACTTGTATGTACAGTACTGTATTTTATTTCATTTTTAATGATTTTTTTTCAGCTATTTTAAATTCATTCCTTTTTTATCACTATATGTATGTTATTTAAATAGTTTATTTTTGTAATTATTATTTTTAGGATTTTACCTGCAGACATCGCATGTCCTGGTGGGAATTCCTCCTGGGAAAAAGTGGAGCTGAAAGAGGGAAACTGGTTGTGTGAAGGCCAGAAGAATATGTGCAACCAAACCGGGCAGATGTGTACGTTTCCAGTGTTGTAACCATTTATATTTAAAGGCACACAAATAGCTGCTTATGTCCTAATTATTGATCCATACTGATATTGACCCACAGCCGTCCATTGTCCGGAGTTCTCCCAGTGTGGCCCCTTCGGTCCTGGCTTCTTTGAGTGCAGCTGTGCAGACAACTACTACGGATACAAGTGTCTCAGACAAGTCTGTTCCCTTTTTTGATTTTTCTTGCCACTTTCTTGAAAAAATAAAATAAAAGTTTTAAATTCCTGCATTTGTCAACAGGGGGAATTCCCAGGCTTCCAGGTGTTTGGGGCTATCGGTGCATCCACGCTGGTGCTTTCCCTCCTGCTGTGGGTCACGCAGAGACGAAAGGCCAAGTCACTGTAGTCTTTTTTTTTTTTCCTGTCAGTCAGCTCAAAGGGAATACTTTGCCCGTCACACCACTTCAGTATATGACGTCCTATGTTATGTAAATGTTGGGGTTTTACATAAACTGTTTTTATTGTAAGCCGATTCTTGATGGGTCGTAACCACTAATGCTGTTTTTAAGTTCTCCTTTTTTATTTTTCTCACCACCTAACTAAGCTCTATTTCATTTTTAAGAATATTCAATTAGTCTCTCATTTTTTGTAGTTTTCTGTGTGAAAAATAACTGCGTCTATAATACCATGATGAAAAACACACCGGATGCCATTCTTTTGTGTGTACATATATATTTATTATCGCATGCCAAAAGCACGTGAACCTGGCGCGCGCAGTTTACTGGTCGACATTTTTTACGCGTAGCACCACGGGAACCGACGTGCACGGGATCATGCCGAGCTCCGTGATGACCACATCCACGAAATCTGGCGGCGTCACGTCGTAGACCAGGTTGAGCAGGCCGAGCGAAGGCACTTCCTGCCAGTGCTCCAGCTGGGTCTTCCCCTTTCGCGTCACAATTAGGTCGTCAGGGTCGTCTGGGAATCGTTATGTTAAATGTTAATGTTTCAAACAAATGCTACATAATTTTAGATTAAGATCATTATAGATCCTTAAAGCAGGGGTGTCCAAAGTGTGGTCCGCGGCTGTATTGGCCCATGGCACAATTTAAAAATACATTTAAACAAGAAAATGGGGGGAAATAAGCAGTAATTTTACAAAAATAACGTTGAAATATTAGGAGAATAGAGTCAGAACATTACAAGAAAAAATGTGTTCATTCTATGAGAATAAAGTCAGAACATTAGCGCGGTTCTGTTCCTTACCGAGTTCATTGGACACGAAGGAGTCCGTCTGCACCCTGTCACAGAACTTGTACGTCTCGCAGCACACCAGCACAGGCACGTTGAAGGCTTTGGCCACCAGAGCTATTTGCGACGTCCCCACGCGGGACATCATGTAGCCGTTGGCGAGCAGCGCGTGAGCTCCGAGGAACACCTTTGACACCTATCACACGCGACAACAACCTTGCCTGCACCAAAGTACCACGGACAACTGATGTGCGAGTGTGTGGCGCTCACTTCGGGGAGGATGTAGGAGACGACGGAGATGAGGACGTAGGTGCATCTGATGCCCCTCTGGACCAGGCGCCTCAGGGCCTCCCTACCTTCCAGCCGAGGCCTGCTGTCCACCACTATCACGCGGAACTTCCTGCCCATGTCGAAGGCCTCGCACAGAATGTGGTTAACCAGCGATGAGCTGAGAAGGATGCGAGCGTGGGTTCCAGAGTGGGACATCTGTGATCTGAATGGACCACCTTACCATCCGTAGACGAGGATGACATCGCCGTCGCTGATCTTTTCTATGGCGATCTCTGCGATGGCTTTGGCGGCAAGGACTATCTTTTCATTGATGTAGCTGTCAATGCAGCCGAGCAGTTTGCACTTTGCCTGCAGGGAGGTTGAGAAGGAGGTGAGGTTCTGTAAACACACTCCGTCTTATATAAAACAGCCGTTTTGGATTAATTAAACATAAAAACAAAGGTAACATTCACCACTTCTTCTTTGCAATGACTGGGAATGTTGGAGATCTCTTTCTTGATGTATTTGATTGCATTGCCCATGCTGGCCGACAGAGGGCGACATTGATTCAGAAAGCTGCAGAGGGGAAACAGCAGAAACATAATAAATATGACAAAAATATACAACATTTACGTAAGAAATGCCTCTTAAAAATGCACTTTTAAACCAAAATAGATCAATGTCAGGGATTTTATCACTTTTTTTTTTACCTGATGTAAGGTTTCAACTTGTTAACCAAGTCTCTGGACAGCTCTTCATGCAGAGGTGTGGTGTAGTCCCTTATCACCTGATCACATAACACAACTTTACTTTATTAACATATATTCTAATATTTTCCCACATCATCCAGTTTGGGAGTTAAGGGTTAAGTTGCGTTTTGTGGACATCGAAACTGAATGTCCATAAATAGCTTTGGTGCAACCTGTTCGCCCTTGTTCGTGAACACATTATAAGGGGACTATCTGTAGCATGTTGTTCCAACTCAGTGCAGCAGATGGCATCGTAACTCCGCTGCTTAACATACGTCGTACACAGAGGCCTGGGCCGGTTGCTGGTTGCTGGTTTCAAGGTATGAAAATGTCACGGTTTCAAAACCGTTGTCCGTCATACCGTCCTATTGTAGCGGCTTTGTCTCTAAATTTGTAAAGTGTTCCGACCTCTCGCAACAAATCCAGCAACTTTTTCTGGGCTTCGGGGATACTTTACCCTGCAGACTCTAACACGAGAGAGCGCATCGCTTTTCTAACAGCACTCACAGGGCGGCTCCGTCTGTCCGTCTTGCTTGTGACATTGACAAAACCTCACAAAAAGTAGCGAGAGAAGAAAGTTCATTTGTATTATTAAAGATATTTGTTTTGCTTTTTATGTTTTTCGCTCATATTTTGTCTCCTACAGCGGCCATAAAATTTACACGGCCAATTATGCAAATGTACCTGTTTAAAGGCGTGCAGCAAGGCCACGGAGCGAGCGTTGGATCCTGCGACGATGCCCTCCGAGTACTGGAGTCCGAGTCGAACAATAGCAGGATGAATGACCGAGGAGGGAATGCTAGCAAGGGAGCATATTGTTTTATGACACGCCATGTAAATGTGCTGCAGAATAAAGCCACTTTACCCGACTTGCTGCGTTAGAGGAGCTTTGCGGCTATACTGGTGAAGGTGTGAGAAGAGGCTGACCCTGTGGCCGTAGTCTGACCGCAGCGGGATCTACAAAAAACAAAACCATAGCACAGATGGATCAGTTGTTGCGCATAAGGCGAGAGCAAAAAGCAACCACAGCAAAGTCAATGCATGCACAGACACGCCAAAAGCGCACTAGAGAGCGCGTGCAGCCTGTTCCAAAAGCAAAGACAATTCCCTCTGATAGTCTGCACAGCAAACAGCTACGTGTTGTTCCGCTTTGCTTTTGTACCTTTTCAGCAGCAACGTGCTCTGGTGTCTGCAAGAAATGCTCAGAATGATCACATGCTGCTAAAACTGGCAAGGGACGTCAAACACAACCCGGGTTGTCGGTGAGTTTACAGCCGTCCCTCGAGATATCCACAGTCGATTATCGCTCCCTCGCTATAGCGCGGGTTTTTTTCAGAAATTAATAAATGCGGGCTATTTTTCGTGGTAGATTATGGTCCATTATTAATCAAAACATATTAAAATACGAGTGATATGCCGTATTCTGGTCAGTAGGTAGCAGTAATGACACAAAACATTGAGACATTACCTTACATGACATTACCTTAACACTGCATGAAGTCAGCCATGGCATGTCCTACATGATAGAGTGAAGAAAAGTTCTCCTCCCATTCCGTGTAGAAGTGGTAAGTTTTTGTCTTCTTAAGTTAAGAAGTAATAAATTCGAGGCTAACTGGTTAGATCGCTAGCTTGTTAGCTCGCTAGCTAACAGGTTTGTAATGTAGTAGAGCCTACAGGCATCTACATAGCAGGCATCTACGGTACATAGCAGGCATCTACATAGCAGGCATCTACATGCCAGGCATCTACGGTACATAGCATGCATCTACATGCCAGGCATCTACGGTACATAGCAGGCATCTACATGCCAGGCATCTACGGTACATAGCAGGCATCTACATGCCAGGCATCTACGGTACATAGCAGGCATCTACATGCCAGGCATCTACGGTACATAGCAGGCATCTACATAGCAGGCATCTACATGCTAGGCATCTACGGTACATAGCAGGCATCTACATGCTAGGCATCTACGGTACATAGCAGGCATCTACATGCCAGGCATCTACGGTACATAGCAGGCATCTACATGCCAGGCATCTACAGTACATAGCAGGCATCTACATGCCAGGCATCTACGGTACATAGCAGGCATCTACATGCCAGGCATCTACGGTACATAGCAGGCATCTACATGCTAGGCATCTACGGTACATAGCAGGCATCTACATGCTAGGCATCTATAGTACATACCAGGCATGTACATGCCAGGTAATGTGGCTTCATATTAGCATAGTCACGCAAAAGTATGATTTCAGACAAAATACTTGAAATATGGTCATAAATTATGCAAATGTTATTGGGGGGGTGCTTTGGAACACCACCGTCCAGATGCCATGTCAGCTTTCATGCAAGCGGTGTGTTCATTAAAGACACCTACAAGGACACAGAGCGATATCACCCCTCGCTTACTGTAGATTGGTGTTTTTATTGAACTCTATAGTCTTTCTATTAATGCGAGACAGCAGCCAACCTGTTGTCTTTCCAGCTTCTTGGCCAATTTCCTTAAAACATCAGGGTTGTCCACTTGGATGTGTTCAGGAAGCCTCTTCACCACTGGAGCAAAAGACAACAAATGGTGGGAGAGTTTTCTTGGGTCATTTCACTTTCTTGAAGCGGATGTTACCTGGCTGCAGCTCGCTCTGCGGCACTTTGGGTTTTGAAGGGGCAGTGGCCTGGGGGCCCGTCTCTCCCTTCTTGCCCTGTTTGCAGTTCCTCTCGGCCTCTTGTCGAGCTCTCCTCTCAGCTTTCAGCTCGGCTTTGCTTTTGGTCGGCTTATCTGCAGTCTCGGAGGCAGGCACTGTGGAAGGAGCTGGCACAGAAGAAGGTGATGCAATGCGATGTAATACGGTGCAAAATGCACGGCGCCATACCTTGCTGTGCTGGTGGTTTTGCAGGTGGAGCGGCGGCGCCGGTGGCAGCAGCAGCAGCAGCAACAGCAACAGAAGTGGCAGGCTTTGTCTCATTTTGATGCAACGTTGCGTCCTCTTTTTTTTCTTTGTTTTTCTTCTGCTGTTTCTTCTCTTTCCTCAGCCGCTGCTTCTCCTCTTTGCTCAGCTCTTTGCCTTCGCTCTGTGCATCGTGATAAAAAAGTAAGTGATAACTAACCGTAATCGATCCATATATCAATGCAATATATAAATGCAAACACAAAACCACTTGCCTTTGCGCGCGCTATGTCCACTTGCTTGTCAGGTTCATCTGCAATAGTTTATCTCACACTTCAGTTACATTCATAGCGGGAATTGACATGGGTTTTTTTATGCCTTTCATTGCCGAGAGTCCAGGATGTTGTTAGCTAACTGTGCTTTTCTATTTAGCCATTTCAGAAAAGGGTTCTGGCCCTCACGGATACAGTCACACAAACACAACCTTCCTAGGTTATTTTGTGAGTTAAAAAAAACAAAACAAGATGAGATGATGCAACAACATTTCAAGCCGACTGGGACCACTCACTATCACTAGCTTCCATGCTAAGCATTAGCATCGGGTTATCATTGTTCCCTGTGGGTCAAACCAAAACATTTCAACACAAGCTGTGAACGCGCGTGAAATGTGTCCCATCGTTCAACACGAAGCGGACAAAACACACCAAAAGTGTGATAAACCGCAGCTGCTGAACACTCTCTCAAACTCACCTGTCGCTCCACTGTCAGCCATCTTTACGACGTACGTCACTTCCTGCACCGCGGCACAAGGTGTTCACCCAAATAATGCATATCGCCCTCTAGTGATTGGGAGGTGCCGCTACCACTCACCAATAGCTATTACGGTGCGTGTCTTTTATGGGGAGTAAAGTTTGGAAAACATTATTTAAGGAACATTGTGTACTATTATGAAAAAAAATACACTTTGGCTTAGTTTTATAGTGCATCTTTCCTGCCAAAACATCCAGTTGTACGGCAAAACTACCTTCAATATAATGGAATTTGCAGGCAAACAAGGAACTCCTTGATTTGATTCATAGCTAATTATATCGTTATTTATGGGACGTACATAAAACATGAATGCTGATTATTTAATTGCCGCATATTTGCTAGCCTGTGCGTTTTTATTTTCGTGTTTGGATTAGATTCAATTACACATTCACAAGGTAACAAAATGTAGTTTGGCATCTAAGCAGAGAATGTCTCACTGTACGTACAGGAATATAAAGTGAATTAATATACAGCTTGACGTATAAATGGTCATATATGTTTACTGAGATGGTATGATGCTAAAACACAGAATAGGGTGCGATGATGATGTCATCCGTGAATGAGTTACTCAGGGACCAAAAAATGCTGCTTAAATTATTATATTTATTTTGTCATTATATTTTTCATTTTATATGTAATATATAAATATGAATGGAAAATATTGTGAAATGAATTCAATATTTCATTTATTTAGTCGGACCGCACGATGGTCTGGTGGTTAGCATGTTGGCCAGCACAGTAACAGTCTGGAGATCACCACTGGGTCGATTCTCCCTTGGAGTTTGCATGGTCTCCCCGTGCGTGCGTGGGTTTTCTCCGGGGACTCCGATGTTGGGTTAATTGGCGACTCTAAATTGTCCATAGGTGTGAATGTGAGTGTGAATGGTTGTTTGTCTATATGTGTCCTGCCATTGGCTGGCTGTGTGTGTACCCCGCCTGTCGCCTGAAGTCAGCTGGGATGGGCTCCAGCATGCCCCCGTGACCCTAGGGAGGAGAAGCGGGATAGAAAATGTCTAGTCAACATGATTTAAAATCACGTGTGTGTGTAATATATGCACGTAATGACGTGAGTATGTGTCAAATTCATATTTTCTAAAAAAAAAAAAACAAGAAAAGAAATGCAATTCTTGACTGAATATTTCAAAATAAATTAAATAAATTCCACGCTGTGCTTGTTCAGTTATTTTATTGATTTATTGACTTCTCACGTGCAGCATTAACACACAGGGCACAGACAGTACACACCTAATCATTCAAAAAACAACAACAATCTGCCAGGGTTACTACGGCAACATCGGTGGCGTCCGCTGACTGAATGCACGACGCAGTAGCTGGTTGAAGGGGACCAAACCTCACAGAAACACCTGACTTGGTTCCGTTTGACCAGCCACAGCAAGGTGTGTTGCTTTTAAAAAAAAAAACAAAAAAAGAGGGGAGCAATGGGTGCACTCTGCAAGGTTGTCTTCTTTGGTCTTACCTAAAGAAACACACAGCGAGACACATGATTAAGGGAGCGTCTCTTAATTACAACATGTTAACAAGCTGATAGCTTCTTTTTTTTTCGAGAACCTTTTGACCTCCCCTCCCCTTTTGTGAGCATCCTGTAGCCGCTATAAAGGGTGACAGCTGTGCTCTGTCAATCCTCCTTGACCGTCAACAGTTGGGGGGGGGGGGCAGGCTAAAATCGGCCGGGCCTTCTTTCACCTGTCGTCCCGACACACGCTCGCACATAAAACGCACATTACACCATCCCCCCCGCCGCTGAATGTGATGCTTGAGTCCCCTTGAAACCACACACTTCCTTACATTCCATAAGTGGTGAATTAATATGGGGATATAAGGAAGCATGTCCTCACAAGGGGCAACAACTGGAACCTGCACGGGCACAATGCAGCCTTCAATACACACAAAACCCCCAAATTTATGCCCGCATTTGGCGTTTTGTAATGCAAAAAAGTGTTAAAATGCAAAATGTGTGACATTTTAGCATGAAATACAAAACATAGCATGATTTAGGCCAGCTTTTGGTGTTAAAATGCAAAAAGTGTGACATTGTAGCCTCAAATGCACACAAATACCCACCATTTATGGCAGAATTCGACAAGTCTGCTAAAATGCAACATGTGTGACGTGTCAGTACAAAATACACACACATACCCACACGCATAACCTATGCTGGCGTGTATTGGTTTGTGATGGTGAAATGTGGGACATTTTACCATGGAAACAAACAAATATCCATGACTTATGCCACGTGGCAGTTTGAGACACTGAAAGTGTGTTAAAATGAAAACAAATCCATGATTACGCTGATGTGTCTCGCCACAGGGCCTTTCTCTCAAGGGCTGCAAAACCAGTAATAAAACATTGACAGACTGCACTCAAGCTAGATTGTCCATATTTTTACTCACCATTTTGGATTTTGGACAAGATGGAGGTCACGGCGGACGGTGGCGGTGGCGGACTCTACCTAACAGTAACTGCTCTTGGGACAGTGTAACAACAGGACATCCCTTTTGATTCTCAGCTGCCCGAGGCCTCGAGGCTCGTAAAAGCAAAGATCAAACCACCGGATTTTAAATCTAAACTACAATCCCTAATTTGGCCCTTGTCAACTCAATGTGTCAGGCTGCCGCCTCCCAAAAAGCCCTTCCCGGGAACCCCTCCACAAGCAACTCCTTCTTTCCTTCCGAGCGTCCTCCTCCGGGCCCAGGCAGGGTGCCTTGTCCCACAGCAGGCCTCGCATGTCGGCCTTTTCTATCCCCGCCGAGGCGAGCCCCCCTCCAAAGTGGCCTCCCACCTGTTGGTGTCCTTTAGGAAGGCCCGGGCCTCTCCTTGCGACCTCCTGTCCGGCCCAATCAGGGCCCGTGACAGTGGGGAGCCGGTCTGTGAAATCACACCTCTCAGCTGTTCACACTGGGCTGGCTGAGACACCCTACACCCCCCGAAAGACACCCCACCCTGCCTCCATTTTACGCCGAATGTCAATGGATTCTTTTTTGGAGAAAGACGGGAGAAAGCGAGGGTGACGGGCAGGAACAATGCATTGACTGTAGGGCGGGCATGTGTTGGAGCATTTCGGCGGGTTGCAGCTGAAGGTTTCTGACATGAAACATAACCTCAAGAAAAAATAAAGACAACCTTTGTCTGGCTGAATGACACGAAAAGTAACATTTCTAACAATTTCCATCAAACTGAGCACCAGGAAAGACTGAAAGACTTTTCTCAGGGAATAATAATGAAAACTCCGCCGGGATTGACCTTGGCGGAGGTCCGCACTCTTCAGTACAAAACCAACATCCACCAAACTTGAGAAAGAGGCAAATAATACATCGAATTGGGGATCCGTTGAAGATGACTGAACAGGCACCATCGTTGGTGGGCCAAAGTATGAGGATCTGAATAGAATGAAGCACAGCTCGGGTCAGAACTTTACCAAGGAGGATCAAAAAAGACGTCAACTTAAAAGGCGACACAAAAAGACATTCCGCTCACACGTGTGCAGCGTTACCTCGGGTTTCCAACAGCCCATACTGGAAACCAAAAGATGCGATTTTTATTTGGGCTGTTAAAAAAAGTTAAATCAAAGAAAGTGAAATCAAATTAATCACAGTTTTCTCATCAATTAATCATGATTAATCAGCATTTGCAACTATGTGAAATGTTCCCAATTTTACGGCGTTTTACGAACACAGAGATAAACTAGAGAAGCAATCGGAGAGCGCAGCCCCGACACCTACTGTGCTGCCCGTGCTATTATTTCATGATATCAATACACCACACGGTGGCGCTGTTATGATCCCCCATAGGTTGTCCTCTACTGACTGGAAATTTCTCACACAGCTCAAAATGGGTGAATCTACGATGCTGTAACTTTAGGATATTTTGACGAATCATCACAATATTTGGTACACACCCTCAGGGGGCCGATAAGAGCATGATTGTACAATTTGAGCAAGATTGGTTGAAAAACATGTTCGCCATCAAGCAAATTGTCTTTGCAGGGGCATGGGCGGGGCTTAGCAACTGATTGACATGACCGCATGTGGCCTCCAGTAAAAATCCAAAACTTTATGGACATCAGTGTGTCAGTATGTGTTGAAAATATACTAAACCATTCCCAATAAGGTTCGACTTCAGCAAATGAATGACCAGTTTTTGGCGTCTTCCTTTATTTGTCATGAAATAATACCAAAAATAAAAAGAAAGGAACAAAGAATATGTGAGGTCTTGGGAACGGGTTGCACAACCGTTTCTACTTATACATCTTCCTTCAAAGTCGTTGTGAACGCGTCATTGGGTGGACCGCGTCGGCCCATATTTGACCGCCAGCGGGCATCTGTCGGGGACCATATGGCCATCAGCAGCACGCTGGAGGAGAGCGGAGGGTTCATTTTCCTCTGCAGCAAGCACAAGCCGCTTCCACTAAGGTCAACACCTGTGTTCTAAAATCAGCGCCGGGGTTGGGCGTGATCGGAACCCGGGGGCCTCGTTCACAGAAAGCTCCAGCTCAGAGAGCAGAGCGAAAGGGGGGCTTACACTGAAACCCAAGGCGCTCGCTATTTTTGAGGCACTCTGCGTCCACAAATAGCAGCGCTTTTTTTTTGTTTTGTTTTATTTTGTCTCTTTAACGGGATGTCGTCTAAATTGGACAGTTGTTGGATAGTTCCCATGGCCCCCGGCCAGGGTGCGGGCCGACCTCAAATGCAACATTTCCACTAATGTCAGCTATGCGCCAAGGCCTCGCCGCGTTATATCGGGCTGCCGGGAATATCAAATGACTTTTGTGGCCGATGGAATGCTTCGGCCGCTCACATCAGACACAATGGCCCGAGCACAAATCATAATCTCACTGTTCCTCTTGACGGAGCGGCCGATCGCTGCCGCTTGCTGAGGGCTCCATGTTCTGCCTCTCATCAGCTTGTCCCATTTTGCATGATGCATCTGCCATCCAGCCCTTGTTTTAATCACTTTGCTTTACTCGGTACCTGCCTGCTGTTTTCCCCCCAAAACTGGGTCACTCAGTTTATTTTTATCTCACATTCACATACAGGGGCCCCCATTTGCTAATCACTTTGCACCCCTCCTGGTCCAGGGAGTTCATCACACACCCGAGTGCCACTTTAGAATAAGCATACCCTCATAAAGCGCTATTAATGGTTTGTAAGTATTACGTAATCCTTTGTTACTAACTTTATTAGCCATTCATGTCATGAACACTTACTTGTAGGATGTTTATCAACTTCTTATGAAGTGTTAGTGGTTGATAGTGATGTGATGATGAACTGTAACTAAAGCTCATTATTTAGTATTTAATTTAGTACACAATACATACAGTAACATGCGTACTGATACGCAGTACAGACGGCATCCGGCGAGAAAATGAAGCGAAAACCATTAACTGACTTGCTGTGGTGACAGGGAAAAATCTAAATTAAAAAATAAAAACATATAAAAGTAAACTGATTTTTTTTAAACAACAAAAAAAACTTTAACATCTAAAAAAAAGTCAGTTTTTATTATCAAAATAAAAACTCAAAAATTAAAAAAAATTTAAATTAAAATTAGAATTTTTTTTAAAGAAAAGGACTGCTCAAAACCCAAAAGTTTGGGATTTTTACTGGAGGCCACATGCGGTCATGTCAATCAGTTGCTAAGTCCCGCCCATGACCCGGAAAGACCTTTTGCTTGATGGCGGCCATGTTTTTCAACCAATCTTGCTCAAATTTGACACGCATGCTCTTATCGGCCCCCTGAGGGTGCGTACCAAAGATCGTGATGATTCGTCAAAGCTTCCTAAAGTTACAGTGGGGGTTTCGTAGATTCGCGCACTGAGCTGT